>NC_142068.1:66338750-66659166 GCF_059756535.1 Pantherophis guttatus
AGGAAACAATAGAAAACATGGGGGGAAAGACAGAACAGACAAATCAGCAAATAAAGCAAGAAGATGAGAAGGAGAAGATAATAAAGATAATAATGACTGATGAAATAAACCCTGGGGAAATTTTAAGAGATTTAAAAATAGAATCAGATAAGCAGGAAGATACTTTTGAAAGGGAGAGAGTGGCCTGGGTAGATTCTTTGGAGGCCTGGCAGCATAAGAGGATAGAGATGGGAGAAATGTTTAAACTGAACAGTGAAGATATAGATGTAGATAAAGACAAGGATCCAGAGAGGAGTATGGGAGGCAAGCTAAAAAACAAATAAGAATTGAAATATTAATACGGGCAAGAGATGATGGATAGAAATAATTTTTTCCCTCTCTTTTTTTTAATATAATGATGGCCTGATTAAAAATTAAAATAGAGGTAGAAATAAGAATATATACTCTCATATAAAGTAATAGCTAGATGGAAAGATTAGAGGTTGAAAGATGGTATTATTAAGTATGTTTAAATAATATGGTTTGGCACTAGAATGGTGCATTGAAACATTGAATAATTAAATAATAAAGGATTATATCTTAATATAAACAGTGTATTAACACTAGGATTAGTAATGGTGACCTGACTAGAAGCCAGAATAGAAGCAGAAATAAGAAATAGGGGGAATATTAACACATATATTTTTCATACAATAGAATAAAAGCAATAACTAGAGGGAAAGATTAGAGGTTGAAAGAGGGCAGTACTGTGTAAACTCAAATAATATTGTGAATGGCATTAAATGGAACATTGAAATATTGAATGACTACTTTAAAACAAATATGTATATTAACACTAGGATTTCATAAGTTTGATTAATGTAACAAATACATTACATTTTGTCCCAAAATGAACGATACCCAGATGCCGCACTGTTCATGTATTGATGTTGATGTATATTCTAAAAATAAAAATCCAGAAACTATTTTTTTAAAAAAGAGGCAGTAATGTACTGGTGTATCTAATGATGTCTAAAATTACTTGTCTTATGATATATATCCAAAAATAAGCCAGGAATTTTAGTGCTAAAATACACCCAAAAACTTGGGGTTGGCTTGTCCATGGATAGGCTTGCCCATGAGTATATATGGTAATTGAATTGTAAGTCTTGGAATACATTACTGGAACTATACTATTTATACAGATCATATTGGCTAGCATTTGGATGCTGTTGAATACAGAATCTTATTTTCTAAATATAATATAGACAGCATTTCCTGCCCTTTCTATAATAGCCATTGCAACTAAATTGACCCAGGAAAATATATGATATGTCGATGTATTGCATTAACACTCCCAAAATTCCATGCGTTAGTGGTAGATATATTTTTCAATCTGTTCAAGGATATTTTACTTGGGAACAAATAACTTGTTACTTGATAATGAAAATAAAACCAGTTTGACCTGTTAGCCAAATAGAAACATCATTTCATCCATGATGATAAAGCAACTAACTCTGTAAGGGACAGCTGGATTGGGGTTATTGCAACATAGTAGAAGTCATCTAACTTGTAATGGTAGAAAAATATTTACTGTATCACCTATGCCACTTCAGTCAAATTGAAGTTACAGATCAATTCAGCTCTACTCAAAAGAATCACTTTCAATGCCTGTGAGAGAGTTTATTAAAATACAGTATATGGTCGAAAACCAAACAGGAAGGATTCACAGTGCATATCTTTTCTCTGTTTTTGCATTAAGTACTATATTAAGCTTTGACTCTGTTTACCCTCATTTCCCTTTGCTACTGAATTGTGTGGTTTATATATTACACACACACCTCTTTTTTATGACCTTTGACTTTGTTAGTTTAGTCACCATGGTGTTCTAGTATTATGCAAGCAGCAGCTGTTTAAGACGTACCTTAACTTCCATGTTTGCAAGCCATGTTTACCCTCCTGATTTTGACTAAATGAGATACACATCTCGACCAGTTGGCTAACAGAGCATTAGAAAGGGCTATTATAGTTTTCTAAATGCAAACTAACCTATTTAATTCTAGTAGCTTGGTATCCTGTAGGAGGTGAACCTCAACTATCAGGTGCATTGAATAGACAAATATGTGGATTGTGTGACTATGCCCTTTTTCCTATGGAGGATATTTTTATATTCCAGTTGTTTGGAACTGCTTGTCCCAGACATCTGGATGGAGTCTTCTGGGTGTTCAGAAAGGTCTATCTGTAAAACTATTTATCTATAATCATCATTTTGACTCAGGATACCAGGGTGGGTTGATGATGGGTTTATAAATATTTATCAGATGTATATATTTGGCTTATGGATATTTTTATTTTGATGATGTAAAGCACCAGGAATTTTATGAAGTATACCTATGTGTGTATCTTAGAACATATCTATTTATTCCATGGATAATATTTAATAGATCTCTATAACAATTACTTTTATTTGCTTTTTCTTACATGGGTTTTTAATATTTCCTTCTTGAGATGTTCAGCATATGTATTCTCAAGTATGCAGGCTACCCTAACACCTATCAAAAATTAGGGATAGATGACTTTGTGCTCTGACCTAAATGTGGCTATCAAGGATCCTAGATGCATTATAAATCTTTTTTTTTTAAAGGCTGCTTTTCAGTATTTGTAAACAATGGTGGAATAGTTCAAATAGTGATTAATCTACTCCCTGTCTGGAGAATTTTCCCTAATGAGAAGTGATTGTTGCCTCATAAAAATCAACTTGGAAATTTGGGTATTATAGCTGTGAATTGGCAGAGGTATACCTAAAATAAAAACATAGGAGAAGAGAGGCATTTGAAATATTTTAAATTCATAACTTAATTTTTAAAATATATATATTTTTCTACTTTTGTTTAAGTGTCCTGCAGGTTCATGCAGATAAATCCTATCATTGATGTACTGTAGGAAAAAGCAAAAGAGCACCTGAGAGATTGTAAATTATTTAGGTCTTGCAGTGTAGCCTTATCTATATCCATAGGAAGAAAGAATGATATTGGACAACCTTGCAGAGTAGTCCAGTGTCATTTTTTTCAGGGAAATCTAGTAATGAGAGGTCAAAGCTGATTTGATAACAGGAAAAAGCTAAAGATACCCTTGAGAAAAGTTCAACCCCTGATTGAATGCAAGACACAACCGGGCAACTTTTTTTTGACAATGTTGAGGGGTAATGGCCATCTTTAACAATGTGATTTATTAAAGGTATTTGAGAGAGTTGGGAAACACAATGTAGTGAGATGCTGCAAGCCAAACCAAATGAAATTATATAACTGAGGGAAGCCTGGGAAAGAAAATTTGTTTGCTTGTTCAATTGATACCCTGCCTTTCCCTCTAAAGTGGCATTGAAAAATCTTTATGCTTCCCTCATCATTATTCCTTGAATTTGTTCCAGTGAGACCTGCCCTGTATGGAACATAGAACTAGCAATAGCACTTAGACTTATTTACCGCTCCATAGTGTTTTACAGCACTCTCTGGGTGGTTTACAGTGTCATTACCCCCAACAATCTGGCTCCTTACTTTATTGGCCTCGGAAGGATGGAAGGCTGAATCAACCTTGAGCCCCATCAGGTTCGAACTCTAGATTGTGGGCAGAGTTTGCTTGTAATACTGTGCCATCAGGGCACCTAGAACAATTATTTTAAGGGATTTGGTAAGTACAACAAATGATATCTTCTTCCCATTATGAATTTATAAACAAATCCATAAAACTTCATAGCAAAAGTCCATTAAAATTACCATAAATAACAGTATATTTATTTTAACCTTGATCAAATAAACCAACATTATATTATTTCCTTCTCACAATCTTGATCTTTAATCCTTTCAAATAGTGTCCTATTTCTTTCTTCTTCTTTTTTTTTTTTCTTTGTCCCTTCTAACCAAATTCTTCAAAACTTTTAATAGGTCTCTTGTAAATCCAATATAGGAAAGTTATTCAGGTCACTCTTTGTTATTTGTCTATGCCTTTTAGTTATTAAGAGAGCAGCCTGTTCCATTTATATATCCAGTGTAGCATCTTCTTCCATACTATTCTTGTAGCATGTCATTTTTAAATCCACTTTAGATCTGTATCAGTCTTGTCCAGTAAACTTGTTCCTCTTCCATAGATCTATTATAGACAGATTAAACAATATTATAACTAATTTGGCATCCATGCCCACAAATATACCTCAATATATGTTAAATGTTGAAGCATTTTGCTTCATTCTGTATTACTAAGTCACATATAAGTGTTCTTCTCCTTTAATTGTAATCTTAATTCCTTCTGTGTTCCTTCACTTCACAGATGTCCAACCTTCAAAGTTCCAGCTTATTATGTTTTTCAAAGAGTTCAAAACAATAACATTTTCCCACAGGAAGGATTCTAATAATTAATTTCAAAATCTAATTTCAAGTCCATCTGGCCCTTTAAGACCATTTGCAATTTTCCAAAACCAATGTCCAAAGTATATACCGGTATTATTGTTAAGTTCTTAAACTTGTATTTAAAATATCTTTTGCTAAGAAGTGAAGGAAACTCATTCTTTGCTACAGTTGTCCCAAAGGTTCCTAATACTGAAAAGCAGTTTACAAACAACTCCTATTCCAGGTTGTAAACAAGGCCTTGGTTGGGCTTTCCATCAGATCCTCAGGAAATATCCTAAGTTCTCTTTAGAAACCCGACAGGATCCATCAGTCACTTGGGACTGACCAACTGAACAGGATCCAACTTCCCATAGCACCAGCAAGCAAGAGAACAACTAGACAGTAATCTGTCTTCAGCAATGGTAATATCCTCCAACATCAGATCACATCACAGCTGCCCTCAGATAAACCACAGATCTAAAATTCAGTCCCCAGTAGGCATAGGCCCTCTGTTATTTGGGACAGATCCATAGTTGCCACAGAAATCATAAATCCTGTTCAACTGATGACATTCATTCTGTTTGTTATATCTATTATCACTAATTCTGCATATGGCCATTGTTACTAGAAAACCTTAGGATGCATTAAGAATACCAATTTTCCAAACCATATGAACATTAAAAGAAACTTCAGAATACCAGTTTGCAGACTTTATATTAAATTCTTTACAGTTCTTTGCAGGCCTATGAACTATACTTGGAGCATAATACTAGCAAGCTCAGAAAGTTAGTGCTATGAAAAGGATGAGCAATATCAAATATGATGGATTTGAATAATTTCTCATAAAAGAATAGTCTTGTTATGTCAGGTTCATGCACAACTTAAAAGCAGAACTGTATTAATAGGCTCTCTGCAAAAGTCAAGCCTTAAATTGCAGACAAAGAGCTTCTGCTTGCAAGAATATTACATCATCAAAGCCTCCCACGAACATTCAGAAAATAAGCTGTACTTCTGTATGGCAGTGAAGCAGCAAATTGAATTCTCATAATATGTTTTGAAAATGAGTCTTGTTAGGTTTGATGAGGTGGAAAAGGTATTGAGTTCACTGGTTTGTTCCAATACGTTCAGTACACTTTAGTTGGCTGTTTGCCACAACTAATCTTTTTAATGGCAGTGTAGCTTGTAAACCCATTTGGTAGAGAGCTATGCATCTCAGTTTTAGAATATCACACCACGTAGGGTGGTAAATAAGTTTCTCTTCAAGCATGAAGGCATTTGCTGTTTCAATCCCACAAATCTTATTTTAAAACGTTCACCTTGAAAGCCTTGATTTCTTTTTGAGTCTAGCAACAACTAGAATACTTTTCCATATGTATTTAATCCTTATACTTTTATTGTTCTATTTTTCAAAATGTGCCTCTCCCGATTATCCTTAGTTTTCATATAAATTTGCTGTGTAAACACTTGCTAATATAAATAAGTAGCATTCCTTAATGTAAACCCGGATTTAATTTTTATTTATTTGAAATATTTAATTATTTTATTGAAAAATTTAAATCCTTCTTAAGAGTTACAAATGATAATTAAAATTGTGACACTTTAAATAAAGCAATTCCATTATAAAGCCTAATAACAGTAGATTTTAAAATATAATAGATGGCATATAATTCAACTTGAAACCATTCACAAATACATCTTTTCTTCCTGTGGTTAATTGAAGATAGTCTAAACTTGAATTACCCTAAGAGTTGTTGGTCCTCTGGATAAAACCCACTGCATTCTTACCTGATAAGCAATGCCATGCATTTTTTCTATTGCTTCTCATTCAGCCTGTTGAAAGAGATATTACTGCAAAGTAGAAGAAAGTAGAAGAAACATTCAGTTAGATTCTCAGGGGCAGAATGTGATGTTGTTGCACAATTTTATTGACAAGATGATGAACAGATGTTTATAAGTGTCTTGTCTTCCTCTTTACATCCATCTTTCCAGTAGTCTACAGTATCCCTGCCTTCCTACACTTCAGTTAAATGCCAGGGGAAGTCATTATGAGGGACTACCTTGCAATACCCTTTTTCAAATTAGGCGGCATCAATACCATGGAGGTTTCGACATTATGGAAAGAGGAACAAGAGAAAACAACACAAATGATAACACCCACTGCCATTTCCAACAAGGAAGTTCAGAACAATCACCAAAAGTAATTTAAAGGTGATTTATCAAGAATCCTAAAAAATGGAGAAATTGACAGAGAAGAAGCCTTATATGGTTCCATTCATGTAAATTCCACTTTTTAGTTCCTTATCCCAATAACAATCCCACTTTATCATAGAGTTTCATTTAGAGAAATACCAGGAGCATAGCAGCAAAATACACCCTCTCTTTGCTAATGCCCTACTGAAAAGTTTCTCAAACAGCAAAGGAGGCATCTGGTTGCTTAATAAGCTTTTTATATAATATCTACTTTGACCTTGGGCAAAATATATAGTTATTGCCTAGGGCCAAAACTCTTGCCATCCAGTGTCATCAAGAAAAAAGTGTTTTATGATTACATTAACTATGGTATTATTATAAGAATTATGTAGATAATTGTCCATATTAAACTAGAACTCTGTATTTCTAATGGTTAGAGAGCTTATAGGAATTGGCAATATGGTACCTACCAGAATCTTAATATTTAATAAAAATACATTTTGGCATGCTATAGCTCTGAGACTGCTTTGACTCTTTTTTAAATAGCCGAAGGTCTGCTTTACCCCAGCCCAGTGGCCAGGCTGAGCATGCCCTTTCAGCAGCAGGAGCAATAAGACAACAGATGTCAACTGGGGCACCAGAGCAGTTGGCAGGAGTCCAAAAGGGCAAAGATGGGGGGAGATAGGTGGGTAGGGAGAGTTGAAGGAACCTTGTAGTCAGAAGTGCATGCAGGCTGCAAATACCCTAATTTTGATCATGTGACTGCAGAGGCATTGCAACAGCCACAATCCTGGGGATATTTGTAAGTCCCTTTGTTTAGTGCCATTGTAATTTCCAATGTCCTGAGCTAATGGTCGTAAATTGAGGACTACCTTTAGGTTTCTCTTTTAATCTTTACTCCTGCAATTCTCTCATCTTGTCTTATACCTCTGATTAATATTTCAAGAACTAAATGAGCATCCTTGTCTTATCACTTTTTGCACCTCACAGGATTTTGTTAGTTTTTCATTAATAATTATTTGTGCTCTCTGTCACACGTAAATCTTATCTATTTAATAAAATTATTTCAAAGTTCATATGTTTCAAAACCCAGTTCAAATTGTCAAAAGCATTCTCTGCATCTAAGAAAATCAATGTAGATTGTTTTTTTCATTATGCTCCAAATATTTCAAAACTTCCCACAAATTTGTAATATTATCCCTTAACTGTCTTTTAGATAAAAACCCACATTGTTCTTCATAAATAAATCCTTGCAAAATTATTTTCAACCTCTCAGCCAAAACCATTGTAAACAATTTATAATCATTATTCAAGAATTATATTGGCCGATAGTTTCTTAAAGTCAAATCTTGGCCCTCTTTAGATATTAATTGGTGCAAAAGACCCAATCTACATGTGAAGACTCAATAAGCTGATTTATTGCTAATGTCAGGTTTCGATGTCGTCTCAATTAAAATAAATTGCATTTCCAAACAAATAGTCTTTGAAGAAATCTTTCATTTTATACAAAATTATACAAAAGGATTCCAGTATAAAGCTAAATGTTAAAGTGTTGTAAACTTTCAAGCCTTAATATGTTCTTTGAAGGAATTCATTTTTAAATGCAAAATAAAATTCAAGTAAAACAAAATCACGGTTTGATTAAACTCTACATGACCTGTTATTCTCCAAGAATCAGGAAGATGTCATTTTATATTTCAAATGCTTTTTATTTGGTCTTTCTGCAATGCAATTTCCAGCCTTTTTTCCTTTTAAATAAATTTTAGCATTAATATAGCAACTTAAAAGTGTGTCATGTTTTCTATGTCTACTTCAATTTAAGTTGTTCTCGTAAATTAAAAGCAGATAAATCAAAATGCGAAATTTTATTAAATATGTTGAAAACTATTTCTGTGACATTGTTAAAGCTTTACCTTAACTTTTCCCCAAAGGATTTTGAAAAATGTGCATTTGATTGTATATCCTGAAAATAAAGATGAGCAAAAATTTAAAAGAAATGTAATAGGTCACCGTTGTTTGCTGTGTACGTGAACTCTGAATGATGCTACCTGAGATCATAGTCCTACTTGCAGCTACAAAACATCCTGCTTTGTGTGCATCCCCCCCCCCCACACACATATAATCTTTGTGACCCAACTGCTAAAACTCAGCAGTATTGTTTATTGAAGATGGAAGTACATGAAATGGTAACGTTAGAGTTAATGCTTAAGAACTGGCTTAACACAGGTTTTAAAAAAAAATAACTACCCAACCATCCCACTCAGTTTTAGGGCAAAAACCAAAATCTCTATGATGCCCATGTGAGTAACTTTACATAATTGCAATGTTTCCTGCACTCCAAAGCCTTTTCAAACAATTTTAAATGCAACCTTCAGTTACCACAAGATTGTCCTCTCCTTACATAAGAAATAAAGGAAAAAATTAGCACTGCTGCAGATAATGAGTGAAGGAACTTGTAGAAGGTCCTCTTTGGCAGGCTTTGATTCAGCAAATGTTCACACTCTTAAAATTACTTTCTGATTGTAAGTAACAGTTTCAAGTCCCTAGTCTCAAATTCACGATAAGAACCTCTCTCCCGTAACATGCATGTGTGCACTTTCCTATAGAGAGGTAAGCAGTGCTGCCAGAAAGAAAGAAAAATGCATGGTATCCAATGGCCCAGACTCAGCAACTACATCCTGTCTGGCATGTCAAGATACCCCTTTCTGTCCTATGTGGGTTATATTGGTATGTTGTATTTCCATAGCAGCAGATCTTTTGTTCATTTAAATAACCCCAAATAGTGCTGAATATTAAGAGAGTTTAAGGTTGGAGACTGAATAGTAAATATACTGGGAAAGATTTGCATATTCACTTGGTTTTTATAGTGTTTAATAGAATGGAAGGCTGATAATCTTGCAATTAAAAGGATGTAAATTGCTAACAGATATTTCATTTGTTTTCTCCCTCTTTCCCAGCTATCCATATAGTGAAGATTATAGCCAGGGAATGCAATATATGAACACTAGATGTCCAGCTTGGTGTGACAGAATCCTTATGTCACATTCTGCCAAAGAACTCGTTTTGAAGGTAAAAATTTCCTTAAAACAGTTGTGTGTATATATGTATGTTCTTACCCAATTAGTTATATTCTATCCATGGACCCAAGGCAGTTTATAAACAATGGAAATGGAGAATTTAAAAAAAAACATGTACCAAGGCAGCCAAGCTCCATCATCCACATCAAAAGCATGTCAACATAATACTTTTTAAAGCCTTCCAAAAACATGAACCTCAGACAGGAATATGTTTCATAGAATAGAATAGAATAGAATAGAATAGAATAGAATAGAATAGAATAGAATAGAATAGAATAGAATAGAACAGAACAGAACAGAACAGAACAGAACAGAACAGAACAGAACAACAGAGTTGGAAGGGACCTTGGAGGTCTTCTAGTCCAACCCCCTGCCCAGGCAGGAAACCCTTCACCACTTCAGACAAATGGTTATCCAACATCATGGACATCATAGCACATAATGAGTGCTATGACCAAGAAAAAACAGTTCTGGGCCCCTCTTGAAATTCACCCCCTTCACATCTTTTTTACCAACTGAGTGCTCAAGATAACTAACAAATAGAAAAGTTTGACTCATTCCTTATCACAAAATGTATGACAGTGCAACGGGTTGGCTTCTGAAGACAATTTAGGAGTTCCTACTGATGAGAAAATAATGGCCTGCATGCTGATTAGTGAAAGCTGCTACAGCTATATTTGTGTTGCAGACTGGGCAGTAGCTTTCAGTAAGCTTCTGGGTGCAATTCAAAGTGTTGGTTTTAACCTTTAAGGCACCATATGGCTGGACACCTAGATATCTTCTTGATCGCTTTCCTCAGGAGGATATGCTCATCCCTGGTGTGGAAATTTAGGATACTCAATAGTTGTAAGGCAGTGCTTTTCTGTGGTGGCTCCCACCCTATGGAGCAGCTTCCCTTCAGAGGTTTGGATACCACTGCCCTTGGCATCAGTTACATAAGCCTTAAAAACAGAGCTCTTCCATGAGGCACTAGGAACCTCATAATGCAGTGCAATAGCTTTTACGTTGTGTTTTCTGTTGTTTTGCTGCCAATTTTAATATAATTGTCAACTACATCTTGGATGGAGAGGAGGAGAGATTGCAAGTGAAAAATCTGATTTAAAAAGTTATGGAACATCAAATTGTAGTCTAAAGGCCTGACTGTAGAAGGCATTAACTCCCATCCTAGAAGTGAACATAGCACCATTTGATTTCAGAGCACATCTCAAATCCTAAGCATTTGGAAATAATAGCAGAGGATTTTAACAACTAGAGAACAAATGAATGATGGGATTGTTTGTTAAGGCCTGAACATCATAAGCACCATATAGTGTAGGACATTTTTGAATGCAGCTCAGTGACAAGGAATCTCTATACACTGAAGATCAAGAAGTGGCAAGTATGACTTCTTGTCAAAATGAGTAATCAAAACACATATTGCTATTTATTAAGTATGATTCATCCAAGACTTTTATAAGAAATTTACAGGCATCTGAGGTGGGTAGCTATATTTCTTTCCTTTTCCAGCTTCACTAGCTAAAGTCCCTATGATAACAAACACTTCATTTGATTAGGGGATTATTCTTTGTTCAGTAATTTAAACAAAGCCTGGAATTCAAGCTTCTATGTGTACCTGAAAAAAAGAGTTCTTGATTTTAAACACCTACTTTCACAACTCCATTGTTTAGAAATGATCTTGAGTTATTCTGTATTTCATTACTTGTATATGAATTATGTTGAACTCTTATGTCAGCATTCTTATGTAAATAATGTATCTATATTTTTCCAGATAGTCCTAACAACTATTCAAGTATTGTATTTTTCGGAGTATAAGACGCACTGGAGTATAAGACGCACCTTAGTTTTGGGGGAGGAAAATAGGGAGGAAAAATTCTGCCTACCAGGTATTCATCTGGCTAGTGTCCTTAGCCTGGTCAGCTTCAGCACATTAGTTCACTTACTGGTTTTGAGGTTGGGGCTGGTTGGAGCTAAAAAACAGCTTTTTTTTTTTTTAATTGAAAAAGTTTTACAAGTACAAATTTTCCCATTCCCCCCCCCTTTCCCTCCCTAACCCTCCCTAGCCCTTCCCTCCTCCCATGACTTCCCCAAGGTGAAATCCAAATCCAAATCATATTATATCATACTTTACCGCCCGTCTATTCTGCCCCCTATGTACTATACATTTCTACATGACACTGAACTATTCTACCCCCTATATACTATACATTTCTGCACAACATTCAACTAAAAGCTATCTGGTACTTCCTAGTTTGATATTTATTCTGCACATAATCTATCCATTTCTTCCACTCCCGTGCATAGGTCTCTTGAGTCCGGTCCTTTAAGTATGCTGATATCTTCGCCATTTCTGCAAAACTGGCCACCTTCAAAGTCCATTCTTCAATAGTAGGCATAACATCCCTTTTCCAATATTGACCAATCAGTAACCTAGCTGCTGTCACCATATACAATATCAATTTTGTTTCACGCATTGAAAAGTCCTTAACTATACCCAATAAAAACAATTGAGGAGAAAATTGGAGTTTTTTCTTCAGAACATTTTGCATAACCCACCAAATTTTTATCCAGAAAGCTTTCACTTTCTTGCAAGTCCACCATATATGATAATAAGTAGCATCTAAACAATCACATCTCCAGCATTTTGGTTGAACATTAGGATACATGCACGACAATTTCTTAGGATCTAGATGCCACCTATAAAACATTTTATAAAAATTTTCCCTCAAATTCTGTGACTGCGTAAATTTAACATTCTGAACCCATATTTTTATATGGGTTTTAAAAACAGCTTCTAAAGCACAGTTGATAGTCGGAGGGAGCAGCAATTAGAAAAGCAGGCAAAGATCGCTTTCCTCATTTGTTGAGGCTGAAAAACAGCCTCAAAAGCACAGCTGATCGTCGGAGGGAGCTCCAGTGACTAAAGCAGGTGAAGAGCGGAAGGGGTAAGAGAAGGCAGCAGCTGTTCCGGGTAGCCATTTTGGGCACCACACATCACGTTTTCAGCCTCCAAATGCATCATGCTTTCAGGCGGTGATCAGCGGCGATGTGCTTTGGCAATCCCCGCAGTATTTGGAGGCTGAAAACGCGACACATGGAGCCCAAAAACACAAGCCATTGTTGGTGCCAATCTCTGCAGCCAGGAAGATGACCCACAAAGGCCGAAGGGTGAGGGCCAGCGGGTGGGCAGGGTTACATTCGAAGTATGACACAGTCAAATTTTCAGCTTCTTTTAGGAAGTGAAAAAAGTGTGTCGTATACTCTGAAAAATACGGTAATTAAAATACATGAAATTGAACTGAACTTTCCCTTTCTGTTCTCCTTCACCTAATATACCTGTTACACTCACACATATACGGACAAATAATTTTCTTCTGCTGTAACCACATGGTGCATTCTGGAAATACAATTCTAGAATTCTGATTACCAGATCTTGCCTTTACCATGTGAACTTTTTTCCAGAGATATATATTCATAGAGATTACTGGATATCCAATTTCCACTGGAATTGTTACTCAAACATTTTGCCATTTATATACTATAAATTGTAAATCCCTTTTACTCTCAATAGAAGCATTAATTAAATGACAAATATATTTGCTTATTTTATTTAAAATATTCCTAGACAACCTTTAAATAAAAATACCAAGGAGATCTACAGATACAATATTAATATTAATAAAATAAATAATAAACAGGTTAAAAAAGTAAACACCATCCCAAAATATTAAAGTAACTCTAGGCTCAGTTGGACCATACAACTTACTGAAAGGAAAGTTGTTTAAATAAATAAATGTTTTCTGTATTTTTTTATTTAAAAAGCTAGCAGTGACAAATATTGCTGAACAACTTTAGATGGCAAGGTGTTTTAAAACCGGGTAGCATTTTGGGGGAAAGGTCACAATTTTTGATCTTACAGTGTTGAAACATTTGATACGGGTGAAGGCAGTTTGACTCATACAAATAACCACTGCATACAGGTAACCACTGGAGCAGCTTTCCCAAAGCTACTTTTTCAAAAGGCAACTGGACTTTCTTCATTTTTCCTTGAAGACATTTCGCTTCTCATCCAAGAAGAAAATCCAAAAACAAAGAAAATCCACTTACCTTTTGAAAAAGCACTTTTGAGACAACCATGACCTGGATGACTGAGAATTTCCATAGATACTGCAACTGGTAGCATTATAAGGATCAGATATTGCAGCCACCTTACTTCACCAGTATGTAGTTGTACTCTGCACCAGCTGAATTTCTAATTCATTGATACTTGTATTTCTACCTTTCATTTTGAAGCTCAAATTTTAACTGCTCTCTTTTTTTTAATGAAATAACTTTCTGTTTTTAATTTCTTCTTGCAATAGTATTTAATATGGCAGCAATATATGATTCAAATGCTGGAATGGTTTAGGATGTAACTGGAGCTGGTAATTTAGTCCAAGGCAGATCTGTTTGTATTGGGTAAATCTGAAGTTTTTCTTTTCTGGGACCTAATGCATAGAATGGATTTCTTTTTCTGGAACCATTGGGGTCAGATAAAAAATTATCATAGAGAATTTTCCCAGACCTGTACAAATAATCCTCACCTTATATTGTGACTGCAGTTGATTTCTGTTACTAAGCAAGACAGTTGTTAAGTCAATTTTGTCCCATTTTACTACCTTTCTTTCCACAGTTGCTAAGTGAATCTCTATAGTTCTTAGTAGTACAGTTGTTAAGTGAACCTGGCTTCCCCATTGACTTTGTCCAAAGCTCACAAAAGATGATTATGTGATCCCTGCAACCTTCATAAATAAGAGTCAGTTGCTAAGCATCTGAATTTTGGTCACATGACCATGGAGATGCTACAAAAAACAGTCATAAATCATGTTTTTCAGTGGTGTTGTAACTTTTAACAGTCACTAAATAAATTGTTATAAGTTGAGGAATACCTGTACTGGTCAAAAGTTTCACTTGCTAAATTTCTTACCACCTGAATGCTGACTCTAAAATGTAATAGGGAAAGTCACCATTCTCAATCTGAATTTCCCATTTTTAAATTGCGATAAATTGGGATCTGGTGATTTATGAATAAACAAGTTTTAAAGGACTTTGGTAGCTTTGAGATGCTACATGGGAAGTAATGAAAATAAGATTTCACAACTGCAAGTTTTGTTTGATATTTGTTTGTTGGGGGCGACAGTTTTTATCTATGCCCAAATTAGCAGACAGTCATAACCATCAGCTCCACACAGTGGGCTTTACAGATTGTACAGACATGGGCTGTAAACAGCTTTAGCACAGCCTCATTTATCATGCCATGGTCCGTTACCTCCCTAGCATGTTATTTTATGCTTGCTGAGCCCTAACACACCAAAGGTTGCCCGCTGTTTGGGAGTCACAGAACTGCCTGAGAGCATAGCGTAATGAATGCTCAGCTGAGTGGAGCGTGTTTCTGTTCATGCGCTAGTGTAATTTGTTTATCTGTCTAAAGATTATGCACTTGAAAATCTACAATTTGATGCTGCCTTTGTAAATTATCAAGTCGTTTTTGATGAATGTATCTCCACTTCCGATAGCAGTGGCATTATGAGCTTGAAATATTAGAAAGTGTTCATGCATGCAATGCAGAAGGTTAAGGTTGTGTATTTGTGTGCGCACGCGCATGTAGATAGATAAAGATACAGATTTCTAGGCAAGCATGCTAGGAAGCAAATGTGACCTTAAGCTTCCCTACTGCATTAAAAATAATTCAATTTTAACTTTATAGTCCAAAATGTGGCTGTTTATATATAAAGTTCTTACCCAGTCAAACTTGACTTGATTATAGATGACGGAAAGCTTGACCGTTTTTCATTTGAAATAAATTAGAGTGGTAAACCAATTGCAAGCACAGCTGCGCATGTACGCATGTATGAAAGATCTGGGGAGAGACTATGGGTTCCAGATTTAATTATCTTCCAGTTTAACCAGCCTGAGAAATTGCGAGGCAGTCTCTCTCTTAAGTCATTGCTTTAGCAAGGTCATTATGCTGGATAAACAAAGCAGACGTTGGAAATGGTCGATGCAGTAGCAAAAGCTGTCTCAATGCAATTATTTGTTTGAAGGGAAGAAGGGAATAAAATGCCAATGCCAAACAGAAATAAAAGTGGGTAGTTTTAATAAAGTTCGGCTGCTACTCATTTCGAGATCGATACATGTATATAAACATTTAAAAATCTACTAATGGCACAATTGTCCTTGATGTTACTTTTTTCACTCTTGGAAGCCTATAAGTTATGTTAACATCTAATTGAAAGCCAGAACCACAGAAATCAAAACTTAATTGCAAATAACTTTATTTAGAAATGGGTCTCGATATATACAGTATATATGAAGAGACAGACATCGCGATCTCTGGAACTTAAAATATATCGTCAACTTAGCTTTCGTTAGCCTCTGCTAACGTCGTCAGAGTGTAAAAACCACCATTGAAGAGATATTAGCCTTTTTATATATGTGTGTATGTATGTATGTATGTATGTATGTATGTATGTATGCATGTGTGTGTGTATATATATATATATATATATATCACATTGCTCTTTTTCCCCTGCTTCTATCTTATTTCCATTTTTTTCGTCAATAGAGATTTAACTAAGGTTACATTTAAATTTAACCAAGATTCATATCTATTCTGGTAAAAAGTTTAAACTGGAAACATAAATCAGTTTTATGAGTGGCCTAATCAGTTAAGACACTATTTGTTTCTTTCTTTCTTTCTTTCTTTGTTTAAATTTCTGCACCACCCATATCACCTAAGTTGCATGTCAGAAGCCCTGAGACGCTTCCTGGTTAAAAGGATTAGCTGGTGACATAACTGTTGCCCTGGGGACCCCCAATTGAGGGCTCCTTTCATGTCCCTGCCATGAGCTCGGAGACATGAAAGGACTTCGCCGCTTGGCAGCTCTCAGGTCTTGAACGCTGCTCCTCTCTCCCCTAAGTGACTATTTTAATAATGAATAATTGGGAGTTTAAAAATCTAAGATTGACAAGTGTTTCAGATAAAGGCAACAGGATTGAAAACACTTTAGATGAGTGGTCCCCAACCTTTCTGGTTCTGCAGACTGGCAGTGGCGGCAGTGAGGGGGGAGAGGGGATGGTTTCGTGCATGCGCCACTTGCACAAATGCAGCTTCTCTCGCGTGCTTGCCGCTTGCATGGTCCAGTTCCTATGGGCCACGGCCCAGCACTGGGCCACAAACTAAGGGTTAGGGAGCCAGCTCTAGATGACCTTATCAATGTAAACATTATGTTAAAATTAATCCTTTCAAACCAGTTGAACTCTTCCATTGTAACCATGTTGGTGTAGTAGAAAAACTTACTGTTTTTCTACTACACCAACATGGTTACAATGGAAGTGGATGCCTTTATGCTAAAGTGAATTCAATTTATTGTGTATGAAGTTTCATCCTTAATTCACACGCTAAACAGAGTCACTTGGATTAAGATTCAGGCTTATTTATTTTAGTTAATTAATTGACCAGTAAAAATCTCATAAGATAATTGATTAATAGCTTTGATCTTTTGACAGTGTTTTATATAATATGTATTAATGACTGCATCCTCAGAGACCTGAGCATTTCCTATTTCCGACTTTCAGTTTAGCTAATTTTAACAATTTTAAGTCCTGTAATTTTTAAAACTCACTCAATGAAATAACATTGAAATGGGCTTCTGACCGGATGCTCCAATAATCTTTGCTAACTTTGGAGAAAGTATGGAATGCAGGAAGAGTTGCTGAAATCCCCAATTCTACACCTTCTCATTGTTTGTATTTGCTGACTTAAGTCAAATACAAATAAGTAGAAATTGTTTGCAGTGCAGTAGCATAATTGAAAGTGTTTAAGTCTATGCTCTGTAGACTTTGGGAAAATAATGAGTGCATTAAGAAACTTCTTTGAATGCAGCAAGTTGCTTGGTTTCATTTTGAAATGTGGAAGTGTATCATTTTTAACATTAGCGATCCAAAGTTATGTGTACCTCTTTAGAAGGAAATATCATTCAGTTCTATAGTCAAATTTCCAGGATTCTAGTTAAAATATGACCCACCTGTTAAGTTGCTATATGGTTGTAAATTAATATGCAGACCCAGATCTTGAAAGCAAACTGCTTTCTCCATCTATAGCTAAAGTAATATTTAAGTCAAATAATAGTACCAGAGTACTGCATTATAATGATGCTATTAATTTTAATGACCCTTATTTGCAAACATATATGTATGGCAAATAATTAAAAACAATATTTTTCAGTTAATTTGGTTTACTGATTTACGTAAATATGTTTCCGAACCCTGGGCAAATGCTTTGCACAAAATATCAGTACTGACTAGAAGCTTCTTTTATGTTTTTACTCAGTCTGAAAATGATGAGCGGCAAGTGGTGTATGACCATATAGGACCAAATGTCTGCATGGGGGACCACAAGGTAATCTTATCTACTTCTATTATGGACATCCCAGTGCATCTATGGCAGATCGGGCAGGGTGGGTTGTGCAGCTGCAGGTAAATTGGATCTGGAAAGACACTGCCCTCTGGCAGTAACCGGAATACTGGTTACTCTGGCAGAATATGGACCTAGTGCATTGATGGTTAACCTTTTTGCCGTCACATGCAAAAAACAGGGGTCGTGCCGGAGGGGTCGCACATGTGTGCCCACACCCATAATTCAATACGCCCCTCCCCCACACATGTGCACACGACACCCCCCCCCATGCTTCCCTTGCTTTTGGCACACAATTGCACAGTGGGCCTGGTTGGCCCATTTTTCACCCTCCCCAGGCTCCAGAGGCTTTCTAGGAGCCTGGGGAGGGTGAAAATGACCTTCCCCCCACCCCCCAGAGGCCCTCCGGAGGCCCAAAACAGCCCATTTCCTAACTTCTAGTGGGCCCGGAAGGCTGAAAATCAGCTAGCTGTTAAGTGCATGCGTGCTGGAGCTGAGCTAGGGCAATGCTCATGTGCCCACAGATATGGCTCCATGTGCCACCTGTGGCACACATGCCATAGGTTCATTATCACGGACCTAGTGCAACAAGGAAGGCTGAGCAGGATTCTCGGCAGGAATCTGTGCAGTTGCCCAGCCTTGCACATAAATTACCTGCAGTCATTTATTTTCATGAGAATTAATCTGCATTAACTTGTCACATAGCTTTTATGAAAAAATCCAGGTAATATTGTCCTAACTATGCAAACAACTTTTATTTTTTTCAAAACAAAAAATGAACCCTGGGGTGGGGTGGGGGATGACACAGTATAGCTATGCTATGGCTTTTTTTATTGTTGTTGCTAATTCAGTATTAGAAACTAACTCAAGAAATTTTACAGACAGTGAAAATTTTATAGAAGATCCAAGGATCGGTTCCTCCCTCTTTCTTCCATTAAACATTCATTCATGTTTAATACAAGTTCTAAGCTGCCATTTGATCAGAACTGTCACTGTAGAAGCAGTCTAAGGGTGTCGTAAAAAGCATGCCCTCATATAAAACACAGGGAACAAATTAGGACTTATTTGAGGGTATATTTCAATACGATCTGGATGGAAAGGGGAACCTGTAGGGTGAAAGAAGAGTGGTGAGACAAAAAGACTTCAGAGTGTTCTATGGAACAGTTAATAGAATAGAGAGATAAAGTTGGAAAGGGAGAAAGAAGAGGGTGAAGAAACATGATTAAAAACAGCCTACTGGAAACTATTCTCCCAGATCTAAAAAGCATTGGTTTTTCTGAAGCATCTCGGAAAGCAGTAAAAATAGAGCTGCCTGCATCCTTGAATGGGTTGCCCCTTGACAAAAAAAACCCTTGGCACTTTTTACCTAAAACTGCATTGGGACAGAAAGCACCTTTGTGTGCGTCAAAAGACATCTTTTGATAAGATTTACAGGTATTTGAAAGAGAATCCTAGGGAGGTAAGGCTAGTCTAGGAGGGCAGGGAACAGGATCCCAAAAGAAGGCAGAGGTAAACCCCTTCCATATTGTTGCCAAGGAAACTACCTGAACATTCCATGAAGTCACCAATAGTGGTCCTTAATTCAAAAGAAGACTTCATTATTGAGGACCCAGTTTGTGGGGGCAATAAGCTGACTTTGTATAAATATACAAAAGTATGAAGGCTATTGCTTAGCGCATTGTAAGCTGCCCTGAGTCTCCAGAGAAGGGCGGCATATAAATTAAATTTAAAAAAAAAATTATTGGAAAATTCTGGTTTAAACACCAGAATGATGTCTCTCTGGTGACGTTAATGAGTCTGGGAATTTCTTTCCTTCACCTCAAAGGGTGGAGGCCAAACCAGAACTGGATCCAGGCTGAGTAATGTCTAGAGTGGACCCACTCAGTCCTTGATTTCAGAGGGCCTGAGCTTAACCCTCTTCCCCTGAATCCTGACCCAATAGCATGGCTGCAGGCCCCAATTGCCCTCCTGGGGTCCAGCTTCGGAGAAGCCATCTAGCACCTCGCCTCAGGAAGGGCCACCCCTTAGAAGCATTCAAGCGTGCAGCCTGTGACAGCTGTACTACCTTTTAACTTCCTTCTTTTTCTTCCGCAGCCCGTGTTCCTGTCCTTTCGAATAGCCGCTGGGGCAGGTAAACCTATTGCCAATATGCACAAGTGTTGTGTCGTGCAGTGACGTGGTGGTAAATATCACGTTAGATTTTTCTTATCTGCTCTTTCCTCTCCCTTCCCTCCCTTTGACGGTCTGGTTTTCCTTCAATGCCTCCTTTCCCCTTTCTCACCCACCCCTCTTTTTGTGGGGCTTGTTTGCTTTTCTCCTTTGCTTTCATTTTCTTTAAAAATCTTTTTGGTTTTGAAAAGAAAGCAATAGCTGTTCGTCAATTCTACAACAGGAAAAAGATGCCTCCGACATGAGAAGATATTTCGGGAAAGTTCATTATAGCGAGGAGGAAGAGGAGGAGGAAGCTTCAAACTCCCGCCCATCGCTTAAATCGTGACAGCTCTAGCCATCCATCCAAGTCCTGCGTGCCCTGTTCTTCTTTTATTATTACTGTTCTTGTTATTTTAGGCTGTTTATGCTCCACTAGCTTATTTCTGGCGTGGACACAAGTCCCCACCACCCCCAAAAATCTCTTATACCTCACTGTCTTGTATATTCTCGTGTCATCAAAAGTGGACTTTTTATTTTTATATGGCAATGCCTATATTATGCTACAGTCCGGTTGCCAAAACATACCTACAAAAAAAAAAACCTCATATTAGTTTTTGTTTTTTTTTTACAGTGTTTTGCCTCTTGGATTTCACTGTGAGGTTTGTGTTTTTAGTTGGTCAGTGTGGAATGAGTGTGTGTATATGTATATGTATATATGTAGACACACTTTCCACATTAAGACCGTTTTTCATCACCCTTCCCTAGCTTAAAGCCAGGTTAGGATGTTATATATTGCCTTGTGTAGAAGTCCTGCTGTGTTATTGTTGTTGTTTGATCCTGTGATATTTGGGGGTGGGAAAGAGGATCCAAGTTCGTTTTGTTTTCTGTTTTGTTGTCCTTTTTTATAACCTGTTTTCTCATGTTATTTACTATACTGCCATGTTCCATGGTTTCTGAATCACACAACAGCAGCTGCTTTCTATACGTGTATATATTTATATATATATTGTATGTGAGTGTGTATAGAGATATATATATATACACAGATATAGAAATAATTTATAATTACAAACGGTCTGTCTTTCCTGATACAAATAAGACTTTTCCAACCAGCCCAAATAATATCACTGTTGTCCGGCAGGAAATTCTGCCACCGGTTATTCAACTCGGGATTAACTTGCAAACCGAGGAAAAGGGGAGGCAGAGGTCGCGATGGGAGGAGGCCGTTGGACGCTTCACACCCCTTCTGAAACACGTTTCTTCCGCGTGGAAAGCCTGCAAAGGAGACACGGAGACCCCACTGGGCGCGTGGCGGCTCGTCCCGAGTTCCTGCCCTCCGCTTACTTCGGAGCAAGCCTGCCCGGGCTCAGCGCTACCAGTGTGGACACGCGTTTCATGAGGCGAGCGTGAGCCCCCGCAGGCTGTGGTGCTCGGCCGAGGGGAGGGGAGGGGGGGCTTCTCCCGTGGGAGGTGCGGCGAGGGCGCTCCACAGCCCCAGTGCTACAACCACACAGCTCAGCAGCAGCAGCTCAGGTGCCAAACAAAGCACGTTCGCGAAGAGCGGACACAAGAATCGGGGATTTGGGGGGGGGGACACGGACCAACCCCTCGTCGGGGAGCACTTGTTGATTCGGACTAGAGCAGTGTTTCTCAACTTTGGAAGCTTGAAGATGGGTGGACTTCAACTCCCAGAATCCCCCAGCCAGCAAAGCTGGCTGGGGGATTCTGGGAGTTGAAGTCCACCCATCTTCAAGCTACCAAGGTTGAGAAACACTGGACTAGAGGAAGGCCGGGGAAGGTGGAGCTTCGTTGAGAGCTTCCCCCCCCCCCTTTCCGGAGTACAGCATTAAAAGGTGATTAGCGAGTCTGTTGAAGAAACACAGGCGAGGGAGCGTTATTGATTTTATTGAGAACACTACCGAGCTCAGGGAACGGGCGGGGGCGGGAGTCGGGAGATGCCTTTGGAGAACAAATCAAGCTTGGCGGTGGGCGGGGTGGGAAGAGGGGAGGAGCAGAAGGAGAGGAAAACGGGAGGGAGGGAGGAATGTCTCCTACGTCCCTGATGATCCTAGAGGAGTGGGAGCCATTGGTGGAAGGGCACGGAGCCGCCTAAGGCTCGGAGGGGTTTGTGTGCGCGGCGGGTTCACTGCGAAATGAGCATTCTGGTTCTCAAGCAATAAAAAAAAATGATCATGATTTAAAGAGGCGTCTGGCTTTTTCTGCGCGTCCCTTGTCTCTTGGGGTGAAAAAATAGCGATTTGTAAAAAGGATGTAGAAATCTTCGTTTTAACACACACACCGCCGGCCCCGGTGTTTTTTCTCCACTGTGCAAACTCACCGTCCCCATGCAGAGATAAGAGAAATGTTGCAAGAGTTCAAGAATCGAATCCAGGTGGGCTGCCGATGACACTAGACTAGCCTAAGGAAAGCAGATTCCTGTAAAGATCGCGTGGGTGGTTTTTAAGGCGATGCCTGCCTTTTTTTTTTTTTCACAATCCACAAACTGACCAGCGTTACCCGGTAGTCTGGCTGGGATGAAAAAATGCACCTGTTTTGCTAATCCCATGGCTAAAGTTGCCGATCGCTCCCAGGTTTTTCCTGCCAGGCAGCCCCAGCAAAGCCTCGCTTTCAGCGGAGTTAACCTGAGTGCCTTTGCGTTAGAGACTTCGTCCCGATCTTAAGCCGGTTGTGAAATTCAAATTGTTTTACTACCGGTTCTGTAGGCGTGGCTTGGTGGGCGTGCAAAATCCCCATTCCCTTCCCACTGCTGGGGCCAGCCAGAGGTGGTATTTGCCGGTTCTCCGAACTACTCAAAATTTCCGCTACCGGTTCTCCAGAACTTGCTGGATTTCACCCCTATCTCTGATCGAAAGCAGTGCCCAATTTAGAAGGATTTATCTCAAGATTGTCCACCGGGGGAGAAGGGCTGCAAACGCTTTCAGCCTGCGGATTTCCCATTAAAGCTATAGAAAAATTAAGAAAGGCTGCCAATCGTACTAACTCCCCTTTATAACAGTAGCTATTCACACAATATGCTGATTACCTCAAGTTTAGCAAACTTTAGCGTGTGTGAATTCTGTGCTGGGGCTTTACCAGATTTTGTCAAGTCTCAACTCGGGCAGTGCAAAACTTTCAGTGCAGAACTAACGAGTAAATCGAGGTAACGAGGACTTGCAGGCCACTTGCCACCTGCCGTCTGTGCTAGGAAGAAAACACCTTGAAGTCAAACAGCATCGGGAATATAAAAAACGGGTCAGATCCCTTTATAAGGCCTGAACAACAGGCTGACCCCCCCAAAGTTATATCGAACCCGAAACGCCTTTTTCCACACGACTTGGTGATTTTAGATGCGCTGCTTCTTATGTCCCTGGTTTCCCCTGTAAGGACCTGCCTGAGTCCTGTTTAAATCCGTTTATATTCATTGAATTGGCCATCGGCCAGTTCAATTGATCAACAATTAATGCGACCCAGCATAGTTTTGGGAAGGAAACTGTAGTGAAGTCGATGGGACAAGTACACAATTGCAGTCTTCATTACTCGAGGCCAAGGAGAAGTTGCTGCTTCAATTGGTACAAAATATTTTTACGTTTTGACTTGCACTCAATTTCATTTCCTTCTTTTCTTTCTCTCTCTCTCTTTCTCCTCCTCCCTCCCTCCTTCTCTACAAATTGTCTCAGAGTCAAAACCAGAGAAAAGGGGGAAGGGGCGATGTCTCCTACATCACCTACAGTGACCTCCCTGCTAATCTGACACTCCGATCATTACACCAGATTCAGCAAGTGTGCAGGATGACCCTAGAAGTTTCGTTTCTGGAGTCTATCAAGCATTTGTTTGATGGAACTCATGATCTTACAGGGGAATACAGAACCGTAGCGAACGATCTCTGGCAAACCTGGGAGCTCAGTTTATACATATGCCTTATGCGAACTCGGAAAATTAACCCAGCGTCCAGCCCACTTTCCCTTGGTTTGCACGCGGGAGCTATTGGCTGGAATTAGAATACATCCCGGGAAGAAAGAGAAGAGAAGAGCCTTGGTAGTACAGTGGTTTAAAGCACCCTGTTATTAACACAGCTGCCTGCAATTACTGCAGGTTCAAATCTCACCAGGCTCAAGGTTGACTCAGCCTTCCATCCTTTCTAAGGTAGGTTAAATGAGGACCCAGTTTGTGGGGGCAATAAGCTGACTTTGTATAAATATGCAAAAGGATGAAGGCTATTGCTTAACGCAGTGTAAGCCGCCCTGAGTCTCCGGAGAAGGGCAGCATATAAATCAAAAATTAAAAAAAAAATTAGAAAGCAATAGCAAAACGTGTCTTATAATAGGCGGGTATTATATATTATTGCGTGATATATATAACCCCGTGCCATGCAGTTTCCAGAGAAAGTTTGCACTGGATTGTAAGGACAGGTCTAGCGGATATTTCACCCAAAGGAAGCCGAGGGCTGCTTGACGCTCAACTTTAAATCGCATCGATATAAAATTGCCGCCTTCGCGTGGGTTGGGCTGAGCCTGGGGAATTTCAAGAAGAAGCGAACCTGCGCCCCGAGTGCCCTGCCATTGACAGCCCATTCTGCTCCCAAGCATGAGCGAAAAGGCGAAGCCAAAACGCTTTCCGCCCAGCCGCCTCTAGATCCCGAAATTAGCCCTCACATGTGGACTGGTGTCTTGGTGAGCCCAAGTACTTGAGAGTGAAAGGGATTTCCTTCCAAGTCGGTTTGTGGAATGGCGAAGAAACGGGGAAGCCAAACCATGAAGCACAACCATCGTTGTGGAGGAGAGAGCCATAAAAGCTTCTCTTTTTGATTCTCTTCTGGAATGAACGAATCTGGTTCCCAACCCTTTGGGAGACGCGGAAAATAAAGGCTAATTGTAAGCTGCGGACGGACAGCAACGACTTAATGAGGACCACTAACTTGCCGTTTAATCAACGCAAACGAGGCCAAGGGCTGAAGGCCGGATCTGCCCCGGTTTCAAAACGCGCTGAGTCTGGGATTTGCGCGGCCAGTCTCTGGCTTACTGGTCATCAGAATTAACCCAGCAATGGGACGCGGCTGCCTTAAAGTCATGTGTTTAAGTTTTATCTTACAGAGTTAAGGTCAAAAGAGTGAAGATTGTCGCCGCGGCGGTGCGATTGAATCCCGCTGTTTTTAAGAGCTTTGCTCGCCCCCGTCACGACCGTCAGCTGCTTTTAACCATCTTGTACTTTGCGAAAGGCATCGGTTGATGTATGGAGAATCGTTATGTGCGACTCAGGCCATTACTGGCCCAGGATACAAGATCTCGGCTAAAAGCAACGCTCCCTTGGTTTAACAGGGTCTTTTTAAACCAGGCACGGATTGCCGTCTTACAGAGAAGCAAACTCCTGCCTATCCGACTTCTTTAAATGTTTTGCGCTCCATTTTTAAGGAAGGACGAATAGCCTCCGTTAGCACTGCTGGTGCTTCTCCCTTGGGATGAATGGCCTGAGCACGAGGAAAGCGACCCCAGGCTGGCAAGCGGGGGGGGGGGATGAGGAGGTGGGAGGACGTGAGCAACGCTCTTCTCCAGAGTCAAGGGCTGAGCAAGCCAATGTTGCAAAATCCAAAGTCCCATCAATCTTGGCCACCATGAGAGGGGATACAGAGGCAGCTTGCCCACCCTGTGCAGCTCCCACCATCGACATCAAGGTGGCCGGGAAAGATGGGAGTTGTAGTCCAACAGCAACCCTAGGGAACAGCGGGGACTCAACGGGCCTGCAGTACAGTGGACTAAAGCACTGTTATTAACAGATTAACATCTGCTGCTTGCAATTACTGCAAGTGCAAATCTCACCAGGCTCAAGGTTGACTCAGCCTTCCATCCTTTCTAAGGTAGGTGAAATGAGGACCCAGATTGTGGGGGCAATAAGATGACTTTGTATGAATATACAAAAGGATGAAGGCTATTGCTTAACGCATTGTAAGCCGCCCTGAGTCTCCGGAGGAGGGCGGCATAAACTAAAGCAAAAAAAAATAATAATGGGCACCTGCGCTGGTTCAGCTGATGTGAACGTGAGCCAGGCCACCCATCCACCCTAACTGCCGCTGGAGTCTTGCTGCCAAAGAGGAGAGTGGCTGATCCTTGGCGCAAGTAGTCCCAAAGGTGCTTTTTCAAGAGGCAAGTGGACTTTCTGGTTTTTCCTTGAAGACGTTTGGCTTCTCATCCAGAAAGCTCCTTTGGGACAACCTGGATGACTGAGAATCTCCATTGAGACTTTGCGCAACTAGGTTTGCATTCCAGGCCTGCTCGACTTCGTCTGCAAAGAGGGAGCGCCTGCCCCGCTGCTTCGAAAGCGGGCTCGGTCCAGATTAACGCGCCCTCATCGCCGCTTGCCACGTCTTCGCTCTCCCCCGCCCACCCAGCCCTATAAGCCCCCCCCCCCAAGGATAATTGCCGTCCTGCGATTGGGTGGCTTTGTGATGCTCGGAGTGATTTCAGCGAGAGGAGGCAGCCGGTCCCAAAGCGTCTCTGATCCCCCCCCCAACCCCGCGTAAACCCAGGCAGGAACGGGGGCAGGGCCAGATTTTCCTATAGGCTAACTAGGCTTCAGCCTAGGGCCTCAAGATCAAGAGGGGCCTACATTCAAATTGTTAGCAAAATTAAAATTACACTTTCACTATAGGTGAAAGGGCCTCATAAGTGGAATAGCCTAGGGCCTCTTTTCATCTAAATCCGGCCCTGAGCGGGGGAGGCTCTTTCCGGAATAGAAAGTGTTAATAGCACCGCTGGCCCTTAAGGCTGCCCGGCCAGCCTTTCTCAGCAAGGAGAGACGCTCATTGGAACAGCTGAATCCTTTCCTTTTGCACCTTTCCACAGGAGGCAGCTTGGGATGACATCTTGGTTTGCACTCACCACTATTGCTCTACTGTGCTGCTTCCCAGGTGTGTTGGATTTCATCTCCCCGGATGGTTGAAAGATGGTTGAGAGTTCTAGGAGCTGTAGCCCAACACACCTGAAAGACTCAAAGATTGGGGTACATGTACATTGCCTAAACAGGTGCCCTTTACCCATGCCGAGTTATCCTTCCATCTTCCTCTGCAATGGCTATAATCCAAGTTAGGGGGGTCCGGCCGAGAAGTCCCTGACCAAAGAGGTAATATTATTGCTGAATGACAAAACCACCACAATCTTCCCCAACAGGTTTCCTTTGCCTCGGAGGTTGAGGTTCGCTCCAGTTCACCATCAATAGCACCAGACCAGCAGGCCCCACGTCCCCAGGCCTCGAGAAAAGTGCTTGACCCAGAGATGCCCATTTTCTCCCACCCTTAAATCGCAGCTTCTCTCTGCTCAAGCAGCACCTTCCCCTCACCCAGGAGAGGCCAACTCCTAGCAAAGTACAGGTAGCCCTTGATTTACAACAATTTACTTAGTGATCAAAGTTGCAAATTTGAAAAAAGTGACATGATCATTTTTCAGTTATGAATTTGGCAGCATCCCCATGATCATGTGATCAAAATTCAGATGCTTGGCCACTGGTTCCTATTTGTGACATTGCTGTATCCCATCCTAAGGTCATGTGATCACCTTTTGCAACCTTCTGATGAGCAAAGTCAAGGGGAAGCCAGATTTATTTTACAACCGGGTTACTAACTTATCAACTGCAGTGATTCATTTAACAACTGTGGCAAGATAGATTGTAAAATGGGGCAAAATTCACTTAGCTGTCTCACTTAACAGACATTTTGGGCTCAATTGTGGTCATAACTCAAGGACTACCTGTATACCAGCATGTCCCAAAAAGTGGAGCAATTTATCATTTTTCCAGAAGACCTATAGTGCATTAGTGTCAGGTTTCCCAGAAGTGAGGGTGGCTCTCAGCCTTTGGAAAGGCCCAGAGAGGCTGAAAGGAGTTTGCTCTGTTTAATGAACCTAAAGTTGTGAGCCTAAAGTTCACCGAATGTAGGTTTAACTAAGGTTGAGAGTAATGCTTGTGACTTGGCTCAGACCTAGTTGACTTTGAGAAAAGGAGTGGTAATCATTGTAAAATTGTATTTTAAATGAGGAAGATAAGCATGGGCTTGGCCAAGGAGTTCTGCCTATCCAGGCCTGCTCAGGTCTAAAGTTTGATCTAAAAACAAGTTTCCATTGCTTAAACCAACAGTGGTGTTTCCTGTAATTGCAGCAATTCTCTGCACTTGGATATTGAGCTACAAAACCAAGCAATGTGTACAGCATAATCAGAGCTGAATAATTGAAACCTAGTAACTTCTAGAGTGTCACTGGAACAAATCCTAGTTTTAGGATGACATAAAATTGGGCTTTGATGCAGGACAGGGGCTGTATTGTTTTTAGATCTTCCAAGACATCCTTAATGGCTGAGGAGCTAAATGCCAATTTATTTCCATGTTTTAACTTCAAAATGTAAGAAAAGATAAGTTCAAATTTGAACATTAAAGAGAAGGTAGCCTAAGTTAGCTTCTATTACCTGTTAGTATAATATGCTGTTGGTTCAAATCTATGAGTAATATTGCTGTAAGTCCTAGTGCTCCACATTCTAGGAGCAACTTTGGGTATTTATAAACTCTAGTGTTAAACAGATATTTAGATACAATCTGTTTGCATAGATACCTTGAAAAACACCCCAAACTATACAGAACAATGAAGGTGTATTAGGCTGTTGATTCACCTAGTGCAGAACATATTGTATTAATTGAAAGATGTTCTGCTTGTTTTTAGATAGGGCTGGGAAAGATCCTTATTTGCAGAAAATGGGGATTTCTACCTGTTAGCGTTGTGCGACGCTACCAAACTGTCATCCTGCCAATCAGTCCCAATGGGATCTAAAGCCAAAGGAATTATACGTGGCCTGAACTCTGTGAATTGGAGAAACGAAAGAAACCTTTTACACCTTTGTTAGAAACTTGACACATAGAGGCACTAATATCACCTGTAATGTTTAGTCTACGAATTTATTTCTTGCAAAATAAATTTTCTCCTTCAGAGGGAGGGAGGGGCTTTTTAAAATGTGTGTGTGGTGTAGTGCTGAGTATTGGGGTACAGTTGGGGAGGTCCAAGTTCTCGTCCATACTCAGCCATGAAGCCTATGGGCTATGTCAGCATAGTTATTGCTTTGCAACCTAATCAGATTCATAGGTTTGTTGATAAAACTGGAGCTGATGGAGAAAACACCATGATGAGTCCCTGGAAGAAAAGTAACACACAGAGTTACCAATGAGTGCTACATGAAATGTGGTTTTTTCCTCCAGACCTAAAAGTAACTGGATGTGAAAATATTTTCATTTTGTGCAGAAATAATGAACACATGGGCTGCCTCCTTCTGTTTAATTCAGTGCTTCTACACAGCCCACGCAGTATTACATCTTTGCCCTTTCATCTAAAATAATTACCCCTCCCATGGGCCATATTTGCATTCATTACTTGAAATACAGCACAAAAGAAACAAAAGAGAAAACTAAGTGCTTAGATATCATAAGGCAATGATGAAGCTTAAAGAGAGCCTCATTAGGGACAAGAAATTTTTAACACATTTGACATCCAGCAGATGCTTAAAATATAGCTTTCTCATCAAGAAACAGCACTTTCAGCATAAAATAATTTAGCACTATTCCTGAACCACATGCTAGCCATTGTGGGATAATGCAGCATCCTTTCTTTCTTTCTTTCTTTCTTTCTTTCTTTCTTTCTTTCTTTCTTTCTTTCTTTCTTTTCCTTTCTTTCTCTCCTTTCTTCCTTCCTTCCCTCTTTGCCTACTTACTGGTTGCTTTGCCTATTTTTACGGTAGCAGTTGTTAAATGTTGGTGATGCAGTATGGTAGGTAGGTAAGAAAGTAGGTAGGTAGATAGCAGGGGTGAAAGCAGCTGGTACTAACAGGTTCTGGAGAACCGGTAGCGGAAATTTTGAGTAGTTCAGAGAACCGGCAAATACCACCTCTGGCTGGCCCCAGAGTAAGGTGGGAATGGAGATTTTGCAATATCCTTCCCCTGCCATGCCCACCAAGACATACCACAGAACCGGTAGGGAAAAAATTTGGATTTCACCCCAGGTAGGTAGGTAGGTAGGTAGGTAGGTAGGTAAGTAGGTAGGTGGGTGAGGAAGGAAGGAAGGAAGGAAGGAAGGAAGGAAGGAAGGAAGGAAGGAAGGAAGGAAGGAAGGGAGGGCTTAGTTAGAAATAAGTGATTCTGGAAGTTTCAAAAACCCATCCTGACCTAAACTAAGATAAGGATTATGATGACTAGAATGAAAACAATTACCAAGAGTGCTATGATAAGATGAATAGTGACTCACTCACTCACTCACTCACTCACTCACTCACTCACTCACTCACTCTATCTATCTATCTATCTATCTATCTATCTATCTATCTATCTATCTATCTATCTATCTATCTATATTGGCTGCTCATCTTACCACAGGGTAATACTATTGCTTTGATGGATTTAATGTCATATCCATGTCTGCTTTGAAAGGTGGAACCCCCATCTAAAGTGGCTGTCCCAGTAGTGACATCCTTGTTTCCTTTCCAATTTGCTTTTAAAATTTAGCTTGATGAAGACATCAGTATATCTAGAAAGCCTGCATATTTTACAACACATTAATGTAAGCACTGTCCTATTGTAGATGGGTGGATATTTTTTCTTTAAACAAAATTCTCACAATTAGGAGAAAGTTCATTGTATTCCTATTTATTCAGATAAAAATGATATTCTGCTTTTATAATATGTATGTATTATTCAGAGTCAGAAAGAGATTTTTATATAAATAAAAAATGTCATTTTTGTATGAGATGAGTTTTCATTTTCACTGACTTTTAAAAATAACATTTTAATCTTGTACCTCACTTCACATAGACTTTGTGATATTTTTGTATTCCTTTAATTTATTAAATTATATTTCAATGATTTCTTCCAAATTGTTCAGGGAATACGTTTCACTACTGCTATAAAAATACTTCAAGCAAACAAATTTTTGCCCTTTTTCATATGATTCTTAAATTAACTAAAACCAGGCCTGAATTGAGCAAAAATGCTCATGTTTTGCCCCCCTTTTCCAGCAAGAAGGGTGAAATGGGCTACCTTAAGCAGCAGTTCTTGGGAAAAATAGTTCTATTATCGTTTCACCACTCTTATTGGAATTACCACTTGGATTTTCTGCCTCCAACATCAAGTTGTTTTTGACAGCTTTTGGCTATGATTTGTTATATTGGTTCTGTATTGTATTTACATTTTGACTTTTAAAAAATCATTGATGTAACCTGCCTAAGGTCACAAATTATGGAAGGCAGTTTATCAAATGCTCAAATAAACCAACTTTGCTCCCACTGAAATCTGATGTGGCTTTTCTGCTAATATGCACTCTGTTGAGTGCTAACTCTGAAAATAGCTTCACTCATTCTGATAGGTCTTAGCCCTTTTTTTTTTTGTTTGCAATTTCTGACTTTTTAAAAAAGTCTATGCACTTTCCACCAAAGAACTGATTATGCAGCCTACACATAACTTAGCCTCTCACATTTTAAAGGGACATATTCCCAAATAAGCATGCACAGCACTGAAACTCAAAGCCTCAATATTATTTCTCTCACATTATTTGTATGGCAGACATAAAATCCTGTAGCAACATGTTTGAAACTATATCTCTGAAGTAGCTTAAAGTCAGAAAATGTATTCACATTTCATCCCATTTCTATTCATGCTTTGTTGTCTAATCAAAAAGCATTAATAGTCCTGCATTATGACTAAAGGGCTATATTATTTTGGAACTATGTGCATGAAAAGGCATATTTCTCATGGAAGCTGATGCCAGCTTTTCAAGTATAATAAGATTCATATTACAGCAATATTGCAGTCTAAGATGACTGAATCATACAGCAGTGTCCGCCTCTTTGAAACATGCTTTGTTTGACTTGTTCTTCTAACTGATCCCATTAAAATATTCCAACTCCTAGTGGACATCAAGCTAGAATGAGGATGATAGTTAGCCTGAATTACACCAAGTTATTTACACTGTCTTCGTGTGTTCTGTATGTGTCTCCTGAAAACTCCTGATGTAGATCCCAGCACCCATTCAAAAGTTACGACCACAATTTAATAATACGATAGAAGGGGAATTTATTAAACGTATGAGAAGCAATCATATTAAATGTACTAATTTAAAGTAAAATTAATTTGAGTTAATCCAATTTCAGTTTTAGGGGACCATCCATTAGGATGGTCCCATTTAGCGATTCTGAACCCTGAAAGAAAAAAATGTTTCCTCTGGCAATACTTTTGGACAACAATTTACAGACTCGCTAAGGATGAAGGCGATGGTGATACTACATTACCATTGGGAAGAAATGTTTGTATTAACACCTAAAGGTTTCCTTCTTCTGTAGGGCTTTGATCTGAGAAATATAAATGTCAAATTTTCAAATACCCAAATAACTAATTCTCCATAAGTAAAGCATTTTTCTAACGTGAAATATTTTAAAACTAGCATCTAATCAGGGGAAAATTGCCCAGAAAAGTTTCCTTTTACAGCAAACATGCTTCCAGGACTGAATATTTAACAAATAAAATACCTGATGCTCTAATAAATCAAATTTGTAGCTTTTATCTTGAATTATCCACTGAAATGGAAGTTAAGGCTTTAAAACTATCGGTTACTGTATTCTTTATTTCTATTTCTAAAATAGAAAGTGTTCTGCCCATTAACAAGACCAGTTCTATGCTTCTTGTTCTATAGAAAATAATCCAAGTCAAAAATATTTCCACTAAAACAGCAAACCTTACAAAGAAGTGGTGTTTCTACATAAGAAAGGGCTGGCCCAAAAAACTCCAGTGAAATAAGGCCAAGACAGCCATCACACTCCAAAGGCAGATATTTTCCAAAGGAAAAGCTTGTTAAATAATTTATTGATTTATACAAAGTCTTTCCGACTGTACGAGTCAGAAAGCAACTGAAAATCAAGTGAAGCAGTTCTCTCTCCCTTTACATTCTCTTAGAACAAAACAAAACAAAACAAACAAAAAATCAAAGGAAGCCAAGCCATCCAAACCCATTTTTTTTAAAAAGGGAAAGAAACCTTTTCGTTTTTTACACTAGAAATATACATGACAAAAATCTGTAATTTTCTATATACACAGCTGAGCTGGTATCCTCCACTCATATACAAAACAGTAACAACAGCTTGATTGTTAGGAGCAGGAAAGGGGGGAGGGGATGGAGGGGTGGAAATCACAATTTCAAAGGCAGCAACTACTCCATCCTCAGCCCACTGACATCCCAGCAGCATTTACGGACTCCCCCCACTCCCCCCCCCAAATGACTAGAATCCAATGGGATGAAAGTTCTATGCTAGCAGTTGACATTTAAAGCAGTTATTTTGCACAGGACATCCCAGGAATTAAAACAGGTTTTAGCTGAGTGCAGATAGGCCTAGAGACCAAGTTTATGCAGCCTGGGGCTCTCCTGAGAAAGAGGAGGATCAACCTCCAACCTATTTACTCAGCCCCGATGAAGCCCCCAATGCATAACCGCTGCAATCAAGTTTTGGCCCAAATCAATTATCTGTTCAACATCTGCAATCCTATATTCCTCTTGGACAGGAGACAAGTCGCCTTTAAGGCAGTGTTTCTCAACCTTGGAAGCTTGAAGATGGGTGGACTTCAACTCCCAGAATCCCCCAGCCAGCAGCGCTGCTGGCTGGGGGATTCTGGGAGTTGAAGTCCACCCATCTTCAAGCTTCCAAGGTTGAGAAACACTGCCTTAAAGGGAGGTGGGTTTGCTCCATAGTTAGGGGGTCTAGGATGACACTCTAGAGCAGGGGTGGGCAATTGTGGCTTTTACAACCTGTGGACTTCAACTCCCAGAATTCCTGAGAAGCTGTCAAGCTGTCCTGAGAAGCTGCCAAGCTGTCTCAGGAATTCTGGGAGTTGAAGTCCGCAGGTTATAAAAAGAGCCACAACTGCCCATCCCAGAGGTCCCCAACCCCCCCTTGGCATCGGGCCGCGGCATTGCCAGCAACCGGGCCACGCAAACGAGCGAAGCCCCATCCGCGGAATGCAGGCAGCACCCAAAACCACGGCCCCTCCGGTGCTTTCTCCACGGAGCCACCGGTCCCTGGTGCCCAAAAGGTTGTGGGAGGGGGGAGGCCGCTGCTCTAGGAGAGCCGGGTCTCAAAGAGCAAGTCCCGGATACAATACCCTCCGCCTAGCCAGCTACGCCTGAGCCGAGCCTCTGCCTTTACACAACGTTGCCAGGCCCTCGCGAAGCCCGCTTTAAAGGCCCCGCGGGCCGGCTGCAGAAGCAGTCGAAGCGCTGCTCTTTCCAATCGAACCGGTAGCTTCGGTTCTCGAAGTCAGAAGCGGGGGGGGGCGCGGGGGGGAAAAAGGAGGCGGGAAGGCCAAGAAACCCAGGCGTTGCCCCCCGAAGGCCGCAATAACTTTTTCCTTCCTGCGCAACGGACTGCGGTGAAGAGGAAAAGGGCGGCGGTTCCTTTGCCATAACTTATTCGGTAAAAATATATATATGTATGTATGTATATTTATACAGAAAGGACTTTCCCGACACGCGGGGCTGTACACGACGTGGCGGCGGCCAGTCGCGAGGCTGGCGTCGACTACCCTGCTTGGCCGGCGGAAAGGACGGAGGGACGGGTCAGGGCCGGGCCGGGCCTGGCCGCAGTCACGAGGGCTCCGAGGCGTTGCTGCAGGGGCTGAGGAGGGCCAGGGGGGCGGCGGCGGCGGCGGCCGCTTTGTGCTTCTTGAGAAGCCGCGTGATCTTCTCGTCGTCCGAATTGGGGTCCAGCGGCTTGTTGTACTCGTCGTCGTCCTCGTTCTCCGAGCTCTCCTTCAGCTTCTCCGTCTCCGAGTCGTGCTTCTTCTTGGCCGAGGCCATTTCGGCGGCGTGCCGCTTCCGCCATTTGGTCCGACGGTTCTGGAACCAGACCTGGGCCGGCCGGAGAGAGAGAGAGAGACGGTCAAAGTCAGACGACTGTTGCCTCCCGAGGGCGGGGACCATCCGGAGAGCTGCTTCACCCCCTTCCTAGGCTTCATCCAAACAAACCCAATCGAGGCCCTCGCTTCCTCCGCCTTGCTGAGGAGCCGTCGGAGCCTCCCCCGCCTGCCCTTCCCTCTTTATCGCGCACCAAGCCGGGCGGCACTTAAGCGACCCAGATTGCCACCACGGGGTGCCAGTGGGCAACCCCTCCCTCCCTCCGACCTCTGAAATGGCAAAGGAAGCCGGGGCAGCTGAGAGGAGGAACCGCGCTAGAGGGAAGGTTGCAGCCCCGAGCCCCCTCCATCCTTCGGGAAGATTTTTAAGCCTCGAAGTCGGTTTGCAGCTAAACTGGCCTTTGCTTGACGTGCTGGCGAGTGAAAGGTGGGGAGGGAGTGGGGAAGGGAGTCCCTAAAGAAAGGAGCGATGCTTAAAGAGGGGTCGGATCTTCGCTAGGCATCACAGGTCGGTCGTCGCCTGCTGGTGGTTGCAACGGGATCCTGCGAATTGGGAATAATCCGCAGAATACGGTAGTTGGAGGAAACGCCTCCAAGTGTGATGTTCGGGTTTCCCCAGATTTCACTGCCCTCAATAGTAAAATACAGATATTTTGGTGGAAAGACTGGCCAGTGGAATAGCTAAATAGCTACAAATGAACTAGCTCCTAAAAATGTAAATGAAATTATTTTAAATTTTAGTGAGGGAGGGACGGGGGATAAAGAAGAACTCAAGGCATGACTTTTACTAAACGATTATTAAAAAGTTTTTTTTTTTTGGAAGTGTGTAAACCTTTTTTAAAGTTAAAAAAAAAAGCTCTTCATCCAGCCAAGAATCAGGGAGAAAGAGAGGGAAGACAAGGGAGTTCATCCTCAAAGTAGAATTGCACAAGCTCCATTCCCTCTAGATTTTTTTTTTTTGTTGCCATTTTATGAATTGTGGTTTTGTTTGTTTTAAAGAATGCATGCTGTTTTAAAAACTCTAATTTGAGCTAGTACTGCCTTAGTTTGGAATTTGGAATTTCAGTCTGTAAGATGCCAGTTCCCCAAAACTGTAAATAGGGTGCAACTAGAGTACCAGAGTCTGAGTGGGATTTACATATAAGAGCAACAGGGCTTGTTTTGAATAAATAAATTTGAACCGTACATTTTATTCCTAAATAGGTTTCAAATACTACGATGAACATAAGGCAGAGAATGCCACTTCATAATATCCTGACTGCTAATGCTAAAGATAATATGCTATTTAAATTCCCAACCATTATGACCAGCTGCACCCCAGAGCCACAAAAATAGACATTTCGATGCAAATATACAAACACCAGGAGGTATTGTCCTGGAGATTTATTTACAAAAGGTTCCCTATATCCCACTTTGAGTGGGATATAGGGAACATTAAACATTCTGCTAAAATAGTGCAGCAGTCTGGATTTGAAGATCAAAACAATTCAGGGAATATGTGGGTACCTACAAAAACCTTGTCAATATCACTTTTGTGCAGCTACATCTTTTTTTCTGAGTTCCTGCACAATTCCAAGAAAATGTAGTTTAGGGTCCTGTGATTAGGTGGAAGCTCATCATGTATATTTTTAAAAAAATCACATTTTGCCCTTGGAGTCTGGAACTTGGTATAATTATTCTTCAACTGACTACCTTGCAATGCTTCTGCAGAAGACACCTGCAGAACAATTTGCCTATGTGCAGGTGCACAGGCCTCTAAACCATGTCACGCCATTCACTCATCCCACCACCGATTCCAAAGTTAGTAATTTGTAGGAAGGAAATTTCTAAGAACCCTGCTTTCAAATAGGAAGGCTTTCAATTATCCTGTAAGCAGATTTACTCCGAGGGAGAGTCCCCTTTGATTTAAGGAGCACTCCCAGCAAGCCTCTTTGAAATACAGATGAACCACTTTCACCAGAAACAAAAACCAGCTGAACTCAATAGAGCTTACTTTCCAAGAAGCCCCTTTGGAATTAATTGCTAACTTTGCAGTGGGGCGTGGGGTCTGAAATTCTTCAGATATCTTGGTATTAATTACTGGATTGGCACTATTACTATCTAAATATATTCCAATTGAAAACTTTAAACTTATTTTTTCTTTCTTTTTTATAAATTAATCAAATAAGAGAAAACGTGCTCAGAACATGGATTAAATCTCAGTACAGTGAGGTCCATCACTGTATGTGCATCAGGCTGTTAGCCACACATTAAGCAAGTCCCTTGGCCTCTTTAATGGCATAAGACATGTTAGCTCGTATTAATATCTCTTTTTGGCCTTCTGTAACACTAGAAAATAAGGCAACCTTTAAGACTATTATTTCTTTTGTTTTCAGGACAATTAATTCTAAGAATGACCATAGTACAGAGTTGTGAGAGAAATTGCAGCTTTCTAGAAAGACTAAAACACATAGGCACTAACTTTGCCTAAAAAGAGGCTTTCTATATTCAGGAAGAGATAATCTTTGAATTTGTAAAGAAAGCATCTGGTTCCAATCCATATTTTAGGTTTGGCATAGAAGTATTTTATTTTCAGTTCAACAGGTTGTTATTGCAAAATCCCTCATTAAGTAAAATGCTTCTGAATTCCTTGCTGGTTCCTGAGAAAATGGTGAAATTGCCTTTCTGAACCCACTAAAGAAAAGCTCTTTGAGAGGATTTGTAATGCAGAGGTCGTCTCAAACTTGGCTACAGGGAAACTTTCAATTAATTAGTTTAGCTTTTATTTCCAAAAAGGATTTCTCATTTTTAAATAATTTGCATCTTGCCAGGAATGTAAGGTCTGTTTTTTTCCAGACCTTAAACATTTCAGTTTATCTCATAGCTAGAACTTAAAATGAATGAAAAGGTGAAACAAGCACAGATGGGGGAGCAGCAGAGTAAGTTTGGAGTTGGGGAGAAAGGTTGAAAAGTCAATCTTTGCATTTAACCTCTTAAATGCAACCTCTTATATGTTTAACCTATAAGAACCATAACACTTCTTATTTAATTGTAGCAATGGACAATTGTTTTATTTTAGTAAATTTTGCTATGAAGAATGTGATCTGTGATAAAAATCAAAGTTTCCCAAAGTTCAAGATTTGCTTTTTTTTGGTTTTGTTTTGTTTTTGACATTCAGGAATGAACTGTGTGCATTAATATGAGCTGTCTGATAGGAAACCTAAGGTTTTGACAGTAAACCCAATTTTGTTCTAAGAAACCTCGCATTTCTTAGAAACCCAGCTTGTCTTCATTTGCATTCATTTAAGTGCAGCGGCAAGATAAAGGGTCTACTAAGAAAACTGGCACAACCTGGATTAAATCCAGGCAATCTGTGAATCACTTTGGGAATACTTTCTCTGGAACTGAACAAGTTGGGAGAGCGACCCTTCTAGTTCACCGGGGTTGATACCGGCGGCCCCGGAGATGTTAGGATTTTGCAACGTGTAAGTGCTATTTAGCCCTCCCGCCTCGATCTGAATCTACGTTGGAGTTGGAGTTGCTACGCCGGAAAGCCGAGCTCGGCGCCACCCTGGCCGAGCGCGCCCTACCTTGACTTGGCTTTCCGTCATCCCCAGCGAGTAGGCGAGGCGGGCTCTCTCCGGACCGGCCAAGTATTTCGTCTGCTCGAACGTCTTCTCCAGCGCAAAAATCTGCTGGCCCGAGAAGGTCGGCCGCGAGTGCTTCTTCTTGCCGTCCTTGTCCAAAACCATCCCAGCCTGGGCTGAAAACGAGGGAGAGGAAGAGCCCCCATCAGCGCCTCGAGAAGCTCCGAAAGGGGAACGTCTAAGCGGGGAAACCGCGACGCTTCCTAGGCGCTCGACCGGAATCCTGAACCGGCAATTCCACTCCCACAGGCCGGGAAAGCCAAGGAAACGGACCCGGCGTCTCCAAGGGCGGACGAAGGCCGAGCGGCTTGGGCGCGCGAATCGAAAGCAGCCTTTGCCCGCCCGCCCCGCGCAGCCTCGGGAAAGGCCGCCTCGCCCGGGCGCCCTCCTCCTCCCCGCCGCCACCCGCTTCGCTTTCCCCGCCTGGCTCAACGGACGGCGGAGGCGACAGCAAGAGAAGCCCAAAGCCTGCGGGCCTCCGAACGGGACGGGACGGGACTCTTCGGCGGAGTCCGCTTCCCGGCAAGCTCGCCGACTTCGCGTCCAAGAGCGGCGTTTTGTTCCAATGTCCCAGAAACGGCTGCAGCAAGAGCCGAGGGGATCCGGGCATGGGCAGAGCGCCGAGGGGGAGCCCACCCGGGGCCAACGATGAGCGGAGAGCTGGCATTTGTAAAGCGAGTCTCTACCCTGGATCAAGGGGCGGTAAAAAAATCGAAAGGGACCCAAACGATCCCCTCGGATCTCTTACCTGCCGTCTCCGCTCCTTTGCGGCCTCCCCTCCCCCCGCGTTTCCTCCCCGCCCCCCCCTCCCCCAAACCCGCCTTACCGGGACAGGCGAGCCGGGGATCCCTCCAGGGCGATCCCTGCATAACTCCGGGCCAGAAAATCGGGGGCCGGCCGGGCAGCTCGGCCAAGGGCTTGGGGTATCTGGAGACGGCGGCCGGGTTGAAATACATCCCCGCGGCGGCCAGTCCGTTCAGGCGGGGCAGGCCGGAGAGCAGGTTGCCTGCGGCGGCGGCGGCAGCGGCGGCGGCAGCGCCGGCCACGGGTCTGCCCAGGATGTCGCTGATGCCGTGCGGCGTGCCCAGCGGGATCTGCGCATTGAGGCCGCCCAGGGCGGGCGCTTTGAAGCCGGCCGGGCTCTGCAAGGCGTAGGGGAAGAGGGAGGTCTTCATCTCGGCCATGTTGTGCAGCGCGGCCAGCGGCGTACTGCTGAGCACGAAGGCGCCCTGGCGGTTAGCCTCCATCTGCCCCACGGCTAACATCGGGGAGCATCAAGGGGGGGCGGCGGCGGGGGAGGGGAGGAGGAGAAGAGCGGGGGGGGAGGGGAAGGAGGGAGAGGAGGGGAGAAAAGGGAGCCGCCGCCGCCGCCGCCGCTTCCCGTCCTCCAACTCGGAGAAAGCGAAGTCGGGACCCTCCTCGGCCTCCCCGGCGGCGCGCAGAAAGTAGCAGCCGAGCGAACCGAGGCGGCTCGCCAAGTTTGGCCCCGCGTGGACGGCGCCGAGCAGAGGCCGCGATCGTCCCGAGTCCCGCTTGTTGGCCGAGGAGGGCCAGCCCAGCCTTGATCGCCCGGGGTGAGACGTCCGCAGGCCAAGGGTGGAGGGAGACCAGGGCGTGGCGGTCGCCCGGGAAAGAAGGCGCGGGAGGAACCCCACCGGCCCGCTCCAGTTTTCTGGCGGCTTTTCTGCTTTTTGGGAAGGAAAAAAAAAAAAAAAAGCCCCGATTGGAAATCCTGCAGAGCCTTTTTCCTCCACGCGATCCCCTTTGCCTTCCCGGCCTCCGCGGAGCTTCCCCGCCTGCGAAAACGCCTCGGCGAAGGACTCTCCGCTCGGGACAAGATGCGCTGATAACCTCGCAGCCACCTGCCAGCCGCGCTCCTCCGATTGGCCGAGATCTCTTCCGAGGCCGCTGCTCTCAGCCAATGGCTCGGCAGCCTACGCTCCCGCTTTTGCACCCGCCGCCCAGCCGGCCTGTCTTTCGGTGGGGGGGGGGGAACGGAGGCGGGGCAAAGGGAGGCGAGGGGGCGGGGTCGGAGCGAGGCTGCCTGAAGCTTCCGTGATAAAAGTCGGTCGAGGTACTTTTTTAAATGGCTGTAAATTTACCAGCTGATTTATCTTTCCAACGATTAAATAAATCCCGCGGAATGGGAGTTTAGTTAGGCGTAAGCTGCTTTTTTTCTTCTTCTTCTCCCCACCCCCCCCTTTATCCCTTCTGGGTTTAAGCAATAAATTTTGAGAAAAATTAATAAGAACGGCGTTTGATGTCACTGAAGTCCTCCAGACCTTTCGCACCATTATTCAAAGCCACTTTTACAAATGAAAGTTCTTTTTTTTTTCTTTTCTTTTTTTTCCCAACCCGGCTCATTCCGCTTTTCTGAAGACCGCTAAACACACCAACGCGGCTTTTCCCACGGCAGCAGAAACCGAGCGACATAAAACGGAATCTGTGAATTTGCCGTTTCCTTATATATTTTTCCTTGATTTCCACCCACCTCCCCTCCTTTCCAGACGTGGAGAAAGACAAATTTGTCCTTTGCTTGATCTGGAAGGATTTTTGAGTCTCTCTCTCTCTCTCTCTCTCTCTCTCTCTCTCTCTCTCTCTCTCTCTCTCTCTCTCTTTCTCTCGCTTCCGAGGGTGCTTAATCTTATCCAGCAAAATACCTTTTATAGCAGATTTCGTGTCCCTATTGATTACATTAGAACTGCCGCCTCCCGCGCTCCATTTTTCAGCCTGACTTTCCAAATACAAGGCGGGAGGGGGAGATCTTTTCTGAAGCTCCTCTTGGTCGATTCTTTCAGTCGAGAGTATATTTTGCATCTTAGGTATGTGTCTCTCCTTGCCCGTTGCTTTTTTATTTGAAAAATAAGGTCCCACATTGCATAAATTGAGCGAATTTTCCGATTCGGCTTTAAGAACATCTCCAATTCCTGCACTCCACGACGCTTGATCTGTGGGGAAACCTGCGATATTTTTGAGTTTTTAAAGAAATTGTCTTTTGTTCTTCGTAGGCAAGGGATAGCTTCTTAGGCCACTTTTGAAACTAACTACGGGTAATATTTCCTCTTTTACTCAGAAATAATTCTTGCTGGGTTCTTGGAGGTTTTCTGCCAGAATTTTGTAACCATCTGCATTCAGCGCTCCTACTTAAAGAGGCTGGATCCTGAATCGGCCTAATAATACTTAAACCACCGTCCAGGATGGCATGACCAGCAGTGACGCTTATTTAAAATGAACTGATTGGAATCCGAATCATATCAAGGCCCAAGAGGCCTTCTTCCCAAAAGCTCTGGGAAACAGATTTTGACTTCTAGGAGTTGAAGACAAAAACAACTGAATTACGGTGGGAGCCCTGCACGGGGACCCCCCAAAGCCTTGCTTTTTAAGTGGAAATTTTCCGTGTCAACCCAGCAGCTTCTCTTGACCCTACCTGGATATTTAATAGTTGTGAACGCTGGGAAAGGACTTGAGAAGGGAAGGCCAAGACGAAGGAAAAGTTTAAAAAGAAAAGAAAAGCTGCACCAATAAAGAAGAAAGATTGTGGAAAGGCAACTGCGACGTAAGATCAGACCTATATCTTGGGTCGGTCACCGGGACCAGAGGTTCAGTCTTCCGAGCTTTCGGATTCGTGCAGGAGCCCATCCTTAGATAACTTCTCTAAAAGACCTATTTGGACTTGCTGGTAGTCTTCAGTGCAGAGGAAAAGGCGCCCCAGACCATAGCTGTGTATCCAATTACTGTGGGCGAGTGGGAATATTAAACCTGTTGCCTTTCACGGGTCGGTTTCGGAAGCAATATTATACCCGTGAGCGGCACATCTAATTTCTACCAAATAGTGAATATGCGTAAGGATTTTTTGCCCCCCTGTATGGAAAAAAGCATTTTCAAGATACGTGTCTCACATAATAGAGAACTATTTTTTGCTGTATCTTCCGCAGAGTTATTGGCTCTAAGTGCCATTAAACTTGCTGGCTTCTACCTCTTCTTCTCCTAATAATACTTTCTTTAGGTCAGACCAATAGGTGACTATAGCACTTGGACCGATATTTCAGTTGCTTTTTTTTTTCTCTCCGTTTCTCCCACGGCATCCTAACTATTCCAACTCAGAAAGTTGCATTTGTATCCTTCCTATTGTCTCCAAAATCTTCACACACGCATCCTCCCAAACGCAGCTGCCTGCATTGAGTGAGTGCTCGCAAGAAGCAACATTACTAGGAAGCCAGTGTCCTTATGGCATTAGGTTATACATTTTCTTGGAGTTTAAATCCGGGGGGAGGGGGGATGAGGGGAGAGGAGGGGAGAGAAAGAGAAAGAACAAGCCCTCTGGAAAAAGAAAGGAAGAAGAGAGATAGAAAGAGAGAGAGAGAGAGAGAGAGAAAGAAAGAAAGAAAGAAAGAAAGAAAGAAAGAAAGAAAGAAAGAAAGAAAGAAAGAAAGAAAGAAAGAAAGGGACTTCTGTTCTAGATATTGCCCGTTTCTCCATTAGTTTAACCCTCTTCCAAGCACATTCACGCTTCCAATGAAATGCTATTGACAGGTGCCTTACGATAAACTTCAGCGGAGCTGATTTTCTGCCAGTTACTGAATTCTTCGTTTAGCTGGAATCTTGTAGCGGAATTTAGGGTGGCGGATTTTATGAGCTCTGGCCCGAGCCAAAGTCAGAGGAAGTACCGCGATTGCAGCTACTTGGCGCTCCGATCTGGGGTCGACCGAGGTGATCAGTTTGGGGAAATGTCCAAAGAGGACACCGATCAATTCCGTGGGATTTCGAACCAACAAAATCAACGGGACTCTGTCAGGAAAAGTAATGCCTTTCCAATGGCCGATTCAGAGTTACAATGTAATGCTATTGACGCGCGTGGAACAGAGGTTAGATCGTTCAGACAAACAACTTCGGGTTTTTAAGCCAAAGCTTGCTTGGAAATGAGTTCTTCTCTTTTTAAAAAGGGTCCTAGTTTCCTTCTCCTTCCCCCCCTTTTTCCCCCCTTTTCCTAATCTTTCCCGAGTTCTTCCTTTAACAGAACCAGGTAACAGCAGCGAAAAACGCCTCTGTTATTCATAATAAGAGAAAAGAGTAAGAAAAATAAAAATACACACATATATGAAATTCTAAAATGCATGCAACAGGTCAACCCCAACAGGCACAAAGCAGACATAAGCAGAAGAGATTTCTAGATTTCTTTATCAGGCAAATCGTGGCAAACCCAGCAAAAGAGGACAGAGGCTCACTTATCAGGAACCTTGTACTTCGGGATAGCTTAAATCGTTAGAAAAGAAAGTAATTTTTTCTGGGGTGGGGGGGAGAATTCCTCAAACGAGACTTTCACTTGGAGTACGGGGTTTCATGCGACCCCCTCCCCCAACCTTCAGCCCTTCGTACATGTTAGACTGCAATTCCCATCATCCCCAAACAGGACCAAGGAATGGCTGGGAAGGTCGTCGGTGGTGGCCCAGTTTCTCTCTGGAAGGGCTAAAATTCGTCGATCCCACCCGTAGGCGCCTTGTTTGTTAGGGCGTGCTCTACAGAAAATGCTCCGTATCTTCTGGCAGTCTGGGGGGAATTCATTTGCCCCGTTTGTCTCCGGAGCTCCAACTCCGAGAGCAAAGAGTTGGGAGGGACTCCTAGTTCTCAGTCGTTTTTTTTTAAGGTGAACCCAGACGCGAAGAGCCGCTCCTCGTTTTCAGACGGCCACCCATTTTCTGCTTTTAGCTGCGGCAGATCCAGAGGGTCTCCCGCCGCTTCCGAAGGCTGCGTCATGTCTCCAGCCACACCCACCCACCTACCGCGACCCCCCTCCCGATTGCTCCGAAGAGAGACCGAAGGGAGAGGGAGGCTGACACGTCCCCCGAAAAGAGACGGAGGAGGAAGGAGGAGGAAGAATTGCTGGAGAATCCAACGCCTTAGACTGGTCAGGACCGGGAGAATCAACCAAGCAAGGATACAAATTTGGGGGATCCCTACATGCCTTTCAACCTTTTTGTATTTTTGTATTTTACCTGTTTTATTCTGTGCCTGTTCACCGCCCTGAGTCCTTCGGGAGTAGGGCGGTATACAAATTAAATAAAATGGGGAAAAAAAATGAAATGAAATAAATAAAATGACTGGAGGTTGGAGTGGAGGTAAAATTGTATCCCTACTATTATGTAGCATGAAGCCTTTTAGCCACTTTGGGGAGTCTTTACCTTCCCAGAAGGACAGCCAAGACATGAGTTTGAAGAAGGAAGGAAGACACCACTTATCCCCTTCTTGGGATACCTAACCATATCACTCAGCAAGCAGAGCTGAGAATGGTGGAGGATGAAGTTCAACCCATGTGGAGAGTGCTTACTGGAAAAGGTGAAGGTGTCCTCATTTGTGACCCAGGAAAAGATGAAGTCTCCTCCTGCCTTTCTCCAAGGAGTGATGGAGAGCAAGGTCAGGAGGGGAACAGGGCTACTTTATTGTGAGAGTTGGAGGATGAGAGAACAGCAGGCCATAGGACGGTTTCCCAAGTGTGGGTTGGCTCGAAAGCTGTCTAAGCCACAGCCATGGTCAGGTAGGAAGTCATTCTGGAATTTAAAGCTCAAAAGTGTCCCAAAAAAGTCTGCAGAACTTTTCGGGCATTTCAAATACTGAGTTTTATTATATGTTTATACAGCCTCCAGGGGGAAAAAATTCTTCCTTCTCTAAGCATCTCTCTAATGTTTCTTAGAAAAGGTTGGTCCTGCTTTGTTAGAGTAACATTGGGGTTTAAGTGTTTGCAGTGGTACAGCTAAGTAAATTGAATGGAAATCTTTGTTCCAATGGCCTTGTATATTAGTTGCGAAGCATCTAACACAATCAGCATATCCTTCTCCCTCGTAAATTCCACAATTCTATGTTCTTAAGGATATTACTTACCGGGTAATTCAATTTCTCTAAAAGTCAAGAAATAAGAAAAAAACAGCACAATGAAAAAGACTTCCACATCAATAGTTTTTTAAAAAGTGTATTTGATTTTTTAAAAAATCACTTAAATTATACTAACACTATTAATACAGGACTAACACATAGTTTATGTGAAAATAAGTGTCATTTTCTTTTAGGAAATGATACATAATGTAATACATAAACAATGAGACTCTTATGGAAGAAAAGATAGTTCTGTACTGAACTGAATTACAGCAAGTCCTTGTTTAGTGACAGCAATTGTGACCAGCCTCTCAGTTGTTAAACAAAACAGTTACTAAATGAAAATCTCATGACTGTGCTTAGGATTTTACCTCAGTTTTTCTTTGCTTCTTGTTACTTCCTTGTGTTCCTTCTTTTTCTCTTTGAAGACATCTTGGTATGGAATAAATAAGCCAGAGAAAATAAGACCAGAAGGACACAGGGAAAATCATACTGTAATTGTGAAGTCATTGAACGAGGCAGTAAGTGAGGCCTACCTGTACCTCCAGGCACTCTGGTCTGTCTTCTTGAACCATAGTTTGCTATCTAGCCTGGTTTCTCTCACCACTCTGCAATGGAGATCTTGGCCAAGGTCTTTGGCCCTGAGAATCTTGATGTACTCTATCCATCTCTCTCTTTGTCTTCCTCTCTTGCTTTCTCTTTCTCTCCAGTTTTCACTGTGATGGCCCATTCCCAGGTAATGCAATTCTTTTTTATCTGGTCATTTTGAATGCCATTTTCTCAGTCATCCTTGCAAAAGGTGCCAAATAACCAAAGCTCTTCTAAGTCCTGCATCCTAGGCTTTTTTCCCCCTGCAGGAATGGTTTTCTCAAGCAGGAACTTTCTTCACTAATTTAACACCAAATGATAAGGATTTGTTGGCAAATTATATAGAGTTGCTAACCCCAAATCTCCAGACACCCAACATTTCTTAAATATGCTGTATTGATGAATAGGCCAGAATGCATTAAGGCATTAAGAGCAAGTGGTTCAGGCTCAGGAGAAAGAGTTTTGTCTGGGAAAAGCTGCATTTTATTAAAAATTGAAAATGATTAAAAATAATATTTTAATATTAAAACATTTAATTGCTCACCACTTGAGCAGTTTATGTGTTCAAAAACCTAATACATCAATAAAAGAACTGCAATGAATAAAAATGGATGTCAATAGAGAGGAAGATACTTCTGGATGGGCCACAGATGACAACTCATTACAGAGAAGTTAAAATATAAATTTAGTTTGATGTGGGTTTCAATTTCACTGAGTTACAGAGTGGTTTTAAGGATACAGTATCAAATGCCATATGTCCTGTACTGTAATTATATTTGTGATGTTCTGCTCTAATTCTCTCTTAATAACATCAAATTAAAAATGCACAGACATGCATATAATAATTTTAGTAGATCTATCATCCACCTTAAGATTTTTAACGGGTTGACCTTCAGTTGATTAATTAATCACTGACATTTAAATAAATAGAGCTGCCGTACAAACCTAGTGAAGGTACCTTTTGGAAGGTCTTGAGAGAAGGTGGAGTTATTTTCTGTTGTGAAAAAAACCTGCAATATAGGTCACCAAATTAGTTCTCCTTTCTAGAAATACAGGCCATATTGAAAATTGTGGTGCTTCCTCTATATGTCTTATCCTACGTATTCAATTTTCCAATCCTACCTAGAAAGTTTCTGCAGCTGTTGCATTGGAATACAGAATAGTTCTGACAAAGCAGCACCTTGAAGACTTCAAAATGAAACAGACTTTTCTGGGGAACAGGTAACTTTTGAAAAAATGTTGCTGTTGATCTGGCCACAGTACTACTGTTAGCACAAGGAGTAATTAGAAAATTTCTCTATCATTCTGCCTTCTGAAAATTATCAGTCATTATATGATGACATCATCATGGCTTGTACCAGAATCGACATATCGCCCCTTTCTCCCACTTCACTAAAATAAAATAAACTTACCACAAGAGATCCTGGTTATATTTTTAAAGAGGCTATAAAATACATGTTGTGGAGATTGGAAGACAATATTAACTAAGATTGGAAGTAGCATTTTGTTACCTACTTTTGTTTCCTACTTTTCTGGGCCGCCAAACTCATGAGGGGGAAAAGAAGCAACAGGTTTTTTTTCTTCTTCCTTAATCAGTTTTAAACATTTTAGTTATTGATATATACACACTAAAACTCCATTGTTAATTATTAACCTATTAAACATAGTCAGGAGTTTAAATAAGTAGTTAATCGGCAACACTCTTTTTAAAACCTCCCCTTCAAAGTGTCCATTCACTTGCCTGCCACAAAACCTACATCACTGTTAAGGACAACATGCCTCTTCACTGATTCTGAATTTTTGGCAATGGCAATAAAATCTTTCTAGAATGAATTAAAACTGGTATTACATTTAATATTTTGTAATTTTGACAATAACATTTTCTGCTAATAGTATTTCTAGTAATTTGGACTATTGAAGGCCTCAGGTTAGTATACTAGTCTCTTTCCATTTGTGGGCTATAGATACCAAACTAATCTTATATTTATTTTTCACTTTCTCTTTTATGGTAAAAGACAAAGTTCTGATATTGCTCAACCTGGTGGTCTACAGATGTTATTTAAATCCCTAAAAACTGATTTCCAACCCAATCCAACAGTCAATGGATTGGGTTCCAATGTTGCCATATTCCTTGCAGAAATTCACAAATACAGCTTTCACATTTTTTTTTTTTTGATATAAAAATTTAGGCACAACACTACATTAATTTCTGTGAATTCTCTCTAGCTCTTCCAGAGATGGGTCTTAATAGTTTCAGCTTCCATAAAACATCCCATATTTTATCGCCAAGCTCCTGTCCCACTAATATAAAACCTGAGTTTACATACCAGAGACTTCTTCCTTGTTCATCTTACATTTTCTGATTGCAGAACAGATGAAATAAACTACGGCAATTTGTACAGAAGGCAGGAATTCACTATTCTTTTCCTAAAGAAGGAATATTGAGGCTTAAGGCTGTTTATGAATCCAATTCTCTGACCTAGAGGCCTTTCACCCAAATTGCTTCATTGTGCAGTAGTGGAGGCCAACCTTGTCTGTCCTTGGAACTGTGCCAGTTCAACAGCGTAGCATTGAGAACATGGTTGGAGGAAGTGCTTTAGCCTAATTTTCCATCACGGGATTCTGTTTGTCCAACTGGGTCCAGCAACCAGCCGTGAACAGCCTGCAGGATTGAAACAGCTCCTAACTGTATGTCAACATTTCCTTGAAGAGGATTCCTACTGTCATCTCTCATCCAGTCGATCTGCAATTTTGTAATGAAATTTTTCTTCTCCGTTTTGTTTTTGTATTATATGGGAAAATTAGTCTCCTTTTTTTTTAATGAATCTGATTTGGAGTCAGTCCCCAAGGCCTTCTGGGAAAGCCAGGTTTTTATCAGTTTCCACAGTCTACAGTCACAGAGAAGAAGGGATGGACCTATTCTTCAAAGCACTTGAGGGCAGGAAAAGAGGTAACAGGTGGAAGACCATTAAAGAGAAATCCAAGCTAGAACTAAGAAAAAAATTCTTGACTGAGAACAATTAATCAGTGGAATGCTTACTTCTGGATGTTGTAGAAACTTACGTTGTAGATGTTTTTAAGAAGAGTCTGGACAGCCACTTGTCTGGAATGGTATAGGGCAGACCTATCAAATTGGCGGCCTGCAGGTTGGATGTGTCATGTGCAAGCCACGCCCACCCCAGCTCCGCATAGACAAAAAGCATCGCGATACATCACGTGACACGATTGAGTTTGACACTCGTGGTATAGGGTCTCCTGCTTAAGGAGGGGATTGGACTAGAAGATCTCCAAGGTCCTTTCAACCCTATTATTCTATGTTCTAAAATATGGGTCATTTTTGCTTTACACAGCAAGCTACAGGTAGTCCTCCACTTACACTTACAGTCATTTAGTGACTGTTCAAAGATAAAACAGCGCTGAAAAATGTGACTTATGACCATTTTTCACACTTGCAATCTTTGCAGCATCCCCATGATCTTATGATCAAAATTCATATGCTTGGCAATTGGTTAATATTTATTGACCTAAATATGGGCCAGTTGCCAAGTGCCCTTAAATGTGATCATGATGTGATCTGACCACAGGGGTCCCTTGGCTGTCAGAACTTTGAATCCCAGCTAGCTTCCAGCAAGCAAAGTTAATGGGGGAAACCAGATTCACTTAATTTCCACATGTTTCACCTAACAGCTGCAGTTTGCTTTTCAAGTGTGGCAAAAAAATATATGTAAAATCAGGCATGACTCACTTAACAACCACCTTGCTAAGCAATGGAAATTCTGGCCCCAGTTGTGGTTGTAAGTTAAGCACTACCTGAACCTCAGTGCTTGGAGAGTTGCATTGATGGACAATTGGTTTCTGGTACAATTCAAGATGCTGTTTGTCGCCTTCGTGATCAGTGGCTGACTATTTGCGGGATCGTCTTCTCCTATTCCCACTGCTTGCCTGCTCCAGTCAGGTGGGCTCTCTCCATATTTTCTCAGAGATTGTGTAAAAGGACCAGAAACACCTATTTTTCAGTTGTTGTCCTCCAATATCCCTCCTGATATTCAGAAAGTCTAAAGATATGGTTATTCCATCAAGCCTTGGCTCTACGACTAATTTGCATGATGAGTTGGCTTTTTGGTTTCGATTCTGTTTACCTCTTGATGTGTTTCAATTTATGGGTTGTATTGTATTTGTGACTTTGCTTAACATGTTGCACTTACCTTGTTTATTTTTTAACCCAAATTATAGATTTATGGAATTGTGTGACACTCAGCATTGGTCTGATGGGAGAGTTTTATATGCCCTGAAAGTAAGTAAATATGCAATTAGAGCACAACGTGTTTAGCACAACTAAATTCAGATCAGCTACTAATCCAATCAAATCTTCATTGGCTGTACACAGTATTACTAATCAAGTCAGAAATCACTATTCTGATTCATTGAGGGCCTTCCTACTTTTTCCCAGGAACTGGGTAATGTACCACGATGCTTTGTAGCAAAAGAATATTAGTAGGATTTTGTTACCTCCTTCCAATTGGACAAATAAAGTAGCTTGCTTGTCTCACTTGTCTTGTTTTCATTGTGGTATTCTAAGATTTAGTTGACTACACCAATGATGGATAGTTTCATATCTGAAAGAAGGAGATTTGCTTAATAATTATGCATTCTTCATGGATATTGCATCCAATTTTGGTCACCATGATGTAAAGAAGATGTTAAGGCTCTAGAAAGAGTGCAGAGAAGAGCAACAAAGATGATTAGGAGACTGAAAGCTAAAACATATAAAGAATTGGGTATGTCTGGTTTACTTCCCCGCTGCCCTGAAAGAGGCGGTGGTGAGGCCTCTCCTCAAGAAGCCGTCCCTGGACCCAGCAATATTGGCTAACTATCGTCCTGTCTCCAACCTTCGCTTCATTGCGAAGGTTGTTGAGAGTGTGGTCGCGCAACAGTTTCCACAATTCCTGGAGGAAACATCCTATCTAGATCCGTTCCAGTCGGGTTTCAGGTCTGGGCACAGCACGGAAACGGCATTGGTCGCGTTGGCGGATGATCTCTGGAGGGCTCGGGACAGGGGTTATTCCTCTGTTCTGGTCCTATTAGATCTCTCAGCGGCTTTTGATACCATCGACCATGGTATCATGCTGCACCGGCTGGAAGAGTTGGGGGTGGGAGGCACCGTGTTGCGGTGGTTCTCCTCCTTTCTCTCCGACCGGTCGCAGTTTGTGTTGGCAGGGGGGCAGAGGTCAACCTCGAGGCCTCTCATTTGTGGAGTGCCGCAGGGATCGGTCCTCTCGCCCCTTCTGTTCAACATTTATGTGAAGCCGCTGGGCGAGATCATCCGTGGCTTTGGGGTGAGATACCACCAGTACGCTGATGACACCCAGCTGTACATTTCCACCCCAGGCCACCCCAACGATGCCCTTGAAGTGATGTCCCAGTGCCTGGAGGCTGTGCGGATCTGGATGGGGAGGAACAGGCTCAGGCTCAACCCTTCCAAGACTGAGTGGCTGTGGCTCCCGGCATCCCGATATAGTCAGTTGACTCCATCACTGACTATTGGGGGCGAGTCTTTGGCCCCCACTGAAAGGGCTCGCAATCTGGGAGTCCTCCTGGATAGGCAGCTGTCCTTGGAGGAACATCTGACGGCTGTTACCAGGGGGACCTTTTATCAGGTTCGCCTGATTCGCCAGTTGCGGCCCTTTCTTGATCGGGATTCCCTGTGCACAGTCACTCATGCCCTCGTCACCTCTCGCCTTGACTACTGCAACGCTCTCTACATGGGGCTCCCCTTGAAGAGCACCCGGAGGCTCCAACTGGTCCAGAACGCAGCAGCGCGGGTAGTGACGGGAGCAGCATGGCGCTCCCATGTAACACCGCTCCTGCGCGAGCTGCACTGGCTCCCAGTGGTCTTCCGGGTGCACTTCAAGGTGTTGGTCATCACCTTTAAAGCGCTCCATGGCATCGGGCCTAGCTATCTCCGAGACCGCCTGCTGCTACCATTGGCCTCCCATCGACCCGTGCGCTCCCACAGAGAGGGCCTCCTCAGGGTGCCATCAGCCAAACAATGTAGGCTGGTGGCCCCCAGGGGGAGGGCCTTCTCTGTGGGGGCTCCCACCCTCTGGAATCAGTTGCCCCCGGAGATAAGAAGAATCCAGGACCTCAATGCCTTCCGTCGTTCCCTGAAAACCCATCTTTTTCAACAAGCCGGGTTGGCCTAAGAAGAAATTTTTAAAATTTTAAAATTTTTAAATTCTTTTAATTAGTCTGTGATTCTTAACTTTCGGGCCAAAATTTATATATATTTTTAAATGTTTTAATATTTGTATCCTATGTTTTTTTATCTTGGCTGTACACCGCCCTGAGTCCTCAGGGAGAAGGGCGGTATATAAATTGGAAATTAAATTAAATTAAATTAAATTAAAATGAAAAGAAGGACTAGGGGAGATATGATAGCAGTCTTCCAATATCTCAGGGGCTACCACAAAGACAAGGGAGTCAACCTATTCTCCAAAGCACCTGAGGGCAGGACAAGAAGCAATGGGTGGAAACTAATCAAAGAGAGAAGCTACGGAGAAATTTCCTGACTAATTAGAATAATTAATCAGTAGAACAACTTGCCTCCAGAAGGCGTGAATGCTCCAATACTGGAAGTTTTAAAGAAGAAATTGGACAACCATTTATCTGAAATGGTGTAGGGTTTCCTGTCTGAACAGGGGTTGGACTAGAAGACCTCCAAGGTCCCTTCCAACTCTGTTATTCTATTCTATTCTATTCTATTCTATTCTATTCTATTCTATTCTATTCTATTCTATTCTATTCTATTCTATTCTATTCATACAACAAGAGCAGCATTATCTACACAAGATATGGAATAGTAACATCTGCTGTACTGTTTCTAATCTATTGGGGCAGGTGTGGCTCAGCTGGTGGGGGATTCAAAGTTTTTACTCAGTGAAAGTGCTGAAGGAGAGATGCTGTGTCTGTATCCCCTCCCAATGCTTTTTTTTTTGCATTAGAAAAGGTAAGATGGCTAAATATTTAGTCGATTCCCAAGTATGCTTTGCAGCACATGTTGCACTGACAATGCTTATATATACAATATAATCTTCAATTCGATGGTTGCAGAAAGCCTTTAAAATAACTTATAAGTGTGAAATATAATTAATCTATGTAAAACAAATGCAAAGTTTAAATCAAGTCAAATGTTTTAAATTACTTCTGGATTAATTATTCAGTGTTGGATCACTTTTCACTTTTTATCCCAAAGGTGCTTTTTCAAAAGGCAGCTGGACTTTCTGGTTTTTCTTTGAAGACGTTTTGCTTCTCATCCAAGAAGCTTCTTCAGCTCAGAGCGAAGTGAAACATCTCCAAAGAAAATCCAGAAAGTCTAGTTGCCTCTTGAAAAAGCATCTTCAGGACAACCAGGACGTGGATGACTTAGAATCTCCATAGACATTTTCACTTTTTAGTACAAGGCAATAAGAAGATGCACCATGGTTGTAGTTATCCTTTTTACAAACTTTTTGTTAATAACATTTTCTTGGGATTTTGGCAGAGAAGGGAAAATGTTTCCCTGCATCCTGTTAATCCAATGAAGACTAACTCTGCACTAAATATTAAACAAAAAATAAACAAAACCTTTGCTGCTTATGATGCATTTAAAGTAATTTATAGTTGGATCCTTAATCTACCCTTTTGGTTAACTATTTTATTCCAGATTGCTGTCATTTGCAATTCTGTTGATTACCCACAAGCTTCTGGAACTGGAAAACTTCCAGTTAAGAGATTCTGATCACTGAATTTTGGGGGGAAAGTGTAATCAGTATAAGAGACAAGTACTGCCACCTGCTGATTATCATCCTGAATTGCAGAAACCTCACAAAAAAACTGATAATTTAACAACCTTCCTACAAAGGTTTTGTGGGATTGCTTGCTGTGTGTCATATCATACATCAGGTATCTCAAACCTCCCATAAAACGGCATTTGCTTGGTCTCACTATTGTTCTGCAGCTTTTAGTAAGTGGTTTCTTTCCACTAAATTAAAGGTGAACAAAAGAGTTGCTTATATTCTATTCCTTTTATTCAGTAGATTATTTTTATGGATAAAAGGAAAACAGATCTGCCCCCTTTTCCTATGAAAAAATAGTATAATGATAATCTCTGGAAGGGAGAAATTAAGCAAGTGTAGGTTTCTTGACATTAATTAAATTTGTTTTTAACAATATGTCCTTTTTGTTAAAGAAAAAATTGCTGTTGTTAACCTAAAACAAATTACTACTTCTTCCAACCTTTATATATGATTCAGTGTGTTCATTAGCAGTTTATTTATTTTTAAATACCTACACAATTTGATCTTGGAGGTCTGCATGCTGAAGTGTGAAATAGAACAACAACTATTACAAGTAAGTTATTGTATGGCAAAATATTGCTGTGGAAAATACTTGTTTCCTATTCCAATCAATCAATTAATTTTCCCCAATTCTGGACTGTAAAATCTAGATAGTCAGGTCAGGTTTTTAGCAATTGCCTAAACCAAAAATACTCTTTTTCTAGGAATGATTCTCAGAATTTTTTAGCAAGATTTGTTAACATGAGTAGAATGGGGTTACAAGAATTCTAGCAGCTAAACTATCTCTGGTTTAGAACCATTATATCTCCATATAAACTAGGGTAGAAAGATCCTGTTTCTTTTTCTAACAGCCTTATGACAATCTGGTGGATAGATAGTTTCCTTCACTTATAATGAGGATATTTACAGCTGTTTAAAAAAAAAACCTGTTTGTTTAATTCTATTGGCATAGGAATTGACTTCATGAAGAAAATATTTGAACCTAGTCTGAGGTGCAAATGTGAGTTACATATTTTAATATACAAAAGGAAGAGCAGAAAAAGGATGGGTTTGGGGAAGAGTATGGGGATATTATATATATATAGGATACAAGTCACATTGAAGGGATTGTGTAGTGCATGTGTATGTCACTTCCACCCAAATCCACCCTCTAGAATCTCATATCTGAAACAATATATTTCACATATGAGAGGAATATCCAGCTGCTACATGGAGTTCACCTACTCTAGGATGGTCCCTGTTTAGGAAGTCCTCAACAATTCATGGTGACCAGAAATGAAGATTGCTTAGCCATCATTAAAAGCTGCAGCAGCACACCATTAAAAAAAAAAAGTGCAAAATCAAAGATCAGGTAGCTGAACCAGTCAGAACCTTTGAGAATTCAAGACCAGTGAAAAGTTCACCATGTTGCTTATCCATCTTAACTGGATGAACATTCCCAAACATAGGAATTAGCTTATTTGTCCTCTGCTTAGGTTTTAACAGCAACCGCCTCATTAGTGATTTGTATCATTTTAAAGTATCCCGCATAGCTTTGTAAATATTATAGTAATGCTGTTTCCCCAATGGCTGGATGATGTTAGAAGAGTGTAGAAGTTACTAGGGAAGAAATGGCCAAGATCTTATTTTAGAATTAGCTGGCTGTTTAAAGTAGCTGGAAGTTCAAGTCTGTGACAGTGAACTCTTCAGCACCTCGTGACCTACAGTACTAGCCCCAAAGAGGCCATTGGATGTTGATGGAGAGTTAGGGAGTTACTCAGTCTCTTCCTTGTCTATCTACCTGCAAGCTCTTTATCTGATAGATTGCTAATCTGTGCTCACTTCCTTCTGTTTTTCTTCTTAGGTGTACATGCATGAATTCCATGCAGTTAGACTGTCTGCTGAGTAGGAGATAACTAGCTTGGTATCAGGCTTATCGCATCTCTATAAACCAGTGGCCCCCAATCTTTTGGGCACCAGGGACTGGTTCTGTGGAGACAGGTTTTTCTGTGGATTGGAGGGGGCGTGGTTTAGCATGCTGCCTGCATCGTGCAGATGGGGCTTTGCTTGTTTACGCAGCCCGATTTCTGGCATGCCACAGATGGGTGCTGGTCCATGGATCGGGGGGATGGGGACCCTTGCTATAAACTATTTCCTGTAAATACATCTCCATTGAGGCCGTAAATATAAAATCGGATTCATTAATCATTGCTCAGGTCAAACTCCTGGTCTCAGGAATGTCTTGTCTTATAAATATAATGCTTCAGTCCAGGGATGAAATCCAGCAGGTTCTGACAGGTTCTGGAGAACTGGTAGCAGAAATTTTAAGTAGTTTGGAGAACCGGCAAATGCCACCTCTGGCTGGCCCCAGAGTGGGGTGGGAATGGAGATTTTGCAGTATCCTTCCCCAGGAGTGGGGAGGGAATGGGAATTTTGCAGTATCCTTCCGCTGCCACGCCCACCAAGCCACGCCCACCAAGCCAGACCACACCCACCAAGCCACGCCCACAGAACCAGTAGTAAAAAAAATTGGATTTCACCACTGCTTCAGTCTCCAATAAAGGTGTATGAGTTGCTGAAGAAATCTTGATAGAGATGGAAGCAGAGGCAGCAGGAGGATTGTGGAGGAGAAAGAAGCCCAGATAGCAGGGAAGTGGCAGCCAATGGATGGCCTTCTAAACTTGTCTGAATACATGACGTATATTCAACATCTGGTCTTTTGCCAACTGACTTTGCAAATTGATTTTACGTAGTACCCTGAAATCAACAGAGTGAAGGACAATTCTGACATGTATTAAGATAGAGCTGCAATAGTCACAGATGTCCATGGGTGTATTGACCAATATGTGATCCTAGAGAGCACCCTAAAATTATAAGCATTCAGGAAACACAAAAAGGATAGGATGCTTTTGTTTTACAGTGTTCCATCAACTCAATATTTCCATGCTTTTTTTTAATAACACACAAACACACACGCAAAACATTCTGCAGCAATTTGGAAACTGTCCAGACAAGAAATCCTGTTCATTTTGTTTGCTTTAGAGATTTGTGAATTTTGAAAAGCAGATCAGAAAAGAATTAGATGCGAGCTTCCTACAGAATTGCTTTTGACATTCTATAATTTAATTCTTTAATTCTGTAATTGTCCACAAGAGGGCTCTCTGTCACAATCAAGAGACATAAATATAGGCAGTGTTGAAATGAAGCTTGTTGACATGATTTTTTTAAAAAAAGTCAGATGCCATAAACTTTTTTGGCCAGCCATCCACTTGATCAAATGGGACTCAGCAACCTATATGAGTTGATAAAGTGGATCGTTGCCTAAAAAGTTTATCACTTAATTCCAACTAGTTTCTACTTGTTCTTATTTATCTGTATCATTTATAACACTCTCAAATATTTTTTTATATCTAATTTCTCTTCATTCTTAAGCCTTTTCAGTCACTCAGGATTTTTCACATTTTTTTCCTGAAAACTCATTTTTGTTCTTTTGTTAAGATGAAGAGGTGAAGGTGAATGGCTGCGAGTTTGCCAGGAAAATTCAGCTGAGTGGCAGGAGAAAGCAAGGTAGGAGTAGGACACCTGGTGTGTGTAAATCAATGCTGGAACTCACCTTACTGCACAAAGCTAAGATTTTAGTAGCCTCTCTTCACTGTGTAGCCTAACAGCCAATAGAAAAAATGATCTTTCTGGCCCCAGTACTGGCTCCATTCAGAGAAGATGGACTGCATGGAATGCATTTACTAGGAAGTGCTTGGTTAATGTGGGAATGAGGAGCATCTTCTGTTTCAGCCATGTGACAAATTTTCTAGTATTATCGAGCATCATAGGAAGGTGTGCAAGAATCTAAAATACATACTGTCGAGTTTCCGAAAGATGGCCTAATTAATTCATGAGCCATGATCCAAACTTCAAAGGAAATATAGCCATTTATTAGGAGCAACATTCCGGCAATACTCGGATGCAGTTAGGACTGATCCTACGTAGATTTACGTTCCCCTATGACCCTGTCTCTCCCCTCCTCTCTGGCCATGTCATAAATCACATTCTCCAATTAACCACTTTGGCTGGCTGTGAAACCTAACACCCTCCTTCTGATTGCGGTCAGAAAAAATGTCTGGAATTCACTTCAGTTCTCCCTCCCTCCTGCTCATGGCAACTTGAAAGCTTTGCAAGTTGACATTCGGCTCCCCTCACTTCCCGAGGGCAACATGCACAAAGCAAAACAATTTGAGTACAGATGCCCCCCAACCAGGCTTGTTTGGATTTGAAATGTGTTTCAAAGAAAGTAGCATTGCAACTAGGAATAGTTTAACCTTTAACCTTTTTAAAGACAAGTTATAGAAGCACCATCTTCTTCTTTGCCCTCATTAACTCTGCGGCTCTGCAGCAGTAATTGTATTTAAAAAATGGCAAAGTTAGCTCTAGTGTGGTCATTAATATGACTGTTTTTTTCAAGGATGTGTATCCTTCCAGAATAATTTTATTAGTTAGAACTACTTGCTTACAGGACTGGAGAAAAAGAGGACAGGAAAAAATGGGAAATGCAGCCATTTCTACTATGATGCTTCATTAAAAACTACAGCTGCAGTTCAGCTGTGAGCATTTGGCGTTCATGTATTAACAGTACGAGAGTTTGAAACTATACAAGCAAACAAGTCTTTGAGATTTGGAGGAGAAGCAGGATGAGAGACTTCAGGAAGGATCATTGCCCCCTTCTGCCTGTGGTTTGTCTGTCTCCATTGGATTAGATGCTGGTGGGGCCATCCCTGCATTGCTATGCCTGGCATGAAAGAGTCAGATGCAGGAACCCCACTGATCTTTCAGTCTTCACTGGTCCAGAGGCAGCACAGTTGAAAGAGAGAAAACGAAGGAGACCAGGCTGTTTTCTTCTGCTTCTTTATTTTGAGTTGAAGCCCCTGGAAGTGCTAAACATCTTTTCACGTAGAACTTTGCTTTGCTAATGTACTGGATGTGATTTTTTTTTTTAAAAAAAAGAAGAAGTAAGCTTTTAGAGAAAGTATTCCTTTTAGGAATAAAATCTGAATGGACTACTAGTTTCCTAATATTATTTGCTCTTCTGTGGTAAAAGATGGAAATGGATGGAGCAAGGAGAGAATCTGAAAATGGGTCTTTGCTGATAGATGCCTCCTCACATTTGTCACCGGTGGATCCCTTCTCACAACCATTGCACTTCATCGAATCCTGGAATTTCCATCTACTCTCTGCTCTGATGTTCTTGGTGACCTCCTTGTCCCTGTTTGAAAATTTTATTGTCATCTTCATCACCGTTAAATTCAAACAGTTGAGACAACCTCTCAACTATGTCATTGTGAATCTCTCCGTGGCTGACTTCCTTGTATCTCTGGTTGGGGGAACAATCAGCTTCCTAACTAATCTGAAGGGTTATTTTTATATGGGCCATTGGGCCTGCGTCCTGGAAGGCTTTGCAGTCACATTCTTTGGTAAGTGGAAAGTTTGTTTTTTTTCACAACCTTTAGAACAAGTGACATTTGCACTTTTAACTTCTACAGTTTGCGTGGTTATGGACCAGGTGAAAGGAGTGTGTGTGTTCAATCTACAAACTTCACAGCTGGCATTGGCTAATACTGCCAAGCTGGCATTTGCTAATGCTGATGTTAATTATTGAATCGTACAAAAGATGATTTCTTAATAACTGCTTTCATTTCTGAAGGCAGAGAAAAATACATACTGCAAGGCAGCCCTTTTCAATATATGCATGTATTTATAAAGATGTCTCACAAGGCTGAAGAAAAAAGGGTTTTTTTTTAAAGAGGTGGGAATAAAACCCACTTTCATAATATAATTTGAAGCGATCGTGATAAAGTGTGTCTCCTTGTGAAATAATGATATTGTATCCCAAGGTAACTATAATGTTCTTAGTTGATCAAGTACTGGTCAGTTAGTTTGTGTCTAAAGTAACACATAAAAAAGAGACCTGTCAAATGGATCCTACATATTTTTCAATCAGCTTAGTATCTTTTCTAGCAACTATAGTTATTCCTTAGGTTAAATTTAGTAAGCTGTTCTACTTCACTGTCCATAGAAGTGTTTTAATAAAATTATATTTGATTAAGAGTAAGCATTGGGCTATCCGGATTGTAAACTAAGTCTTCTTGGAGCTAAGCTTGATTCTTGGTGACTTAATGGATACATTCTTGTAGACTTCTTGGTAAAGATATAGAAAGTGATTTGCCACACTTTTCTTCTTTGTCTCTTTTTCAACTTCCCAATCCTCCTTTTGAATACTGTCCGGGGATAATTATCCTGTAGAACTTCCCTGCTCAATAATAATGCGTAGTACAGGAGTTCTGTTTTTTTAAAATTGAAATGTTGAGATATTTTTAAAAGAAATCTACAACTATGTATAGTGAGTAACTTGACCAAATTATAGGGAAACCTACTGAATTCAGCACATTCTATTTCTATGAAAGATGCTTCACCATCTAATCCTGAGACCTGATGTTGCCAACAATTGAGGGAGGAGGCGGCTCAAGAGGTGTCATGTCAACATTGGGAAGAAGGGAATCCAGTTTGTCCTGATGGTATCTGTTGGCATAGGACTAGATAGTGATGAAACATTGCATTGCTTTGATGTCAATTGTGGCCCCTTGTGAATTTACATCACAATAGTTTAGTTTAGTTTACTTTATTGTCATTGTACATGGTACAACGAAATTAAATACCGTCTTCAGTGTACATTATAACTATAAAAATAAAAACACAAAAAAATCCTTTAAATTCTATGTATATAATTGACATTGAAAACCCGATATTGCACTATACTGTAGAATTCAATATGGTTATTGCCCTGGGACAGAAGCTGTTTTTCAGCCTATTTGTCCTTGTATAATATAAGGATAAGAGTGGTGTGGTGGCCTAGAGGTGGAGCTCTCACCTCGCAATCAGGAGGCTGTGAGTTCGATCCTAGGTAGAGGCAAATATTTCTTTTTCTGGGCATGTTGAGAATATATCTGCTGAATATAACTCTGCATTGGTGACAGGAAGGGCATCTGGCCAGTAAAAACTCAGCTCCATTCAGTTGTCCAGACTCCACCCTGCAAGGAATTATGGGGTTGTTAAAAGAAGATGATGATAATCACAATATAAGCATAAAAGAATGGAGTTTTTGTAGTGATGTCACAATGCGTGTTCTATCATTTTGGAGTCATCAGAGTTAGGGATGCCTATGATCTTCTCTATGTTCTCTTGTCAATAACATGCTCAGTTCCATCAACATCATTTGATGTCATCAGACAGGAAAGTTGATAAGAGCAATGATGTCAGTAGACAGAGAAGTGTGTCTAAATATTATGGAGAGAGGCTCCTGAGCTCCATTTTTGGCAAACGGCCTTCCTGAGCTCCATTTTCTCTGGCAGAGGGTTGCAGGTGGCCGTTGCAGCCAAAAACAGAGCTCAGGAGCCTGTTTTCACTGGCAGAGGCACTGTGGGCCAGTCCTTCACTGTTTCCAGGGTGGTCCCATGGGCCAGATCTAACAACCCCGTGGGCTGAATCTGGTCCACAGGCCTTGAGTTTGACACCCCTGGAATAGATAAGTCTATAAATGGAATTCTGGACTTTGGTTTCCTTGCTGGAAAGCTGGCCTTAATTGAGTAAACTATGGTCTATTCTCTTGCTCTGTAATGTCTCTTATTCTCATTACAGGAATCGTTGCCCTCTGGTCCCTTGCTCTGCTTGCGTTTGAGCGTTATGTTGTAATTTGCCGTCCCCTGGGAAATGGGCACTTCAAGGGGAAGCATGCTGCTCTAGGAATAGCCTTTGTGTGGGTTTTCTCCTTGATATGGACCATCCCTCCAACAATGGGATGGAGCAGCTATACTCCCAGCAAGATTGGGACCACTTGTGAACCCAACTGGTAAGGCAATTCAGGGAATCAGCCTTTCTCTTTTCATCTAACAGAACCTAACAGCTTTGCCTGCATCTCTCTTTTATAGGTATTCTGGAGAATATAACGATCATACTTTCATTATTACCTTCTTCACCACTTGTTTCATAATGCCCTTATTGGTTATTTTGGGATCCTATGGAAAACTGATGCGGAAACTTAGAAAGGTAGGTGAAATGTTTATTACCGTAGAAATATACACTGTAATATAATTTATTTTATTTATAATAAATTTACATGCCTCTCATCTTACTATTGAAGTGACTCTGGGCAAGTACTGGGCAAAACAATGATGAATTTCAAGGCATGGCATTTTGTGTTAAGGGGAAGTATTTTAGCAATGGTAAATATGTAATCTTTAATATGTCATCCTTAGAAACTAGGCCATCTACAGTGCTCTGGATAGTATTAACCTGCCTCCAAAGTTAAATACAAAGTTTATTTTATTTTATGAATTAAATCTCAGGCAAGTACCAAATCAATGGACAATTACAGAGACTTCACTGAAACATTTTAATATTATTTTCTGTTTCATTTCCTTTGGTCTCTACAAAATAATTAAAATATATCATTTAATATTCTTTATTGCATAATAAATACACTCACCTATTTAAAAAAAGAAAGCCATTACTATAGAGTTTGACACTTTCAATGTTACATCATTTGGTTGATAATCTGATAGAAAGTGATAGAAAGTGGACTTCTATTTCAGCAGAAGAGTAAATGAAAAATTTCCTACAGTTGTACAATTCTACAATTCCATGTAGCTAAATGGATTGACAGATGGCTTTCTCCATACTTCTTCCCTTCAAATTGCTTTGGCTCTCTGGGTAAGCTTGGGGCTAAACAGCAAGAGATATTAGCCTTCAAATGTCATAGTCCCTGCCCAAATGGCTTGGTAAAACATAGACACAAAAAATACATATACATCAGTGGTGGGTTGCTACCGGTTTGCCCCGAATCGGGTAAACTGGTAGCGGCGGTGGTGGGAGGCTCCACCCACCTGCCCGGACATCTCTGCGCATGCGCAGAAGTGTTGTGAAAGCACAAGCGCATGTGCGGCCATGAGCAAATCGGTAGCGACATATACATATATACATATACATATACATATACATATACATATACATATACATATACATATACATATACATATACATATACATATACATACTGTATATCAGGGGTGTCAAACTCAATTTCATTGAGGGCCACATCAGGGTTGTGTTTGACTTTGGGATGGGGGGATGTGGCCAGCTTGACATCACTCGTGTCAGGGGCACTTGTGACCCAAGTGCTCTGCCAGCGAAAATGGGCTCCTGAACTGGTAGTAAAACCGGCGGGAGGATCCGCCCACCGACCCCAACGTCATCAGGAAGCTTCTGCGTGCGTGGCCCTGTTGCGAACCGGTAGTAAAGTTAAGTAGAACCCACCCCTGCTGCATATGTATATGTTTATGTACAAATGTACACAGACAACAAAGCAGCTAATAATAGTGTGCATCTATTGTGTTGAAGGATGATGGATATTTTCTCTATTGCAATAATGGAAGTGCTAGATATTATTCCTTTTATACTCCACTTTTTTCAGGCTAGTAATTTTGTGAGTTCATATAATCCTATCCGATACTAACAAAACACACATTTTGGTGCTGCTTTGGACAATGCATATTTGCACAGAAGTTATAATTAAATCATAGAAGTTCAGAGAGTCTCTCTGGGGGAAGATGGACAAGTGGATTCTTGCCCTTCTCCCTAGCAGCATGAAGAAATGCCCTTTATTCATTTAAAGCACACCTATGCACTCCTTTAATTATGAGCCATCCTTTCAAGTCAATTCACAAAAAGTATCAGACAAAAGCAAAATCTAAATGGGATAGGAAACCATACCGATGGAAATAGTGAAACAATTCTTCAACCAGCTAAAACCATAATATATTAAATTAAATGGCCGGGTTATCTGCCTTTACTGATATGCCAACAGAAGCCTCCTTTTTCATAACCCTCAGAGGGATAGAAGAAGAGATGGAGTTTATGCCCCCAGAAACATTTATAAAACAATTTATGTTGCAGGATATTACTGCATAGGGTAGAAGCACCGGAAAGCAATATCAATATCTCAAAATGTTTCTGGGAATCTGTCAAGAGGGACTAAAATTTAGGGAGAAAAATTCTTGTTTTCATGTGATCTAATTTGCTTTTCTTCTGTTTTGTTGTCTTGAGCACAGTCCTACGCAGTAGCAAATTTTGGCTTCCTGCTGTTTCAATCATGTCTCCCAGTTTCTCTGGAGTTTTCAGCTACTCTTTGAAAAATCAGACTTCAAGTCTGAAAAATTGATTGATGTCCTTCCTCTTTCCAATCAAACAAAATATTTGTTTGTAATTTCCATTTCAAATGCAGAGTAAAGCAATGATTTTAAATTAAAAGTAATAGAACACTGTGTGTGTGTGTGTGTGTGTGTGTGTGTGTGTGTGTGTGAGAGAGAGAGAGAGAGAGAGAGAGAGAGAGAGAGAGAGAGAGAGAGAGAGAGAGAGAGCCATAATCAATGTAATGCAGATAGTCCTCAACTTATGGCCACAACTGAGCCCAAAATTTGTGTTGCTAAGTGAGATAGTTTGGTGAATTTTGCCCCATTTTACAACCTTTCTTGCCACAGTTATTAAGTGAATCACTACAGTTAAGTTCATAACATGTTTTGTTATGAGAACCTGGTTTCCCCGTTGACTGTGCTTGTCAGTAGGTCACAAAAGGGAAATAAGATTTTGAAACATAAACATGTTTGATCTGTATTCTTAATAGTGAGGATTTAGGCTAAGAATTGTGAAATGTATTATGAGGTATTAATTGAATTGTGATTTAAAATGGATTAATAGAAGGGTAATTGTTTTGATCAAATAAATAAGAGTAAACTTTTTATAAGATGGTAATAGGGGAGATAGGTGATTTAAGATTAAGTATTGTTAATAGTGAGGATTTAGGATAAGAATTGTGAAATGTACTATGAAGTATTAATTGAATTAAGGTTTACAGGGGATTAATAGAAGAGTAATTGTTTTGATTAAGTAAATTTGATTTAATTTTTTTTAAAGATGGTATTAGTTGAGATAGGTGAGTTAAGATTAAGAAATAAGTGTTATGGCAAAATAGAATATACAAAATTTTGTTAAAGATGGAAAAAAAACAACTGTATAAATTGATGACCGGATCAGGGCTCTGTTCCGAAAAGATGTAATTTGTGTGTTGGAAAAAATAAAAATAAAAATAAACTTTTTGCAAAAAAAAAAAGGTCACAAAAGGTGATCACGTGACCGGGGACACTGGAACTGTCATAAATATGAGTCAGTTGCCAAGTGTCTGAGCTTGATCATGTGACCATGGAGATGCTGCAGCAGACACAAATGTGAAAAATGGTCATAAGTCACTTTTTTCAGTGCTGTTGTAACTTTGAACGGTCGCTAATGAACTACCTGTGCATATATTTTATATGGACTTAAGTGGCTTTTATTGCCTATATTAGTATCCTGCTAATATGCTTAACAGATGAAAAATCATTTACCATCCAAATCTTGCTGAATTGCAACCCTAGCATGCATTACCATTGACCGAGCTACTTAAGGTACTTGGCTATTGCAGTCCAACAAAGCTAGGGCTAACTGCATCCTTAATTGCTGATAAAATGGAAGGCCAGAAGATTGTTTTGGATGCATTTGAAACACCAAGGATTGCATCTTGAATTTCCTTCCTTCCTTCCTTCCTTCCTTCCTTCCTTCCTTCCTTCCTTCCTTCCTTCCTTCCTTCCTCCCTCCCTCCCTCCCTCCCTCCCTCCCTCCCTCCCTCCCTCCCTCCCTCCGAACCTCCCTTCCGATCCCCCCCTTTTTTTCATTTTACAAAAGCCTGACTCTATTTCATGGATTTATGCCAAAACTATGCAAAGGTTTAGTGAGGATTTGAACCTGGGCCTTCACAACGTTTGCTTGACGTTTTAAGCACTAAAAGTATAACAACAAACTCTGATTCATTTCTTCAGAGCTCTGGTGAAGTCTAAAATCTCATGCTAAGGATTCTTCAGCATATTGTCTTACATTTGAAAAGGACCCTGGAAATATCCAATCTTGCTCAAAGAAGTCTCAGCCCTACTTAATCTTCTCATAGGCTTATTAAGAATTAACCCTGATTTGCCTTTATGCATTCTGGCAGATTTATGAAAAGTAACATGAGGACTTGCAAATGTCAATCATTTATTACTTTTAATTGCATTAGGATTGAAGCTACAGATGCACTGAATTATTGATTGTTTTGCATTTAGTGCTTTGTTGTTTTGCCTTGGTTGATGATAGCCATCTTAATATCTTTAGCTTAATCTATTCTGGCCCTCCTTAAATTTTGACATGTTGGCCACAGTCTGATTTAGGTTTTGCAAGTAAACGGGGTCTAATTTTCACTTGTGCTGTTTAATCCACATTTGCACCAGGATGCTGGGTCAAAGCCCTCACTTTGCTGACCCACTAGATCAGGGGTGTGAAACTCGATTTCATTGAGGGCCGCATCAGGGTTGTGTTTGACCTCGGGGGGGGGGGGGCTGGGGTTAGGTTAGGGTTAGCTCAACGTCACTCATGTCGGGGGTTCCTGTGGTGGCCCAAGCAGTGAAAACAGGCTCCCAAGCTCCATTTTTGGCTGTGACGGCCTCCTGCAAATTTCTGCCAGAGAAAACGGAGCTCGGGAGGGCCGTGCGCAGCCTTCCCGAGCTCCGTTTTCTCTGGCAGAGGGTTGCAGGAGGCTGTTGCAGCTGAAAATGGAGCTTGGGAGCCTGTTTTCGCTGGCAGAGGCACTGTGGGTCAGTCCTTCGCTGTTTCCAGGAGGGCCTTGCCGGCCAGATCTAAACACTCCGCAGGCCAGATCTGGCCCACGGGCCTTCAGTTTGAGACCCCTGCACTAGATGTGTCTCTTTTCTTTCTAGGTTTCAGATGCTCAAGGCAGATTAGGGTGTGTACAGAAGCCAGAAAGACAAGTTGCCAGAATGGTGGTGATTATGATCCTTGCTTTTTTAATCTGCTGGACTCCATATGCAGCCTTTTCCATCTTGGTCACCAGCCATCCCTCGATTGAACTGGATCCTCGCCTCGCTGCAATCCCAGCCTTTTTTTCCAAAACAGCCACAGTTTATAATCCAGTCATCTATGTCTTTATGAACAACCAGGTATCGGTGGTTAAAAACACAGACCCTTGTTGTATGCTTTCATTGTGCCAATGCTTTTCTAGGCAAACTTCACAAACTAACCTTACTATATAGTTTTGCATTCACTTTTGCAATCACTGTCTCCTTATATACACTTTCAATAAATTGCACATAAATTGCATATACACCCATATTTTAGCATCATCCAATTACAATGTCAGAGGTGGAGAACTATGGCCCTTTTATGACTTGTGGACTTCAACTCCCAGAATTCCTGAGCTAACCATTTTGGCTCAGGAATTCTGGGAGTTGAAGTCCACAAGTCATAAAGGGGCCATAGTCCCCCTCCCCTAAATTACATGATTTGCATCTCCAGCTTTACCATTCTTCACCCTCTCATAATTTCCCTCTTGAACATTCTCATGCAATTTCAACAATATTTTTTCCTACAGTCTCCCCCCACATATACCATGTTTTAGCTTTTAATTCCATTCTTTTTGCTGGAATCTCCTTGTTTAGCCTTCCTCACCCATTTCCATTAAAAAAAAAATCCACCAAAATACTCTTTTTATTATTAATATCCTTTCTTATTCTTGATTACAAGTAAAAGAATATTCTTATTCTTTTACAACTATGTTGTTTTCTATATACACATTATACGTACTCTTATATTTTTTTCAGCATTCTCTTATAGGGATTTTTTTCATCCATAACCTTTTCATTATGTCATTTCAATCTTCTTTTGAAATGTAAGTATGTAACTCCATATTTAAATGTAATGCCAAATGTAACTCTATGGCAGTTTGTAACACAATTCTTTCAACTCTCTTCCAAGTAGATTTCACTCAGGTCCACTTCCCTTTTCTTCTTTAAGAGCTTAATCTCATCCTTCTCACAGTTTCTTTTCAGTGGTGAAATCTAAAATTTGTTACTACTGGTTCTGTGGGCTGCCTTGGTGGGAGTGGGGGATAATGTCACTGGGTCGGTGTGGCTTTTTTTTTTACTTTTGAAACCATTTTTTCTACAACCTCTTCGGTGAAGAGGTTGTAAAAAAATGCTTTGAAAAGGCTCTGACGATCCCAGCTGAGTTGCCTGATCGTCAGAGGCATTTAAAAGAAAAAAAGGGTTTTTTTCTTTTAAAAGCCTTTGACGATCCCAGCTGAGCCGCGCGATCATTAGAGGCTTTTTTTTTTTAACTTTTAAAAGCATTTTTTCGGCCAAAGAGGTTGTAGAAAAAATGCTTTTAAAAGTAAAAAAAAAAAGCCTCTGATGATTGTGTGGCTCAGCTGGGCATGGGGGGGGGCAGGGATTTTTGCTCCCGGTTCTCCGAACCACCTGCCTCCATCGCTACCGGATCGGGCGATCCGGTCCGAACCAGGAGCATTTCACCCCTGCTTCTTTTCCTTGGACATTCTAGTTTCTTTCACTTACCTTTTTTTCCATGTCCACAAGATGGAGTACAGTTGCAACAGTATACTCTGAAATCATGGAAATAATTTTCTAGTCAAGAGTTGCCTCATCTGAGGCAGTAGCCTTACCTGGTTGAAGATGTTCCATGTTGTGGAGATCCCTGAACTTCCAAAGATGGCTGTAGTTCCATAAGTATCTAGACATTATGGATCATTTTGGCAGTTATGAGCTATACTTCAGAAAACTAACTTCTCTTCAGAATAGTCCAGTGTTTCTCAACCTTGCCAGCTTTAAAATTTTGTGGATTTCAAAACTTTTCCAAGCATGAAGTCTATGCTTGTAAAGTTGGAAAGGTTAAGAAATAATGAAATACAGTAGACTATTGGGGCTTCATGGCAGTGGTGAAATCTGAACTGGTTTACTACTGGTTTTCTGGCTGCACATGCACACCACGTACCAAATGCAATGTGTGCACATGCACGCGCAGTGCACGCCAAAAGGAGGCATGGGGTAAGTAGAACAGCACGCGTGGGTGGGGGGCGGTTGATCAGCTGTGGCGCACAATCTTTTTTTTATTTTTAAAAGCAATTTTTTACAACCTCTTCGGGCGAATAGGTTGTAAAAAAATGCTTTTAAAAGGTAAAAAAAGAAGGCTCTGACGATCACAGCTGAACTGCGCGATCGTCAGAGCCATCTTTTTATTTTTAAAAGCAAAAAAGCAAAACCTTCTGCGCACGCACAAAGGGTACAAAACACATTACTTCCTGGTTAAAACCAGGAAGTAACAAACAACCGGATGGGTGGGCGGAGCCTCATGCCGCGATCGCTACTGATTCTCTGAACCACCTGCCATCATCGCTACTGGATCGGGCGATCCGGTCCAAACCGGGAGCATTTCACCCTTGCTTCATGGCCTGAAGCTTAAATCATGTAGTGCAATGGATCACATATTTCCTCCTTCTGATATCCCTTTCTTTTTTCACACCTTCCTCCTTCTTTATCCCTGCTAAACATTGTGCTAAGAAAGGCACAAGTCACCCTTTTTCAGTGTATATATCAATTCTAATAAAGGGCTTCTGAAACAAGGCTGAGGACTTTTTAAAAGTATCATAAACATTGATTTATTGGTAAAATATTGATTGTAACCATGTGTTGTTTCATTTTAAGTTCCGGAAATGTCTAATCCAGCTGTTCCAGTGCAGTGGACAAGAAACCATAGACCCCAATATGAATCAGATTTCAAAGAGAAAAGTGCTAACGCCTACCAAAATGTGTGGCGAGGTCGTCACAGTCGCAGCCGGTGTGATTGTCTTCAACCAGAGAAATGAAGAGGAGAGAAGTAGCTGATAATCTTTCGCTCGGCTCTCCATTTCGGAAAGCAAAATCTGTCCAATGTGGCTATGTCACTTTCTGAGTGGATGGAGTCAGAACTCTACCTTCCTTTATCATTTCCATTCAAAAATGGCAGGCGAGATGAAAACAGATAAGAAATAACCTTCCAACAGGATTTATTATGGCATTTTTTTTAAAATTTGATTTATATGCCGCCCTTCTCCGGAGACTCAGGGCGGCTTACAATGCGCTAAGCAATAGCCTTCATACTTTTGTATATTTATACAAAGTCAGCTTATTGCCCCCACAACTGGGTCCTCAATTTACCTACCTTAGAAAGGATGGAAGGCTGAGTCAACCTTGAGCCTTGGCGAGATTCGAACCTGCAGTAATTGCAGGCAGCTGGTCTTAATAACCAGCTTAATAACAGGGTGCCTTAGACCACTGTACTACCAAGGCTCTTGGCAGTACATTAATTGACATCAGTGGTGAAATCCAATTTTTTTTACTACTGGTTCTGTGGGCGTGGCTTGGTGGGTGTGGCGTGGCTTGGTGGGTGTGGCAGGGGAAGGATACTGCAAAATCTCCCTTCCCTCCCCACTCCTGGGGGAAGGATATTGCAAAATCCCCATTCCCACCCCACTCCTGGGGGAAGGATATTGCAAAATCCCCATTCCCACCTCACTCTGGGACCAGTCAGAAGTGGTATTTGCTGGTTCTCCGAACTACTCAAAATTTCCGCTGCTGGTTCTCCAGAACCTGTCAGAATTTGCTGGATTTCACCCTGATTGACATCCATTTGTGCTGTTATCTATTCCCAGCTTGTTACAACCAGACTAACTCCAGCTATTCAAAGCCAGTTTCCTGTAGTGGTTAAGGTGCCGGTCTGGAAGCCAGGAGAGTATGAGTTCTAGTCCCATTTAAGGCATGACTTTGTGCTCATGACTGTCTCTCAGCCGAACCCACCTTCAAAGAATTGTTGTTGTGGGAAAAATAGGAGGAGGAAAGAGTATTATGTATGTTCACTGCCTTGAATTACTTTTAAGTAACAAAGGGGGATAAAATCTAATAAGTAAATGAATACTGAGCTTCAGCAGCCAGAAGTCCTCTGTGTCTGAAGAGTGGTGATTGGAAAAGAATGCAAATACGCAGGATTGGATAATTGCCATTTCTCAAGGTAGCATAATGTGCTTGTTCTTGTAACAGTTTAACCTGTCCTTGGCATTTAGAAAATGTTTCTTGAGTTAGAGGACTTGAGAACATTTCTCATATGCTTCTGTCCTTGTCTGGCTGAAGCTGAATTAGTAGAATGAAATAGTCCTTATGTGTTGACTTTATTAAGCAAAACTAGTCAGTCTAACCAGAGCATCTTCAACCATTTCAAAGCAGAACATTCCAGAAGAATCTACTGGAGGAAAGTAAAAAAAAATTATATGAAAGATATTTCTCAATTATTATTCAAGGAAAATAGATCAGATGTTCTCAAACAACTTTTTTCCCCAGCCATTTGGCTGTCTGTTTCCATCTCCCTCCATTCTCAATTCTAATTCAAAATAATTATTTCATCCAATCAGATAGTGTCTTCAGCCATGTCATTTCCCAATCGATTATTGTCATCAAATTTTGAAAATGTGATATCTACTGGTGTAAAGTACTGTGCTGTCAGGAGTGTATTTGTGCATCTATCTGTACATTTATGTTTGTGATTAATAACAAGGTAGTTGCATCTGGAAACTGAGCTCGGGAGCCCATTTTCACTGGCAAAGGCACTGTGGGCAGGTCCCCCCCCCAGTTTCCAGGGTGGCCCCATGGGCCAGATCTAAACATCCTGAGAGCCAGATTCGGCCCACGGGCCTTGAGTTTGACACACCTGCTCTAGAACAATGTTTTTCAATCTTAGCAACTTATGTAGACTTCAATTCCCAGAATTCCAAGTCGGATGAGGCATTCTGGGAGTTGAAGTACACACATTTTAAAGTTGCTGAGGTTGAAAAACACTAATCTAGGGAGAGATTATGCTTAGTTTCCCAATTTTGGGAAGTTTGAGGAGCTGAGGCCTGAAGGAATTGCTTTTTGGTAGCCTCCTTGTAGCAGATACAACTCTCTGCCCCAGCTCAAGTTCAAGAAGATGCTGAAAATTGGCTTTTCCAGAAAGGTGTCTAATTAAACATCTTTTATTTTCTTGTTTTGTTTTTTTATTATTTTCATTTAGATTGATGAATGTGTTTGGCTTTTATTTTTACTTTTGTGCTTAAGTGAATGTTTTAAAATTATTTTTCATATCATGTAAACCATCAGATCTGGATTGATGATGATGGGACATAAATGTAAATAATACATCAGTGAATAAAATGCATCTTGTGTCTTCCAGCTGTATTACTTTCTTTACAAGGCTTGAGAATTACAAAACAAGGGCACAATTATTTGTATGTAATGCACGTGCATAAGCAAGAGGAACGTCCTTGAGCCCCATACTTGGAGACAGTTTTGAATCTTCTCCCCAGGGCCAGGAAGTAGGTGAATTCTGACCAGAATGGCTAAAGGATTTGCAGGTATCTCACCCTTGATCAAGAAGGAAAGTTACTCACTGTGGTCCTGCATGGTAACAAAAATGCCTTCTGTTAGTAGCACTCTCTAATACAAACTGGCTTATAAAGCCTGTGGAGCAGTGGTGGGTTGCTCCTGGTTCTGTCCGGTTCTTGAGAACTGGTAGTAAAATGGCGGGAGCCTCTGCCCACCCGCCCTGACATCACATTTGGTGATCTGCACATGTGCAGAAGCTTCTGTGCATGCACAAAAGTGTGTGTGCACGAAGCAAGAGTGCATGCGCGCTCCCGTTGCGAACCGGTAGTAAAGGTAAGTAGAACCCACCCCTGCTGTGGAGATTCTCAGTCATCCTGGTCATAGCTGTCTCAAAGGTGTTTTTTTTTTTTTTAAAGGCAACTGGATTGTTTTTGCCTCAAGGAAGAAGAAGAAAACATTTCACTTCTCATCCAAGAAGTTTCATCCGTTATGATGGTAGTGGTGGTGGTGGGGTGGTGGAAGCTGATAGGATGATGTGGGGGTGGAAATGGAAGGATTGTATTTCTTTGCAGTCATCTGGTTGTTAGCCCTCTCTCTGAGAGCTAGTGAGGCCACTTGGGATTTATCTGTGCCTTCAGGGTCACTTGAAACAGTGTGCAATTGGTTGTGAAATCATCTTGGAACTGGTGCAAGAGCTGTGTTCTAAACTGGAGTTTCTTTGTGCTCTCAAAGTCACCTGAATCAGGGTTTGATTGGCTGTGGAATCTTCTTGGAACTGTCATATTTTGGCTCAGCTGTCCAATGCTATTCAAATTGAGGAATTTGCAACACCTCCTAAATTTAATTTATGGCTTCTACACAGACTAACTCAACTCCCATTTACAAAGAACCAAGAAGTCACCTCAAAGCTTTTCTCACCATTATACTTTATGGTATTCTTCTTCAATATCACACAAGGAATGACTATTAAAAAAAGTACTAGAATTAAAACAGAAGTCCTCTTGTGACCACTTTATTATGTATTTGTGTACATAATACATTAGGTAATATTTATTATTTGACTCACTGCTTTACCAGCTTAATAAATCAGCCATTATAGAAGTCTAGCTACTATGTGTGATAAAAAACAAACAAACTCTAGTTGCCTTATGTGAGCATGTTTTGACTATTTGGGATGCAACAGCTGGATTTTTAGCATCTTAGGCATAAAGCCAACTGAGTTGCCTTGAGACAGTTACTTTCTCTCAACCTTAGGAAGGAGGAATTGGCAAATGACTTCTGAAAAACCTTACAAGAAAATTCAGGGAATTGTCCAGGCAAGGCTGGAAATAGATACTATATATACAGTACTTGTGTATAAGCCCAAAATTCTTTTCTTGAAAATACATCCCACAAATTGGGTTTGGCTAATCCACAAGACCAGAACTCAGCATTTTTTAAAAAAGTCTTTAAATGATACTTTAAAAGTTTGCGTATCTAAAAATTGTTAACAGGTATCAGATGATGCAGCCTTTAAGCTAAAAGTTACTAGCTGACTGGAGGAGATGAACAATTCCATTGCTGCCAGAAAAGGTACATGGACAAAGAAACCTCATAAACGTTATTTTCCAAAACAGATTTCATTTTTCCTGGTATTTTGGCTGCAATTTTGGACGTTGGCTTATCCATTTCTATGACATGCAAATATATTCTAAATAAATTCCAAAAATCATTTTGTATTATGTATATTTTCTTTGAAGCCAATCATTATATTATATCCACATCAGGTAGTTTACAGTTGCTTTCTTCCAAGATTTTTTTTTTAATCATTCTTTCGGCCTTGCTTGGTGTTTCCTGTATCCTAATCAAGTATTAACCAGATCCAACCTGACTTAGTTTTCTGGTTCGGACAAAGTTGGCCAGTGGCTGCCATCTACAATTTGCTAAATCAGACTTGGGGAGCCACAGCCTTTCTTTCAATTTCTCAGTCAGTTATTTAATTTTAATGATGCAGCTTAGACAAACCAACTGACCTCTTATAAATCTTCCATGACATTGGAGGATAATTACTTTGTGTTTGTCTTTAAAGAACATGCCAGGGGTAATCCATCATGCTGATGGTTTATAAGAAAAATACAAATCTTATTCTATACAAACAAGCTGTAACTGTTTTTTTTTTTTTGCACTAACTCTATCTCAAAAGTATGTCCTAGTTTTCAGATGCTGGCTAGAATCTGGCTACAGGTAATCTTCAACTTATGACCAGAATTGAGCCCAAAATTTATGCTGCTGAGAAATTTGTTAAGTGAGTTTTGTCCCATTTTACAACTTTTCTCTGCACGTTTGTTAAGTGAATCACTGCAGTTCTTAAATTAGTAACATGGTTGTTAAGTGAATCTGGTTTCCCCATGGACTTTGCTTGTCAGAAGGTTGCAAAAGGGGATCCCATCACTCCAGGACATTGCAACCATCATAAATGTGAGTCAGTTGTCAGGCATCGAAATGTAACTCATTGCAACTGTCATAAGTGTGAAAAAAGGGTTATAAACAGGGGTGAAATGCTCCCAGTTCAGACCGGATTGCCCGATCTGGTAGCGATGGCGGCGGGTGGTTCGGAGAACCGGTAGCAAAAATTCCTGCGCGCCCACCCCCCACTATGCCCAGCTGAGCCGCACGATCATCAGAGGCTTTTTTTTTTAACTTTTAAAAGCATTTTTTCTACAACCTCTTCCTACGAAAAAATGCTTTTAAAAGTTAAAAAAAAAATCCTCTGATGATCTCATGGCTCAGCTGGGATCGTCAGAGGCTTTTCAAAGCATTTTTTTCTGCAACCTCTTGGCCGAAGCGGTGGTAAAAAAATGCTTTGAAAAGTCTCTGACGATCCCAGCTGAGTTGCCTGATTGGCAGAGGCTTTTCAAAGCATTAGAAAAAATGCTTTGAAAAGTTTTTTTAAAAAAAGTTGGCCACGCCCACCCAGTCACATTACCCCCCACCAAGCCACGCCCACAGAACAGGTAGTAAAAAATTTTACATTTCACCCCTGGTTATAAGTCACTTTTTTCAGAGGACTGCCTGTACTTTTAGCTGTCTCAGAAAAGTGACAAGAAGAAACCTTCCCATCCTCTCCTCTATTTGGATGAGCCCAGTGAAGGACTATGCCTGGTAGTGAGCCTCTCATTGCTTTCAATTGATACATAAATTTGCTGATAAAATCTGAACTAGGCAATTGCTAGAATCATATGATAATCCATTATTGTGAGGCGAGAGGTCCACCTCTAGGAAACTGCATCACTGCTGATCACTCCTAAACACTGATCACAATCAGGAGGCTGTGAGTTCGATCCTAGGTAGAGGCAGATATTTCTCTCTCTGGGCACACTGAACAAAACTCCGCATTGGCGACAGGAAGGGCATCTGGCCATTAAAACACTCTGCTAGCTCCTTTCAGTTGCCCAGACTCCACCCCGCAAGGGATTACGGCAGTGTTTCTCAACCTTGGGAGTTGAAGTCCACCTATCTTCAAGCTACCAAGGTTGAGAAACACTGGATTACAGGGTCATTAAATGAAGATGATGATATGATAATCCATTATTGTGGCATCCCCATTGTCACTGGTTTTCCTCTAGTACAGGTCAAGATGCTTCTTTAGTGCCTAAGTAGAATAACCTCTTCTGTGCAATGGGACTGGCTCCGATACTAAAACAAATTTTCAGGCTTGGTGTTCCCAAGAATCATTAACATTTCAAATAATACAGTACAGATAGTCCTCAACTTACGACCACAATTGAGCCCAAAATTTCTGTTGCTAAATAAGACAGTGAATTTTGCCCCATTTTATGACCCTTTCTTGCCACAGTTGTTAAATGAATCACTGCAGTTGTTAAGTTAGTACTACGGTTGTTCAGTGAATCTGGCCTCTCCATCGATTTTCCTTATCAGAAGGTCGCGAAAGGTGATCACATGATCCCAGAGCACATAATATGTCCTAAATAAGAGTCAATTGCCAAATGGCTGAATTTTGATCACATGACCAAGGGGATGCTGCAACAGTTGAAAGTGTGAAAAATGGACATAAGTCACTTTTTTCAGTGCCACTGTAAGTTTGAACAGTAAGTAAATGAACTGTTGTTAGTCGAGGACTACCTGTATGTACTTATTTGTGGCAGAGGCTACTTCCTAAAAGTGTCCCAAAGGTGCTTTTTCAAGAGGCAACTAGACTTTCTTGTTTTTTCTTTGAAGACATTTCGCTTCTCATCCAAGAAGCTTCTTTGGCTCTGCTTGAATGGTGGGAAATGGAAGGATTTATACTCCTTGCAGACAACAGAACTCCTTTCAACAGTTCCAAGAAGGCTGCACACCCATTTGCACCATTCAGGTGACCCTCACAACACAGATAAACCTCCAGGTCACCTTAACAACTTGCTAAAAAGATGCAAATGATCAGCTGTCTGAAAGGAGTATAAATCCTTCCATTCCCCACCATCCAGTCAGAGCTGAAGAAGCTTCTTGGATGAGAAGCGAAATGTCTTCAAAGAAAAAACAAGAAAGTCCAGTTGCCTCTTGAAAAAGCACCTTTGGGGACAACCATGACTGAGAATCTCCATAGACATTCCTAAAAGTGCATTCTTTTAATTTATATCTGAACTGGCCATGAAAAATCTCTTGGCTAAATGATCCTTTTGTCAGAATATTTATTTATTTATTGTGATTTATATGCCGCCTTTCTCCCTAGGGACTCAAGGTGGCTTACAAAATGACAACTTCAATACAAATCACAATACAATACCAAATTAAAATCAGTAACCCAATTAAAAAACGATTTAAAATTATACCAGTGTGTAATATGGACATTTGCACCAACGTCACCAACAATATGGACGTTTGCACCAACGCAGCATGGAAATACTCAAAACTACATTCTTCAAATCTTACTTGCTCTTCCAGCCTGACACAGTTCAAGCTTTGGCATTTTGCAACCTATTCTGGGAAGACCGCTTCTCACACAAATGACAAATAATGGTCTTCTCCCTTAATATTATTAATAAAATTCAATCACGAGTCCCTTTGTTCACTTTTTTAAAAAGGTTACATAGGTTTAAGCAGGGCAATTTTTTTCTTTTATTGAAATATATTAGGGAAATGCCATTCCTGCCATAAAAGCTAATTGATAATGTGATTTGTTGTGTTGCTAATACATAATTCAGAAAGCTTTTTTAAAGGCTTTAATAGACGAACAGTATTGTTTAATATTTATTGTGTTAACAGAGAAAGCATCAGGTTTAAAAAAACAGAGCTGTGTAAATGAAATATTTCTGGAAGCTTTTATTCTTGTTTTGGGATTTTGCCAATGATTTTCTAATGGAAAGGTCATTATTTCCTAAATAATTTTTACCAGAATGTATTTATTTAATATGTTCATGTGTGTTTTTATTAAGAAAGGATTATATAAATTTTTAGAAAAAAGTAGTTTCTCTAGTAAATCAAAAGTAGTTTAAAGCCCAAGTAAAATTTGTTAATTATATATACTGGGAGATGTATTTTGTTCTATATAAAGTACCTGATTTTTTAAATGCATATTAAAGGTATTCTTCAAAAAGGTGTTATTAGCAAATAGCTATTATGTTCATTTAAAGTGAAGAGTCAGACATTTTAATGCTTTGGAGCACTTCTAGGAGTTGTCATTTCTGCAGCTTTAAAATACTTTGGGGAGCCAGAGATTAAAGATAATTTGAGGAGACCATTATACAATCCACTGAGTTTCATTAATCTTTATAGTGATAACTACATAACTTTCTTAGCATTCCCTGTTCCTATCCATTTGTAAACACTGTTGTATTTCTCTGTATTTTTCTGTTCAAATACATGATTTTCCCCACTGCCTTTTTATCTGCATCTGTGCATACTTGTTTGCATAAACTATACTTCTCAATTGTTTATGACTTCAAATGTTTACTGAATTATTCTTATTTCTTATCATTTCTAAATTCAGGAGGCAAAGTTATTTTCTTCCCAAATGAATGCTTTAGGAAAGCTATTTCTTTGAAGAACGAAGCCAAAGTACATAAACATACATATGTGCAAGCAAACTGATATGTTTGTATTTATTATTTATTGTTTATTTATTTATTGGTTCGATTTATATGCCGCCCTTCTCCAGAGACTCAGGGCGGCTTACAATGCATTAAGCAATAGCCTTCATACTTTTGTATATACCTGCTTAGTAGGGCTTTCGCCCACCCCTTTAAGTGGTGTTCTTTTTTATACAAAGTCAGCTTATTGCCCCCACAAGCCGGGTCCTCATTTTACCTACCTCGGAAGGATGGAAGGCTGAGTCAACCTTGAGCCTGGTGAGATTTGAACTCGCAGTAATTGCAGGCAGCTGGCAGCTAAGTGCTACTTAACAGCACTTTAGTCTGCTGCGCCACCAAGGCTCCTTCAATGCTCATATTCATGGGAGTTTACATAGACATAAGATCTTCATACCTTTCATGTGCATTCCATTTTGTATGTACATATCAGTAGTGGGTTTCAATTTAGTTTGCTACCGGTTCGCTCATGTGCATGCTTGCGCGACACTTCTGTGCATGCGCAGAAGCATCTGGGCGGGTGGGCAGAGCCTTCTGTCGCCGTTATCGGTTCACCCGATCCGGGCGAACCGGTAGCAACCCATCACTGGTACATATTCATGCAAGTTTACCTAGACATAAGAACGTCATCTTCACAAGATATTCAGACCTTCCAAATAACCTCCTCAGGCATGTAGTAGCTCTGGATTGCTTGCCCCAGCATAAGCAACTGCCATCCCATCCTTGATACACCACTGATATGGCCACAGGAAGCCCAAGGTCACAAGGCTGTCTAGAATAGAATAACGATGATGACAAAGATGTGGTTGGCATTGCTCTTGCTTTTATTTTGTAGTTGTTTTTTTGTTTTTTTTTAATTTGATTTATATGCCGCCCTTCTCTGGAGACTCAGGGCGGCTTACAAGGCGTTAAGCAATAGCCTTCATCCTTTTGTATATTTATACAAAGTCAGCTTATTGCCCCCACAAACTGGGTCCTCATTTCACCTACCTTAGAAAGGATGGAAGGCTGAGTCAACCTTGAGCCTTGGAGAGATTCGAACCAGCAGTAAATTGCAGGCAGCTGTGTTAATAACAGGGTGCATAGACCACTGTACTATCAAGGCTCTAGTTGCTATATCAGAGCAAATTTTGCAATTATGGCAGGAATTTTAGCCCTGAGATCCATATTATTCTGATAGTACTATACTAATAGCCCCGAGAACTATTCTATCCCAAATGGTAGTATTTCTTCTGATTCTATACATTAATAGTGATTCTCTGAGGGTTGGGTCTCAAAAGCAATTTATTGAGGCAAAACCTGGAAGAAATGTTCACTGAGTAGCGCAGCAGACTAATGCTACTGTTAAAGGTAGTATTTAGCTTCCAGCTGCCTGCAATTACTGCGAGTTCAATTCTCACCAGGCTCAAGGTTGACTCAGCCTTCCATCCTTTCTAAGGTAGGTAAAATGAGGACCCAGTTTGTGGGGGCAATAAGCTGACTTTGTATAAAATATACAAAAGTATGAAGGCTATTGCTTAACGCCTTGTAAGCCACCCTGAGTCTCCGGAGAAGGGCGGCAAATAAATAAATAAAAAAAACAAACAACTTCCTAGAGCAGGGGTATCAAACTCAAGCCCCGTGGACTGGATCCGACCCACAAAGTGCTTAGATCTGGCCCACGGGGCTGCCCTGGAAACAGCGAAGGACTGGCCCATGGTACCTCTGCCAGTATAAATGGCAGAGGGTTTCAGGAGGCCGTCGCAGCTGAAAACGGAGCTCAGGAGCCCATTTTCGCTGGCAGAGCGCTCAGGCCACCACAAGTATCTCCAACATGAATGAGATGGCCACACTCATCCTGGCCACGCCCACCCAGGCTCCCCGAGGTCAAACACAACCCTTATGCAGCCCTCAATGCAAACGAGTTTGACACCCCTGTCTTAAGAGAAATGGAACTAAACTCGGTTTAGTTCTTCTCTTTATGCAAGTCTCCTTATATTCCAAGATTTTCCACCTCTAACAACAATACTAAAGGGCATACAGTAGAATAAGTGCAAATGGTATGCATCTCCAAATGTTCCTAACTGTGTTATTGATAAATGTTTCCTGGAATCCAGCTCCAAAAGTCAAGATTCCAAGTTGGTTGTTTCCTGGATCTCAGCATAACTCTTTATCAATGCTTTATGATAAAGTAGGGCTGTCAGGCGGTAAAGAAATTCTTGGTTTTCCTCATCCATCTTTCTGACAGAAGACAGTGGGGTAGTTGCCAAGGCTAAAACATCTATTAAACGTGGCAACATTTTGGGGGGAAACACTCTGGAAGATTAAACATTTTGCATCAGCTGCATCAAGAAAATGAACTTTTGTAAACTATCGAATTAGCTCCTAATATCTTGATGCCCGACACAGATGGATAATCATTCTTCATCTTGGTTGCCCAATGCCAGTTGGCTTTAGCATTGATACATTCTTTTTAAAGAAACGATGTTAATAGCTGCATATGATAAATTTTTGCCTGTCACCTGTTGCTAAAAATAAATGTTTGAACTTTCTTATGTCATTTGCTAAAACAATTATTGCTAAACTCCATGCTGTATTAAAGCAGCAGAAACTCCCCCCCTCGGTTGAGCTACATTTTAAAAGAACATTGCCGATTGCACTAAAAAATAGGCAAACATAGCTCCCATTTTGAGTTAAAGAATAACCACACACCTTTGTTTTTAATGTTAATAATTATGCTGAAGACATCTACAGCCTGATTTAAAATTGTACAAAATGAAAAGCTGTTAAAAATGGAGCAGGTTGAAATGGGAGATCTATGTGGAAAATGCAACCGAAGCTAGTAGATTAAAGGACAAAGAAAAAAATATTTTAGATAATAAATATCTTACCTAAATTATCAGGCATTTCTGGAAACTGCTTCTGCACCAAGAAACTATTTTCTTAAGACCGAAAAAGAATTTCTATCCATACATGTTGCTTAATGTATTTTCTAATTACCATTATGACCATCATCTAGATTATAAAGCATTATTTTTCACCCTTGCAACTTTAAGATGAGACAACACAGTCCTTTCAGCAGCTGCAAAAAAGTTCCAACTTCTTTGCACTGTTCAGGTGATCCTGAGGGCACAGGTAACACATGGCCTCAATGACTCTCAGAAAGAATACTAATGACCAGATGAGTGCAAGGAATATAAATCCTTCCATTCCCCACCAATCAGTCAGAACTGAAGAAGCTTCTTGGATGAGAAGCAAAATATCTTCAAGGAAAACAAAGAAAGTCCAGTTGCCTCTTGAAAAAGCACCTTTGGGACAACTATGACCTGGATGACTGAGAATTTCCATAGACGTTAAGATGAGAATACAACTCCCACAATTTCCCAACCAGGGAATGAGACTTTAAGTCCAAATATGTTAAAGTTGCCAAAGCTCAGAAATATTGTTATAAAGGAATATCAGGAAAAATATATGGTTTATCTGTTACAACTATAGCATTGTATTACGGCTCAGTACAACACTATGTAGATTAGGGAGAGAAACTGGGCAAATGCCACTTAGTGAGCAGGGATTTATATCTTTAGCAATTGTAGGGTTACATTAAACAGAATCTTGCAAATCTGAAATCATCTCTCCTGTCCCTCACATTTGCTGTCCCCAAAATTAGGGAGAGCCCTTTCCGAGATGCTTTCTTCCCCTAGCCCTCCTTTAGACTTAAGATTTCATTTCATTTCATTTATCAGGTACTTGTTGAGATTATGGCTCTTCCTGCCATCTCCCATGGTCACTCCCACATATCCTCACACATGTTAACACACATGTTGTAACCCAATCGATGAATCAAAAGCTAATTAAATGAATATTGTAATGTACACACATCCAGAAAGAGAAGCTGTAAACCCCCTTTAGTTTGTCTCTGCCTCTGTCCAAATCTGTAGACCAATTCGGGCTTCAGTGAAGGTGTTTTGGTCTCCATTTTAAATGAACTTTAAACTGTCCACGGATTGAAACCGCAGCATCCAAGAGCTTAAAGTTTGATGGATGCAAACATCATGGATCGCAGTGGCTTTTTGGATAAAAGTCACAATAATTACAACTTTTTTTTTTTGTTTCTCAAGTAAGCCCCCCTTTCCCTCAAATTTCCAGAGGTCTGCAAAACTTCAATTGCCCTAAAATTCAATTAACTTTACAGCTTAAGAATATCTAAGAATGAAATGGAACAAATATGAAAGGAATTATGGGTGCTTTCAAGTAAGTAATTTGATGAGAGAAACATGGTTGACATAGTTATCTGATCAGTCAGGCTGGGCAAGCAGAAAGAGGAAATTCCATTTATTTCTATCCACAGATAAACCCTAAAAACATCAAAATATTACAGATGTCGTGATATTTAGACTCCTGTGAAACAGACCCCTTATATTTCTATCATGTTCTAATTAACTTTAGTATAGCAGGGGGCCTCCAGTAGCATTTTCCAGTGACACATTCATGTCTTAAAAGGAACGCAAACAATTTATCGTAGCAAACAGACAAGTCTAACTTGCTGAGAAAGAAATATTCTAAAAGTTTGAGAGAAAGTGGGCATGATTGGTTTTTGGAATTTTATTTGATATTATTTTTTCTATTAACCAGAAGAAAGAAGATGATAGCATGCAACATAATTATATAATGTATGGGCATAACATGCCTAAGTGTTTGATTTAGCTCACTGCAGATGGCTGGGATTTTATGTGGCCATAGAAATCATTGCCAGGCCAATAACTCCATTAGCAAACTTGGATCATATTCATACACAATCATACATGTCTTTAAAAGGCTATAATCATGTATTGCTTTCTAAGACTAGATTCTCAGTCATCCAGATCATGATTGTCCCAAAGGTGCTTTTTCAAGAGGCAACTGGACTTTCTGTTTTTACTTTGAAGACGTTTCACTTTTCATCCAAGAAGCTCAGAGTTAAAGAAGCTTCTTGGATGAGAAGTGAAATCTCTTCAAAGAAAAACCAGAAAGTCCAGTTGCCTCTTGAGACGTTGTAACAAATATTAAAAACCCGATACATTTAGATAAAAAAAAAAATTAAAACAGTGAGTCAACTCCAGCAGCATGAATTCATTCGTATGTACATGCATACATGCTTACAATTTATTGGCAGCATGACTATCAACAATGTTGGGTGGGTTACAGTTAAAAAGGACAAAACCCCCAAAAGGACAAGTGAATAGCCCAAAGACAAACATATTAAACAACCGCCTCCTTCCATGGAGCAGGGGCTCAATCTTCACCCCATCACAAGGTCCAAGAGAATAACCAGATCATTAATAGCCTGAATATCCTCAGGGTGGCAACCATCTGGATCAATGAGGAAACAGCATACCGGAAGCAAGCGCCATGATAAAGCATCCTACAGGTGACAGGTTGCGGACTTTTGTTCTCTAACCCCCCCCCCTTAACACCAATAGAAACTGGCCACAAAGAAAGAACAACCACAGAACAGTGCCCCTCCCTCCCAAACCTTGCAGCTGGTTCAGAAGAATACCATGATTGACAGTAATGAAAACTTCTGAGAAATCAAGAAGCACAAGGAAGGATGCATTATGCCCGTCCGGTTTCTGCTGCAGGTCATCAAATGTAAGCAATCTGCCTCTGTATTGTAAGACAGCAGGAAACCCAACTGAAAGGAGTCCAGTTCATCTCCTGGATCTTACAACTTACATCCTGCAAATGATACCTATAATACCATCAAGCAAAATCAGTCAATCTTTTTGGAGGGACTCGACAGGTGAATAAAAATGGTAAATCCAGTCTAAACATTGGCTAAGTATGCAACCATCAATAATAATAATAATAATAATAATAATAATAATAATAATAATAATAATAATAATAATAATAATAATAATAATATGGCATAGAAGCCATAAATACCTGGGCTATACCTGTGGTTAGATACTCTGCAAGAATAATTGACTGGACTCAGATGGAGTTAGACAATTTGGACAGAAAAACAAGGAAGCTTATGACAATGAATCATGCCTTGCACCCTAAAAGTGATGTTGACCGATTATATTTACCAAGAGCAGAGGGTGGTCGAGGACTCCTACAAGTAAAGCAGACTGTGGAAGAAGAAAAACGCAGCTTGAATGATTACATCCAGAAAAGTGAAGAACCAATGATTAAGGAAGTAAATAAAGGAGGCCTTTTAAAGACAACTAAAACAAAAGCAGAATATAAGAAAGAAGTAATTGAACAGCGAGCTGAAAATTGGAAAAGCAAAGCTCTGCATGGCCAATACTTGAAAAGTATTGAAGGCAAAGCTGACCAGAAACTAACTTGGAACTGGTTAAGATAAGGAGTACTGAAAAAAGAAATAGAAAGCTTTATTTTGGCAGCTCAAGAACAAGACCTAGCCACAAACTGCATGAAGGCAAAAGTTCAACATGTTATCACCAACAGCAAATGCCGCCTCTGTAATGAGAAAGATGAGACAGTCGACCACCTGATCAGTGAGTGCAGCAAAATTTCACAAACTGACTACCTACAACGCCATGACCGCGTTGCTAAGATCATTCACTGGAAATTGTGCCAGAAGTTTGGATTTGAGTACAGCAAAAACCACTGGGAACATCAGGTTGAGAAAGATTTAGAGAATGGGAAACTCAAGATCTTGTGGGACTTTAGGATTCAGACTGACAGGCACTTGGTCCACAACATACCTGACATAACAATAGTTGAAAAGAAAAAAGTATGGTTCATTGACATTGCAATACCTGGTGATGCAGAGATTAAAGATAAGCAGCAAGAAAAAATCACAAAGTACCGGGACTTGCAAATTGAAGTTGAGCGACTGTGGAAAAAGAAATTGTGTGTTGTCCCGATTGTAATTGGAGCTCTTGGAGCAATACCCAAAGGGCTACCCCGCTATTTAGAAATTCTAAATTTACCCGACTTGAACATTTTGACTCTACAAAAAACCACCTTACTCGGAACAGCTTACATCCTCCGACAATACCTTAACAGTTCCTAGGTCCTTGGTTAGGACTCGAACTGCTGAGCTATTAACCAGCCTCAAAGGCTGTGAATCTCACTAAAGATTAAATAATAATAATAATAATAATAATAATAATAATAATAATAATAATAATAATAATAAAAAATACTTTATTGATTAGTCATCAGGCCATATCAAAATATAAAATACAGAATAATAACACCATACAAACATAACAAAATACAGTAAAACCAGAAATAGAACATACAACTCGTATTTTTGAATTACCGTAGCAATTTATCCTATTAGAAATAAAAGCAGAAATGTGGTGATAGTTGAACAGTATCACTGGTAGATTCAGTTCTTTCTTTCTTTCTTTTTCAAATTTTCAAGTCCTCAAAGTAAAGAAAAGGAAAAGTGGTAGTGATTATGGTTACAGCTGACTTATATGAAGTGATTGTGGATGGATTGTTAACCAACTGAAAGTTTGGTCTGATCAATTAGAAAGTAGATGGAATTTTGAGAACTGTAATTTTAAGAGTGTAATAGGTATGATTTCATCAGGTATATCAAATGATCTTGTTTAATTAGTAGGCTTAGGTTTGAAACAGCCGTCTTGTATTTTTTAATACATATATATATGTATTATATATATACTAAATCTGTGTTTCTATGAATTGTTAAGTATCACTATTTTATCACTTATATGCCATTCAAGCAATTAACTACTATAACAACCTTGCCTCAGACACCCAATGTAAAAAAAAAGCCAGGCTTCCACATACCGCAACCCAATTTTAAAAATTTTAATCCGAAAAATCTGATGAAAATTAAAATAACAAAAACATCAAATTAGAAAACAGAAAAGTTTAAGACAACTGTCAGTGTTCAACTTCAAAAGAACTCTCGAATATTGGCTTCATAAAAACAACATCAAAAGGCATGAAAATTTGTTCCCTTCATACACCACGCACACTTAAAGAAGCATATTGATAATCACGTAAACATGGTGTTAGGCAAGCCATACAAAATAGCATCAATAACCGAAGGATGAATTGGAGTCTGGTTTGGCTGACTGGGACTTTTGCTCTGGTCTTCTTTCTCAACTCCAAGGGAATCAGGTGATCCTGCCAGAACAGAGCAAAATTCAAGTTACATCTTAAGACTGCGAGATTTCAAGAGCCCAGGCAAGTCTTTTGAAGAATTAGATTGAGATTTTTCTATTTGCATTTGGTGGAATTGAGTTCAGAACAGGGGTGAAATTCAGCCGGTTCTATCTGGCTCGGGCGAACCAGTAGTGGTGGCTGCAGGAAGCTCCGCCCACTCATGCAGACATCATGACGTTGGGGTTTTTGCAATGATTTAAGCCTCTGCACATACATAGAAGGCTTTGTGCATGTGCGGACGATGGCCCATGCGAGCAAAGCGAGTGCGCACGCGGTAAGTGAATTTCACCCCTGGTTCAGAACGTTTATTTTTGCTTGCTTCAACAGCCAGCCAGTGTGGTGCAATGGTTAAGATGCTGGACTGGCAGCTGTGAGTCTCCCTTCAGCCACAGAAGGATGTTTGGGCCAGTGGTTCTCTCAATCTACTGTGCCTTATACTGTTGTGAGATAGTGCAATGTATTTCCATGCTATAAGAGAAAGTTGTGCCATGTATGTTTCCCTGAGCTCCTGAAGGAAAGGCAGGAGAGATATTAAATAAATAAATAAATGTTCAGACCCATTTAAGCACTACATTATATATAAAGCCCCAATTCTACTTCCTATTCAGGAAATATCTGATTAATAAGCTTCTTCTACCTAGGAAAGAAGTGTCATTTAAAGAACTTTTATTAGTAACCAAAGAACTATCGTTTTGTTAGAAAACAAGGTACTGCCAGTTTCCTTGGAAAAGGCACACGCTGTATGAGTAGGGATTGTTGGCCAACCTCCTTGACAGGTTTATCAGCAGATGGTTGTGAGCACCTGTGTTACATTCTTTTTGTATGTTTCAGTGTCATGTGTATAAAGGCACTGAGCCTCTTCTGATAGGCCATTGTTTCTTGATTCAGGATTAGCTTTGCATTTCGGCATTTCGCTGGTGTTTTAAAGATTACTGAAATCACAAAGAATTGCATGTATTACACTCCAAAATCAGCTCATAGAATAACCTGTGACCTGAAGCTGTGTTATTGCAAAGGTTAAAGTAGTCTCCATATTCAATAGTAAAAGCTAGAAAATATCAAAGGCCAGCTAATGGTAAGGCTACCTGTCAGGAAATTCTGCCTTCTAGTTGATTGCCAGAAATTGTCCTGACAAACAAGACCTATTCAGAATGTACAGAAATCTCTTATCTCTAGTGAAATAGAAACCAGGTAACATTTATGTGACTGAGTAATGCATTTCAAGTATGAAGTTGGTATTGTAAGTTACAAATCCATCTGGTGGTGATACTGTTTAACCCACATTTTCCTATCTTATTAATAGCAATAGCACTTAGACTTATATACTTATATAACTCTTCATAGTGCTTTACAACCCTCTCTAAGCCGTTTACAGAGTCAGCATATTGCCCCCAATAATCTGGGTCCTCATTTTACCAGCCTTGGGGGGATGGAAGGCTGAGTCAACTTTGAGCCAGTTAAGATTAAACTGTTAGCAGTCGGCAGAGTTAACCAGTAATAGTGCATTCTAACCACTGCGCCACCATGGCTTTCTTATCAAGTAATAAGTTGTGGTGAACTTTATCAAACGCCTTACTGAAGTCCAAGTAAATTATATCTATAACATTTCGCTGGTCCGCTAATTTTGTCACTTTGTCAAAGAATGTGATAAGATTTGTCTGGCATGATCTGTTTTTGACAAACCCATGTCTGCCTCTAGGTGTTCGCAGATTTGTTGCTTATTTATCTTTTCCAGAATCTTTCCAGGTATTGGTGTCAGGCTGATAGGTCTGTAGTTTCCTGGATCTATTCCCCCCCACTTTTTTTTTGAAGATGGGAACAACATCAGCTCTTTCCCAGTCCCATCAGCTCCGGTAGTTCCCCAGTGTTCCAGGATCTTTAGAAGATATAGTTCAGTGGTTCTGTGAGCTTGTCTGCCAATTCCTTCAGAACCTTGGGGTGTAATCCATCTGATTCTGGTGATTTGAACTTGTCTAGAGTGGATGGGTGTTCTCTAACCATTTTCTTGCTGATTTTGGCTTACATTCCTAATCTTCATTTTACAGTATTTGATTTTTGGTAGGTTGGACTGTTTGTTTGTTTTTTTACTTTTGTGTAAAGACAGATGCAGTATTTTTTGTTCAAATTATTTTGCAATTGGTTTCTTCAGTCCCTATCTCCAAGTTGCTGCTTTCTACATGGATGAAACTGTATATTTTCCTTCATAGGACAAACACTACAATTCAGGAATACACTTTTATATTATAAATATATATATATAAACAATTTACTTTCTGGTGGCTTATCCCAGACCGTCTTTTTCCTCTGAAGAATACGAACAGCCTGTCCAGTTGTTTTGCCTACTTTTATGAAATCTGTAAAACAAGAGCAGTTGCTAAATTAAGACTCACATATACACAATAAAACAAATGCAGATTCAACATATAGTATTATATCTGTTACACAGTGGTGGGATTCAAAAATTTTTACTACCGGTTCTGTGGGCGTGGCTTGGTGGCTGTGGCAGGGGAAGGATACTGTAAAATCTCCATTCCCTCCCCATTCCAGGGGAAGTTTACTGCAAAATCCCCATTTCCTCCTGATCAGCTGGGACTTGGGAGGCAGAGAATAGATGGGAGTGGGGCCAGTCAGAGGTGGTATTTACCGGTTCTCCGAACTACTCAAAATTTCCACTACTGGTTCTCTAGAACTGGTCAGAAGCTGCTGAATACCACCTCTGGTGTTACACATTGGCTTTAGGCATTTACTATATATAAAACACCCCACCTCCCACCCTTGTAAACAAATAATTTCTAGCATCAATTTACAGATAGTCCTCATTTAGTGACCACAATTGGGACAACAATTCAGTCAATAAGTGAAGTGATTGCTAACTGAAACCACAACTGGGCTTATGATCTCACTTCACAGCTTTGCTTTGCTTAACGGACTTGTAAATATAAGGAATGGTTGCAAGGTTATTTTTTCATCATGTTGTAGTTACGAACAGTTGCCTGTACAAGGCAGTCACTAAGTGTGGACTACCTGTATTGCAACCTTACTAGGGCAAACAGGAGTTGCAGGCAATGGTTTGCAGTTTCCTTCAAAGCTAGTTTAGAGCTCTGACCTGGATTGTGACTATTCTCTGCCTTTCATTTTAAATGCAAAATAAATATTTGATTCAAGCATTTTTGAAAGTACAACCTTGATTGGAGAAATGGCTGTTCAGGGTTTGGACATAATGAAAGAATTGCTGGAGATACGGGAACTGCTTGTCACTTACTAGAAATGAACCAAACCCTGAATTTGTGCTGCTATTCATTATCTGTTCTCTAAGGTCATGGATCTTAGATTCAAAATGGCTACCCTTTGGCTGGCATGGGCCCACATTCACGGCGGTTGACTCTGTTGCAAAAGAATCAATAGTGATTTGTTCAAACTTAATACTTTATCTGAGTTAACAGGCCGAATCTACATTCAGCCTGGACTAGTGTACATACATTGATCTCTGGATTTCATTGTATGTAGCAATGCTAATTTCCTAATAAACATACTTAGGTTTTCAGCCTACATCCAGGGAAAACAAAGTATGATTCTGGCTTTAGCTGTTAACAGGGGAGCCTCCCTACATATTGTAGCTATGTTGGGGATCTGCCCTTAAAGATTTGTTATCCGAATGTTCTACGATTGCTAGTAGCAATAGGAAGTACATGCTTGTCTTAGCATCTCTTTCCTTGGAAAACTAGCATTTGACAATGGCAAGGTCTGCTGACAATGGATTTGTTCCTGCCTTGCCAGCCCATTCAGACTTTAAGTACACTAGAACAAGGAACCAGTCATTTATTCTTCTAGGAAGTTAAGTGGGAAACAAGATGTTAAATTCCCAACTTCTTCCGAAGGTCAAAGCTTCCCAAAAGTTGTACACTTCCTAGATCTTGTTCTTGGAATCTACCAAAGAAGAAAGCAGCATATAAATAATGCAATTGTATTCGGTAAAAGTATTTTAATATCTTTTCATAAGCTATGTAAATTAAAAGATGAATTTTTATTAAACGAATATTTAACAAAATTATCTACTGCACGAACACAGAGCTGTGGCGACCTAGCCATAGGACAGGAACACTGTTTATAGTTAATTCAAGTCTATACATGCTGTTCGCCTGGATTCGCCACCTTTATTATACGAAGCATAATTTGACAGGCAACTAAAAGTTATGCAAATGTGTAAAGCATCATAAAGCCCTTTTATTATTCCTAAGTTCCCACTGGATTTTATTTTTCATGGTTCAAACATTTCTGCAAATGTTACAGATTACATACAATTCAGTTACAGAAAAGAGTGTTATGTGATTTTAATCGAAAATTACAGTTCTATTTGCTTAGTGAGTGCCCTGCATGGATTTAGAGAATATCAGGTTTTCCAGAATTCTTGGTAATGTACAGGAATCCATGGCAAAAATGTAGAGTTTTTTTCTGAGAAAAAGATAACCTGTTCCAGAAAATTTAGGAGTCCAGATGATTCACTTTCTAAAATTAGAGATATTAATCAAAATAATGTAATAGAATCATGTTTTTCATTGAGATTGCTTTTACATACTTTCACATAAACTTTCTAATCGCATTGTATTTTCTTCCAGCGTAGTAAACCATTGGTTGAGTATGACAGAACGCACTCCAATAAGGCTTAGAATGATTGCAGTTTCAGTTGTCTTCTCCAGAGACAAGCGTAAAGAGCTTAAACAAAGATATTAAGAAACTTAAAACATAAAATTACAAGTTTTTTGAATAACTTGAATACAAAAGGCAAACACAAGGCATTCAAATTTTGTCATTATAGCCAGACTGCCAAGTTGCTATTGTAATTTCCTTACTTGTTCCTCATCAGTACACTGGGATTAAATATGGGATGTGCAAGTTATGAAAAGCTGTAATATGCTATGTAGATGTTAAGGACATGTGTGAAACATGTACTTTTGTTCAGAATAAAAGGGTCTCACTTGGAATGTTCCAATAAGACATTCTGAGTTGACAAGTGCTGTATCAGAACAAAATCTGGACAATTTAAGTGCTGTTTTTAAAATTTAAAACAACATTCTCAAAACACACTTTCTGTTTTGAAAATGTAACACTGAAAACCGGCATGATGAGTTTGAAGCTCTGTTGTTTTAATCAAAACAGTGGATTAATTTAAATTTTCTTCCAATCCTCAAAACAAGCAGAACATATATATTATGTCTGGGTTTGCAGTGCTCAAAAATTGAAATTCCGAGGTCAAGGCATTTTATTTATTCCATATAGTTTATTCCTAAAGTGTAATATAAGGACAATATGAGTATCTAGATGTATTTAAGTCACAGTTGAAAATAATATTTTAGTAACTATAAACAAATAGCAATTTAGTATCCATGACACAATGTACTCAGCTACATGTTTCCATAGTGCTTCAATTCTACTCTGGGTGATAACAATTCTTCAGGGGTAAATTTGACGATACACATGGGGATATGATGGACAGTTCTACTGTAAGTAGTAACTTATTTGTGTAATCTAGTATATCAACCCTGAGATTTTAAATTTGAAAAAAAGGTGTGAGAAATTTAACTGTCAATAGAAGCAAACCTAACATGAGCTGCGGTGGTGCAGTGGTTAGAGTGCAGTACTGCAGGCTACTTCTGCTGACTGCCAGCCTCCTGCAGTTTGGCAGTTCAATCTCACCAGGCTCAAGGTTGACTCAGCCTTCCATCTTCCGAGGTCAGTTAAATGAGGAGCCAGATTGTTGGGGGCAATATGCTCACTCTGTAAACTGCTTAAGAGAGGTCTGTAAAGCACTGTAAACTGGTATATGTCTATTGCTGTTGCTAACAGAGATGCTTTAAAATAGTGTGTTGATGGATATTAAATCACATCTAATGTAAAATGGAAGGCTTATTGGAACTTTATCTTGCATTCTTTTCTCTTGCAAGATATATGTTGTAACATTGATTTTACCTTTTTCCTTCATCTTGATTTCTTAATCGTATAAGACTAGGTTTGGAATGCACACGTCCTGAAAGTATAATCAATTGGCATTCTGAGGAAGAAAGAAACAGCAAAGCTGAGGTCAGTTCAGGAGCATCTCAAGACATGAAGGCAGATGCTTCCTGACTGAGTGATTCTTAAAGATCAAGGAACCTCCATAATCTTGTGGTGTAATACCTGGGACATCAAAAGAAGGGAGGACATCTTTTGGCAGATAGTGACACAGGTGAGCTTGGGCAAATAGAAAGCTATGAAGAGACTTGGAAGAAAGAAACAGAAGAGCGCCTAGGGGGAAAAAAACCTGAAACAATTGTCAAAATCAAGGCGCCTATGGGAAGCAACATAATTTGGGAGCAACATTTCACAACAGTAAAACCGGTCAGAGCTTCAAGGAATCACGAAAGGAAGCAGAATGTCTATTCTACTGGTTTCAGTCCTTCACTCTCTCATCTCAAAGTATCTCTCCAACCCAAACTTCTGCCTTTATCTCCTTTTCTCTTACTTCTTCTGTATTTTTGCAAGTTTAGAGATTAGCAAATAGAGGGTCCTTTTTTTATTTTGGAGAAATGAAGAGGGAAGTCAGCTAAAGTGACAGAGAAAGAGAAAAGAGGCAAAAATGGGCAAAGCTAAGGCTAAATTGCCCTAGCAAAACCACAACACAGTCAATACAGATAGTCCTTGATTTATGACCATAATTAGGACTGGAATCTCAGGGATCTGACCTATGTTTCTGCAGACCTTCAGAAGTGTCCCACTCTCCTCCATGCATGGAGGGAAATTCCTTTGAGGGATTGCAGAAACAGGGCCAGATCTTTGGGATCTGACTTCTGTTTCTAACACTCTTTGAAGGAGTCCCCCTCTCCTCTGTGTACAAGGGGGACGCCTTCAAGGTGCTGCAAAAACAGGGCTCAGATCTTGGGGATATGATCTTGGTCCTGTAGCCCTTTGGAGGAGTTCTCCTTCCCTTCGAACATGGAGGGGTACTCTTTTGAGAGGCTGCAGAAATAGGGCTCAGATCTTCACGATTGGATTTCCATTCTTGCATTCTTGCATTCTTCTTGCATTCTCCATTCTTCCATTTCCATTCTGTCTTGGGGGGGCAGGGAGGAATTTCAAGTCTGTGACAGGACGCATCAGCTTTCAATCTCCCTGACAGCTTCTCTGTTGACTTTCTAGAGAAGCTGGCAGAGAAGATTGCAAATGACGATCACATGATTGTGAGGTGCTTGGCAATTGGCCATAAGTGCGAAGATTGCCAAGCATCCAGATTGTGATCATGTGACCACAACATTTTAAGATGGTTGGAAGGGCTTTACACCCTTTCCAAGCCCGCTCTACTTTTGGATTCTTGTTAAACAGCTAATCATAAGTTGAGGACTATCTGTATGGAATAGGAACATTGACAATAATACATCCAAATCAATAAAAAAGAAATACATTCTGCAAAGAGAAAGGAAAGAGCCTTTTCAGGCTTAACTGAATCACCTGGGATGTTCATAGCAACTAGCTTGTCAAGTGCTACATGGGAGAGGAATCTTGCCATTGCAGAGAAAAAAAGCATACTGCAGTTATTCAATATGTATTCCCACTCTGTGTAACTGCAAGGGGGGAAAATCAAATTTTAATATTATTTTCTATTTAGAAGGAAAACCACAACAAAGTGTACTAGTACTATAACAAATGCAACCTTTCAAAATGGTCTGCCATTGTGTTCTTCCTAGCATTAAGAAAGAGTGACTGGCCCAAGGCCACCTAGGAGGCTTTGTGCGTAGAACTCACACTCACCTGGCTATCCCAAATTGTTTATTCTAGCCAGTCTAGAATACTTCTACAGTTAATATGGGATGGAAAGCAATTTATAATTTAATATTTAGAGATGTCACGGAATATCAGCATTAGAGAGGGATATGCTTTAGACATTATTTGGAATTGATTTCTACAGCATATTATTTCTATCAGTTTCTTAAAGTCCATTTCGGTGCTTTTGTCACAAAAGACTGCAGCACTCTGGACAAAGTATCCTAAGGTATCCTTGAGTCCTTTTCATTTCAACATGAGTTTTGAAAATTTTTAAACTAAAATTGATTACAAGTATTGTGATTCTTTCTATTAAAAATGTACTATATTCTTTTAAGACTAAATGTTTTTTGAGAAATCTCTTAAGGGTTCACTTATGAATGCAAACTTCTTTAATTCTAAAATCAATGGACAAATTAAAATTTTGGTATCATACTGAATTCACCCTTTTTCAAATATTGCAATGCGGTTCGCCAATTAAAAATGAATAAAAGGAAAAGGATTGTTTGAAAGTGGAAATATTGGAATTGTGTTCTAGCGTAACAACTCCTGGTGGTGGTATTGCAGATAATGAGGCTAGGAAAAAAGTACTTTACACATGGGCAAAAGCCTGGACTGTATACTATTTGGGGAATTTACTAATGTATTGCTCTGTATTTATTAACTGTGGTTCCATAAAAGGGTGAGAAATAGAACTACAGGTAGCAAGAGCAGTCTGTCTTCATGAAAATAATATGAAGCATATTATCATGGAAAATTCGTCCTAAATATTTCTGTTGGGGTAAACTGCACACAAAAATGCATGACTGTAAAAATTTGCCCCCCAAATATATATTTTAATGTAAATCTTTTTTTTAAAAAAAGGTTTTCAGCAAATGAAACTGAACAGATTCACCAAAATGAAAAAATGGGAATAAACAGAAATGAATTCAGCTATTCCTAATGAACATACATACCTTGGAAAGTGTATATCACCCATTATGCCTTCCCAACAAATGGTAAATGGCTCAAATTTTTCTAGGATTCGTCTAAAACTGTTTGCAGGATTTTCCAATTCTATATAATTAAAAAAAAAAGATATTAGCATTAGTTAGATTTTCCAACTCTAAATCTAAATAGTTATTAATTAAAAATATAACAAAAGCAGGCTTATAAATAAGCATGCAAAAATTAGATCCCTGATATTTCTCCTTAAGTGGCCTGCACAAAGATTTGTAATGCTTGATTTCATACTGGATAGTAATACACAGAAATTGTAAATATCACTTTGCCCAAATTACAATAAGGGAAACCAGTCAGGAAATATGACCAGATGAGCTAAATCTATTTTATTGTGAGGCTTCATTAACATAACCTTGTAAGTCTGAAGGTACAAATTTCCCACCACCACTTTTAACTATCTGACCAATCAGGGGAGGTCTTTAAGTTTCTTTCTCCGACCGATTAAACCCTTGCAGTTCCCTCATCCTCCACTCGCCTCATTTTTTTCCCTAAGCAGTATCTTTTTCCTCATCTCCCAAGATCATGCACACATTCCATTACAGAGGGAATCAGGACCCAGATTGTTGCGGGCAATATGCTGACTCTGTAAACGGCTTAGAGAGGGCTGTAAAGCACTATGAAGCAGTATATAAGTCTAAGTGCTATTGCTATTGCTAACTTGATATAGAGTCACCTTCAGGAATCAGGCAACTTAATATAAGCTTGTAATACACTACTTATTCTTATTGTACTGAGGCTGTGCATAAGAACAACTATTAATTTTTAATGTCAGTCATAGCTTTGTTGCCTATAAAAGTGATTTCTGTGATGTTGGAAAAAGAAAGCATAAAGCATAACACAGGCTGAATGAGTCATGGTGGTGCAGTGGTTAGAATGCAATACTGCAGGCTACTTCTACTGACTCCCTGTTGCCAGCAGTTTGGCAGTTCAATTCTCACCGGCTCAAGGTTGACTCAGCCTTCCATCCTTCTGAGGTGGGTAAAATGGGGACCCAGATTCTTGAGGGCAATATGCTGTCTCTGTAAACCGCTTAGAGAGGGCTATAAAGCAGTGTGAAATGGTATACAAGTCTAAGTGCTACTGCTATTTCTCATGGTTAACAAATAATTTGACCAGCCTTACCGTCTTCTCTCCCATCATTATATGGATCCACAATATCTGAGACAAACAATTAAGAATATGTAACTGAGGCGAGAAATGGGCCAGGCTGAACTGAGCTATTGTATCATACTCCCTCCCTGTAAGGTACCCTCAATCAAAAAGGAAATAGGCCCACTAGGTTTGAAGAACAGGCCAACAGTGAGTAAGTATCTCTTTCAAAGAAATATTAACAGCACCCCAACTTATCTGAATGTATGTGAATGTAATTTCATCAGCACCATTATACTTCTGATCTTCTTCTCCCCCTCTGTGCCCCCCCGCAAATTGTCTTTGTTCTTTCCTGCTTTCTAATCTTGTGGATTAGCAGATTCCCATTCCACATGCTCCAATTTGTGGTGCTTGTTCTCCCATTGTGAAATGGTCTCCTTTCACATCTGCATAACAACAATTCACTTTTATTTTTTATTATTCAAAAGTCACACTGAATAACTCCTCGCATTTATTCCTCCTTAGCTGGGAATACTAGCAAACATTCACTTGATCTTTGTATCTTTGCCTTAATTCTAATTTTACCCCTGTTGAGAATCAAGAAGGAAGCTTAAAATCATCTTCTTTTGCCAGATTTCTGAATCTTAATCTACTGTGAGCTGCTGCTATTATATTTTACAGTTGGTTGTGTTTACCACAGCCATATGTTTTATAGTTTTGTTTTTATTTATTGAAAGTTACCCTTATGATTTGTGTATACAGAAATAGTATAAAATAACAAATATACATATGGGGAACATCCTTGCATTTCTGCAGTAGCCATTAATAAGTCAGACATTTTGCTCTATTAAGGGTGTATTTTCTTAGATCTGAAATTTGATTTTCATTCATTCATTCATTCATTCATTCATTCATTCATTCATTCATTCATTCATTCTAGAAACTCAAGGTAACATATCCATTGTTCCCTCCAGTGGGAACCTTATTTATTAAAGGTCTTATGAAAAACTCATTCTTTGAATATTCATTCTTTGAATATTTGATGAACAGCTATTTTTAAAGGATACATTTCACATTGTGGACATCAATGGAAATACAATTGGGTGGCAGAGTACGGTTAAGAGATGGCTGTTTTATAATAAGAAACAGTTTAATTTGGCATGCAACAACCCCACCTCTGAAAAAAAAAACCTTCTCTAAACAAAAGCCTAATTTGAAATTCAAAGAAAGTAAATAGCACCGAGTTATTTTATTAATCTATGTAAACATAATTTTATGCTTCTCTATAGGTATTTCAATATGCACTAAAGAACCCAGTGTTTTTTTTCTTGTTGGATTTTCTCCAAAGACATTGCATTTTTACCTAGAGTTAAAACGCTAGCAGGAATGAAGAGAAAAGGCTGAAGATGGGCAAACCCCATGAGGAACTGAGCTGAGTGAGCGAAATTATATGTTTCCCTCAAGCGATTCTCAATTTTCCCTTTTTTCTGCTCTCTATTAAACATACATATACTGAAAATGTCTAATTAATCTTCTAAATAGGAAATTAAAAAATACAAACAAAAAAATGTTTAAAATGTAATTTTTTTCCTGTACATGAATATGAGATTTCAACAGAAAATCAGGTTTCCTTCTTTGCTTTGTTACAGGACTTAGGACTCTTGTGGGAGCATACAGTAGCAACTCTAAACTAATGATGTGTTTGACCCTGCCCTCAGGCTCAGCCTGGTAATCTCCTACAACACAGTCCTAATTACAGTAAGCAGGGACTACTTGTATTTGCAACAGATGACACATATACTATACCACTTATTTCACTTGCATAGCTTTATACAAATATCTGATTGGAAAGAATGCAAATGTGTTTGTGCATACATGTGTTGATTGGGAAAAATGCAACTTCCCATTATCTCAGTGTCCACTGTTGAGAGGTCTTGGGTACAGGGAAGAATAAGTTTTTTCGTTTTTTCTGGAATGTATAGATTACATTGAAACTTCTAGATTGCTACTGCTGTAATAGGTAAAGTTTTCAGATGAGTTGAAATCTGCTAACCAGTTTAACAAAATAGTTTACTACTAGCTTGTACTTTTCACCCAGTTCCAATATGCAATTTTGATCAATACTGAGATTTTCACAAACAGTCTTATGAAAGTTTATTGCTACATTTGCTAGATATATCTAATGGGACAAAACCAAGGAGTTAAGAAAACATGTAACTTTTAACAGTAATACGTTTGCTCAAAATAAAAAAATAAAACTATTAATAAAACAAATGTAATATTGACAATGGCATGAATATATTAGTTTAAAATTTCAGGGAAACTCTACAGAATATATACTTACTACTTTTGTACCTCTTCTTTGTTCACTTTTTGGCCTTGCACTCTTTTTTCCTTCACCATCTATAAGTATTAAAAGCACCATGTAAATAAAATGTTTTTCTCTATAGACTATGCATACTCTTTATTCTTGTATTTCAACAGCACTATTAGGTAATATTAATAAAGCAATAAACATGTAAGTTATTGACTTGTTTATCCATTTAACTTGACAATCATAGATGATCTGAAATGCTAGCCTTATTGAGGTAGTCTATCTTTACAAAGGATGTAAACATCTGAAAAGCGTGTGAGACATGAAAGAGATCTCTGCATATGCTCTGTCTCTCATAATTCTTCTTTACGTTGAGCAGAGATCTGAAAGGACCATCTCCCCATGCTGCAAGCTCTACTTACATAAAAGTGAATCTCTTTTCAGACCTTTCTACTCAATCTAGAATTGCTGGGAAGTGGGGAGGCTAACCTGAGACAGCTAAGTCAGGACAGGATGCTCCAACCTAATTATACAAATGAACACCACTGATTGTGGAGGAAGAGTTGTATAGGAGTTCTGCACTGCTGTAATTAAAGTACGACAAAAAGTTTTGATTATATTTTCAAATGTTTGTTAACATAGCTGTACCTCCTTCATCTTTACGTATCCGATTGTAGACCATTTGGAGAGAGAAATCTCTGGACAGAGAACTTATTGCATCATCTTGGAAAATAGTTAGCGCTTCCAAAGGTAATTCCAGAAGATCTTTATCTGCCAATAGAATCACACACTCTCCTATGTCTTCAGCACCTGATGATAACCGGAAAAATTAGGTCAACCACTGACATGCACAAAAGCATTAAAAATAAAATCTCTTTTGACATTTTCCTTTCTGTTCAAATGAACCAATTTTGTTTTAATCCTTAAATTTTTAACCCTGTCTGATAAGCTCTGGGGTTATAATATATGTTACAAGGGTGGGTTTCACTTACCTTTGCTACCAGTTTGCTCGCTTGCACGCCACTTCTGTGCATGCACAGAGCGTATTTGATGACGTCCAGGTGGGTGGGCGGAGCCTCCTGCCGCTGCTGCTAGAACCAGGGCGAACCGGTAGCAACCCACTACTGATATGTTACGAGCTACAAAGCCCTTTGTTTGGAGAGGATCAATAATAACCATGTGGCAACATTTCCTTACCCACATAAATATAACAATTACGTACAGAAACAATTTTTGAATTGAAGCAAACAATTTTTTGTTTTATTTTAATATGCATTATCAGATTTGAACATGTAACTTGACCTTTAGTCTCTTCTCTTTTCATATTAATAGATGTTATTAGGAGCACACAACCTTAAATTAAGGCAACCTTATGGGTATTGTTTTGCTCAAATTTGTAATTTATCGGAAAACTGGGATTCAAACACCCTTGTGGGATAGTTAATTTCTATGAATCAGAATTTTGATTAGGAGAAAAAGTAAGAATAATGCTTCTAATCTCCTTTCTTGTCAGACAGATGAGTACAACAGAAGCTAAGGATAATGAACCTGTGGGTGCTCTTTTAAACCAAACTTTAGTCACTGAATGGTTCTAAAAGAATCAACCCGGGCACAAACTGTAAATAACATGCAAATTTGAAAATGATCATTTTTATTTAAGTGCCCGACATATGCTTTGAAATATAAGACATACCGTACCTTGACCTGATGTTTTAGTTTTAGTTTTCCCTGAATCATCTGTCTTAGTTTTCCCTGGACTCCCTTTTCTAGTTTTTCCTGAGTCAGCTGGAGATGCTGATGGACTCTGGCGTCTGAGGAGATAAAAACAGCAGGACGTACCTTTACAATGTAACAGAGGATATAAATTTTAAGGAGCACTAATGATACCCATCCATCCATCCATCCCAGAGATTAAACCCTAGGTTCTTTCCTCCCATCTCTTCAAATCAATAGAAATTTAACCATTCATTTCCCCTGACTTTGAAACTTGAAGTCTTACATGTTTACAAAACAATTCTAACCGGCTAGAGTCTTATTTCCCATATTGCAAGCTTCAGCCTTGTACCATCATCCTGTTTATTTTTTCCATTCCTGCTCTCTTTGGACCTGGTGGTACAAGGTGCACCTTCTTTCAATTGGGCACTTTAGGAAGGAAGGGCATTATGCTTCTCCTTCCATTACTATCTATTGGGTCAGGCTGGCCAAATATCCTTCCCCTGAAACCTTCCTACCACTCCCTCCTGATTTGGGAATTTCTATTTCTTCTTCAGCAGGTTTTCCCTCCTACTCCACTTCCTCTTAATATCAAAACCAGAAAATGTGTGTGGGGGTGGGGTGGGGGTTGTTTCCATATCTTACTTCATCAGAGCTCCCTTTATTCCAGAAATTTTCCTCTCGGATTTCAGACAAGCATCCTCTGTCCCTCTGTCATTAATTGTACACATATCTTCCTCCCCTTTACCCTCATTGATGGCAGGAGTCAAAGCCAGCATACACCAAATAGTAATGATCATTTGAGAGACCTGGGTGATGCTTATTGGTGGGCTGTGAATGTCTGTACATAAAGTTGGATTGTTCATATATCACCCACTATTGTTACATGGCAAGATCCCTTTTTGAGCCCTGGTTCTCATTGCAGAGCTGGTATTGGAATTCCCTCAGCTATCAACTTGAGGAACCTCTGTTCAGTGCTCTCTAGCAATTCTGGGAAGGTTCAGGACTTTATAGCATGCCAAAACCAACAGATCTAATTGGTTTTGATAGCTATGACCCAGTAGCTTTTCCTTTTAAGGAAGGTCATTGAGAAGATGCTGGAACTTCAATTGCCGAATGGGTTAATTAGCTCTTTTCAGTCAGGGTTCACATCTGGGCAGTATGGACAAAACCACACTGGTTGCTCTACTGCATGATCTTCATCAGGACCTGGATAAGGGAACTGTAGCCCTGGGTTTTCTTATACCTCCTGATGGCTTTCGGTAGCCTTCAGTATGGTACTCTTTGGCTCACCTGAGAAAGCTGGGAGTGGCAGGGCTGTGTGAATATGCCACACATTTCTGAATGGGAGGCTTCGATCAATGGAATTGAAAGAGTACGAATTGGCTTCCATGGTAAGTGTCTCAGACTCTGTCTGTCTGTCTTTCTTTCTCTCTCTCTCACACACTTATTTTTAAATATCTATATAAAATTTCTGGGGGAGGTAATTCTTGCCACTGCACCTCAAGAGTAGATTGCAGCAAAGTGCTCAATATGAATTTTGCTGTGTTTGGGTATTGTAAAAAAATAAATAAATGTACAAACACATACACTAATTACCTCAATTCAGAGAGCTTAAGTTGTGACAGTACAGGCTTCAAATATTCTTCCATATCTGACAATATCGCTTGAAACATAAAATCTAAATCTGGTTCATCTTCATCTTCTATATTCTAGGACATAATATTAACATATTTTAAAAGAATGTATAATTTAAAAGGCCCAAGAGGAAAAAAAAAAGAAGAAGAAAAGTCTGTACAAAATACAAACAGAATAATTTTGTGTTGTTAGCTTTCCTCTTGCTACTTTCTTTGTTCAGTAAAAATAAAATACGTATACATGACATTTAATAACCTTGACTGCAAGAAACATATAAATATAATTATAGTAGCAATTCTCATAAAATTCTCATAGAATTTTCTCTACAATTTCAAAGTGTTTTGCTTCAAACTGGCTGTTTTGATAGATGTTGTTTTTAAATGCTCTGGTTGTTCCATATGCTGTAACTGAACTTCTATCCTGTGTTTAATTAAGGTTGAAAAAAATGAAAATTAAAAAAAAATCCATCTCTATAGAAACTGGAACTGTCACGTTCCAGTTGTTATTCACTTAGATTAGATGAAGGTGCTAGGTAAAAATAAGCATAACTTAGAATGGACAGCCATTCTAGATCTGACTCTATTAACGGATAGGGAAAACATTGATGCTGCAACAAATTCATCACCTGGAACTACAGTTAGTGTTGCTGGAAATGATATATGTCTGATTAATAATTACATCCTATCACCCATACATAGTCCTCTGTATAAAAATTAGTGGAGGAACTGGAAGGCCATTCTGAGAAAAGGACTGCTGATCACGGAAAGGGAGAGTGGCAACCATATGGAAACATGATGTTTCTTAAACACCTGTTTCTCCCGTACAAGAAGCGATGTTCTCTTATGGCAGTACAATGGAGGATGCAGGGCCCCATGCTAGAAGACTGCTATCCAGTGGTGGGTTGTCCTCGGTTTGGACCGCGGTAGTAAAACCGGCAGGAGGCTCCGCCCACTGACCCTGATGTTATCAGAAGCGATCTGAAGCAAGGCACATGCACGATCCCGTTGCAAACCGGTAGTAAAGGTAAGTAGAACCCACCCCTGCTGCTATCAACCCTGAAGTGAACCTGGCTGAGGTCATCTTGGAGGCTTCAGGGTTACCACAAAGCAGAAGAAGGGGCAGGGAGGGGGGAAATAGCTAGATGGGGTTTTGTAGCCAAAACAAGGAAGTTTTCCTGTGGGAACCAAGGACATTCTAACAGGCAGCTGGCCAGGGGAGGAGTGAAGTAATCAAGCAACCGGCCAGCACCTTGATTGAACAGCGTGACCAGTGACTTGGGGGAAAGGGGAAACTTTTACTTTTTAATTAGGTGAAAGCTGCAAGAACTTTTAGAGTCGGCTTTCACCAGTTGTGCCAATCTGATGTATCCAATACAAATTGAGGAATTTGCCTGCCTCAGAGTTCTGCTTTCTATAGGTGCATTACTTGGAACGCTGACATCTGCTCTATTTCCACAGCAAGATGTGGTGGTATTGAATCTTTACAGTCAGGCCAGTCTCCTTTTACCAGCTCAAGGGGCTAAGGATGAAAGCTTGGAAAAGGACAAATTGGATTTGCACGTGCTGGTGTTAGTAACCCAGAGGAATCACCAGATAACCTTGAACCACCCAAGTGTCTGAAATAACACTTATGTATGGGAGCTTTCAAAGTCTGAGCTTGAAGAAGCATGTTATGCTACTTGCATCCCCTACAAACCACCAATTAGCAGGGGATTGGACACAAAATCTTGCTGGCAATAAGTAAGTAATTCATGCTGCTGATGAAGTAACAGGTCCTGACACAAGAATCCACTTTACCCTGACATAGCCATTGCTCCGATTGAATAGTCTATACCAGGGGTGTCAAACTCAAGGCCCATGAGCTGGATCCAGCCCACTGGGCTTAGATGTGGCCCACTGGGTGACCCTGGAAACAGTGATGGAGCGGCCAGCGGGGCCTCTGCCAGTGAAAACGGAGCTTGGGAGTCCATTTTTGCTGGCAGAGCAATCGGGCCACCACAGGCACCCCCTGACACAAGTGATGTCGAGCTGGCCATGTCCCCCCCTGGCCCCACCAAGGTCAAACACAACCCTAATGTGGTCCTCAGTGAAATCGAGTTTACAACCCTGGTCTATACTGAGTATTCAACCAAAAGAATTCTACCATTCAACTTAGAAAGAAAAAAATGGCAACAGGGATTATTTTTAATATAGAATTGCACTTGTAGACTGAAATTTATGCCTGAAAATGTCCAATTAACATGTTGGTTGAATGCATTAAGATTCCTTCAAAGAAAAAGAAAAAGAAACCCTCTTGAGAAAATTGGTGTAGTGTAGATATATCTGATAATAGACCGTAAGGTTTTTTTTCTTCAATTAGTTATTCATTACAGATCTTTTAAATAAATATTTCAAAATATTTTTAAAAATCAGAAATATAGTGGCTTATTCTACAGATTTGTAGACAGGTAAATCATAATAGATTACTACACAACCTAATCATATGGCTCTGGGTAAAAAACAAGGGAACAAGGTGCTTCTTCTGAATGTCTATTGTTTTTGTGGCCAGAACAAAAAGAATTTTGTTTCCAGCTTTGGGGTCTTATCCCACCAGAATGCAGCTAAGTCACAACAACCCATTCCCCACTTTATACACATTCCTGTTGGGGAGAAAAACTTACGCTGTATAAGCAACTGTTGTTGAAAGTAAAATAAACGATTATTTTACAAACATGTTATATTATTTGTAAAAAAAAAGCCAACATAAATCCACCATTTAAATTCCCGAAATATCTATGTATTCCATTAAAAAAATTCTTACAGTGTCTAATTTGGCAGATGATACTTGCTTTCTTTGAAACTCATCTTCTTCTATTTCTCTCAAAAGACTATCCATCATCTCCTCTTTATAAACATCAACTTTTTCCAAAATATTTAAGAATGTTTCAGGATTCACAGAGGTCCGGACAATTTTAGCCTGAACTGCAGTTAATAAAAATTCAAACCAATGAAATGCATTTAAATTTCTTCAAAAAATTTTTTTGCAGTTTAATTTTTCATGCCCCCATTTATGTAGCATATAAATGTAGGAATGAATAGTAGAGATGAATAATAAAAGTGTGTTTAGTTATGATTATACAACAGCTGTATTTCTAGATAGCCATTCATGAAGGACAGTGAAGTATCACCCTCTCAGTTCTTCTAAATGTAAAATAATAGAGATACAAGGATACAAATTATTTAAAATTCAGTAAAATCTCAGTTTAATAAAGCTCCTTGTCCTTCCAACAAAAGGTACATATTTTACCTCTCAACAACTCTGAAGTCACCCCTGCCTAAGTTCATTCTGCAGGTTTCCTCATCCTGAAGCTTCTTCCACTTTCTCAATTTTGAACATGCACAAAATGCACATTGGATTTATCCAACATACACATACAATGGATGCCTTCTCCTCCAAATTAATCCTTTTTTTTTTTTGCTTTTAATTTATATGCCGCCCTTCTCCGGAGACTCAGGGCGGCTTACAATGCGTTAAGCAATAGCCTTCATACTTTTGTATATTTATACAAAATCTGGGTCTTCATTTCACCTACCTTTGAAAGGATGGAAGGCTGAGTCAACCTTGAGCCTGGTGAGATTTGAACTTGCAGTAATTGTAAGCAGCAGATGTTAATAACAGTGCTTTAGTCCACTGTACTACATTAATACATAATCCATTAAACTCGGGCTTTAAGATATCAGTTCTATGATTAAAATGAAGGTGGGAATAAATCAAAGGATACTTTGGGCTGCCATGAAAATTATTTCCCTGGTTCAGAAATTAACAGGGAAGGCAAGGGAGAAGAGAGGAGAAAATAATTCGCCCAGGCAAAATTACTGTTCAAAGTTTGAATTAACTTTATTGGGTGGTTATACAAACAAATGTGATGGGACAGTGTACCAATGTGACAACATTATTGAAAAAAAAATGCTGAGATTATTGTCAATCAGTGGAACACGAAAGGAAGATATAAACTCAAGGACATATTTTGTTTGCTAAGAACTGTACTTCCATCATCCAAATGGTCATGTGTGACTTACTGCAGCTGTGCAGCAAAAAATGCAATTTTGTGTTTGCATTAAATACTTACAAGTTGGTTGAGCAAATTTTCCTTTCTGTTGTCCACCCTTTTCCTTTCCACCTTTTTCCTTCTGGTGTTCCTTTTGCTCTTTAGGGTTGGTTGATTTTACTTTTTCAAGCACAGCACCATACAATAAAGACCTATCAAAAGAAACAAAAATCGTCACTTTATTTTCCTGAATGCGAATAGTTCTTGTTTGGTGGTTGCAACTGGTTGCAACTCGGTGAAAATACTATAAGACATATGGTCTATTCCCCATCAGATAATATTATTTTAAGGTGATTAACTGGATAATGTTCATTCTGTCTGATATTATTGGCCAGGGAGAAATGGTGTGAGACCTATGCCTTGAAGGGCTCTATAGGTCACATCCAGCATTCTGAGCATCAGTCTCAAACTTACTGAAAGCCAGTATTGCTTATTTAGTACAGATGTAATGTAAGCATAGCATTGGGCAAAGCTTTGGATAATCTCCAAGGCCCTACTTACCCTTAAATTATTTATTTTTTATTTATTCAACTTATATGCTGTCCATCTTCCGGCAATTTATATGCCCCCATCTCCAGTATAATTATATTATACTGATTCCATAAATAAAGCAAAAACTTGTTTTCTTCATATGGGAAGGAGTTTATTCCCATAGTATTGTAATTTCAAAATGGGCCTTCAAGCCTATATAGAGTTTGGTGGTTAATCATCACACTATGTATTCCTGAATGAGTTTCACCAGTCCATCCAGTATATTACAGCTGTATCAGTTGAAATGGGAGTATGGCAAGAGTCATATCTAGGGCATGTATGGCACATTATGGGAAGGGATTCCTAACAAAATCCTGTAAATGCTAGAAACTTTCTAACAGAACTTTTCACATCAGCAGAATGTAGAATTAGAATTAGAATAACAGAGTTGGAAGGGACCTTGGGGGGTCTTCTAGTCCAACTCCTTGCTCAGGTGGGAAACCCTATACCATTTCAGACAAATACTTGTCCAATCTCTTTTTAGAAATGTCCAGTGTTGGAGCACCCACAACTTCTGGAGGCAAGCTGTTCCACTTATCAATTGTTCTAACTGTAAATACATGAACTGCAGAAACTATGTTGAAAAAGTAGTGATGTTTAGCGGTAATCATGTTGAAACATTATGCTTGCATCAGTCATTCATGACCATTGTTATATGTTTTGTTATAAATAATATTTTAGGCTGGCCTAAAATATTATTTTAATGGGTTATTTTATTTTAGATTATTGGCCAAACTATTTAATAACTTTAAATTGTTTTTAACTTTTATATTGTTGGTTTTTTATCTTGGCTGTACACCGCCCTAAGTCCTTCGGGAGAAGGGCAGTATAAAAATTTAATAAATAAATTAAATAAATAAATATTCATACCTGTCTCCTGAATGCTGGAGAATAACTATATGAAAATTTGCTGGCAGTTCATTCATGATATTAAAATGATGTGAAGAAATAGAGAGGCTTCCCCATGCCTACAAAAAAACCCATAATAATTATTTTTTAAAAAAGTTAAGAATATCATTCATAAATGTTATAACAGCATCCTCAAACAGATTTTGATTAATCTATAAAGATATTTCATTACAAAATTACAACAAATGCTTTGGTGTGTTAAGAATATGTATAAACAGATGAACCCTTCAATACTGGGAAATGAAATCATTATATGAGTTCATTTATCACTTGTTCAATTATGCAGGAAAACATCTGCACAGAAATAGAATTAGGCAGTCAACTACTTATGTAAAATAATTGTAATATTATTGCACTTTTTAGAAGGGACTCTTTCAGAATAATTTGTAGGAAAAGAGAATGTGGTATCATCTATGCATCCTGACAGGTGTTTTGATGAAACGCCTCTCTAACTGAGCGGGAATCACAATTTCATTTAAGTGACTGAGTTACCTTTGATATAGCAGCCAACCTGTGTTCTATAGTTTTAAGGAGGCCACTTGTTTCTCCTTTTTGTTGCAAGTGATGCTGCAGGTGCAACATGGCTGCCATCTGTGAGCTGCTGCTGTTCAAGGTAGCCCCTAACAGGATTTCTTTCATAATCAAGGATGCCGTACAACTCTGGAAGAGTGTAATATTAGATTTAATGTCAGGTAAGCAAATGTTTCTAAAAACAGATTTCTACTCAAAACCCAAGCAAGATACAATATTTATGGATACGTTAAAATATTGTGAAAGTATTTTCAACCAGACTGACAGTAAATATAAAGATCATTTCCAACCATTTACTTTCTTCTAAATAATTCCATGATTCTTAACCGTTTTCTTACCTTTAAAAAAAGGTTTATGTAACTTTATGTAAACACTGATTATTAAAGATCTTCCTTCATTCTGTTTCAAGAGAATTTCAGATGAAAAGCATTGGTAATTTTCCCAGAACAGCATTTTAAATTGTTTGCTGTGCAATGAAAGCAACTTAAAATTTCCTTCCAATCTATAAATCTATAGATCTCTAGATGCTAACCAAGAAAGATGATTTGCATTGATCAAGAGTTCTCAATTACATTGTATTCAAAAAAATAAATATATAACATAATTATAGTTGAAGCAAGAAAGAATTATAATTTCATTCCATAATATTATGGTCTGCATTCACAGCTCCTTTATATTTTAAAATGAATTTAACCGATTATTGTTTGGGTTGCGAAAACCATTCTGATTCCAGAATGGACATTTTAACATCTTCTACCAAGTTTGGAATAAAAGTGTTTCAGTCCAAATCTAAATTATCGAGAACTGAATTATGCATTAGCTAAAAACCCAGGAAGCATATTTTTCTTTCATGCTGTCACTGATTGGAGCTAACAAAGAAGAGGCAAGTGGGTCAGTGAGAAAAAGTCAGACACACTGTGCAGATGTTTTTAAATTCTTTACCAGAGAAAGGGATAGCGATATATTATACATTTGTGCTTCTTTTTTAAACCTAACCCTTTAATCTTGCAAACCATTTTTAACACTGTCCCACGGAAACAATCTCATCTACAGCCATCCAACTTATTTTTGTTACCAAAGGATATAAAATGAGAAAGCAAGGATCTTATTTCAACTTCCCATTGTTCCCTATGGTGTAATTTTTGGGTCATTTCAAGTTTTTTTCCCCACTAGAAAACAGTATTTTCAGAGCATTCTGATGGAACATTCTGAGGTGAACTATTTCATTCTGAGGTTGGAACAAAGCCTTTCCTGTGTTTAGCACACAACTACAATTACTATTGTAGCTTAATTGGTAGCAGACACTGGGGTTATTATTTTGATTTACAGTTCTTGTCTTACCTGATAAAGAGCTAAAAACTGACTTGCTGAAACTGGATCAAATTGTCCAAAGCACTCCACCATTTCCAAACTAGCAGCTGCCAAGGTATCGATCAGGTTGTTATTAATTGCAACATTAATGCACTGCAGCAAAACCTCAGTTGACTGAAATATGTATTCATGAGTCCACGTCTGTCTCTTCTATATAGTTAAAAAAAGAACATTCAATATTGCTGGAGTTACTTTCAGAGACGAGAACAAAACACATAGGTACTTATTCCTTTGTGGAAGATGTATTAGTTTGTTCTTACCTCAAATATATATTGCTCACTTCAAAAATCAACTGGGCATTTTGAATGCTTAGCCTTCCTCTATAGCAGGAGTATCAAACTCAAGGCCTGCGGGCTGGATACAGCCCCTGGGGTGCTTAGATTTGGCCTGTGGGGCCACCCTGGAAACAGCAAAGGACCGGCCTGCGGTGCCTCTGCCAGTAAAAACGGAGCTCAGGAGTTCATTTTTGCTGGCAGAGGGTTGCAGGAGGCCATCACAGCGAAAACAGAGCTCGGGAGCACGTTTTCGCAGGCAGAGCGCTTGGACCACCACAGGCACCCCCCCGATACTTGTGACGTTGAACTGGCCATGCCCACCTCAGCCGCCCGAGATCAAACACAACCCTGATGCAGCCCTCAATGAAATCAAGTTTGACAGCCCTGCTCTATAGTGATAGCTTTGATTCTTTTTCGCACAAAAATTCAAGTCGTTGCACGATGGAGTTTCTTAGTACAAATTCTCAACCACGTTTTCCCATCTAATTCTCATTTCAAGAACAATTAATATCTGTGGTAAGCAGTGCTTTCCACAGAGTTTTTCTTTTCCATCTATAACCAACCAAGGAGGTCCTGTGGATCTGCAGAAGCCCTAGGTGTAAGTTTGACTTCTAAAGACTGGTAAATTCTAAATAAAAAGGGCAGTCATGCTTCATTTTCACAACTTCCCCAGATTGTTAAAGGATTATCTATCCTTACAGATCTTCCTTTTAATGTTTCCAAATAAGATATTAATTGGTTTCTGTATGAAATATCGGTGCTATCAGGGTTTGAATTTGCATTAAAGCCAAACTGCTTTCCCAAAAATGAACATCATGATTCAATTTAGACAGATTTTTTTTTATGAATAGTGGACCTGTTTGCTTTGCATTCTGTCTCTAGAAATTGTAGATGAATTCGAAATAGAAAGGTTATATAGGGTTAGGGCTAGTCGCCCCCAAAACAAACATTGTGGTTCACTTTAGAGACTGTGCCTAATAGGCCTGTTTCCATTCCATTCAACTCTCTGTAGAAATCCTAGGTAAATTGCATGTGAAAACCCAATTTGAAATGAAAAAGTAATCTGTGGTTAGGGTTAGGCCCCCATGAGATCTGGCCCAAAACTAAACATCATGTTTCAATTTAGAGGTTCTTTATGCCTAGTAGACATAAAGGGTTGCTTTCCATTTCATCTCCCTAGAAATCCCAGCCAAATTTCATGAGGAAACCCCATTTCAAACAAAAATGTCACCTAGGGCAGTGGTCCCCAATTTTTGCAGCTCAGTGGCCCGACTGGGGGGAGAAGGGAACTGTGCTACATGAGCGGCAGGCTGGCACATGAGTGGTGAGCTGGTGGGCATGCGTACAGTTCAACTTGTGTGACTGGTGGGCTCGCCGCCACCACTTGCGCAAATTGATTTTCACGTACTCTAGCCAGCCACTCACACAGCCCAATTCCAAATAAGCCACAGCCCGGTAGTTGGCCATGGCCCAGGGGGTGGGAACCCCAATCTATGGTTATGGTTAGACTCCCATGCGGTTTGACCCAAAAATGAAGATCACAGTTCAATTTAGAGAACATATCTATATCTACTGGACTACTTCACACTCCACTCTCCTGAAACCCATGGCAAATACCAGGTAGCATGGTTCTCACCAATATGTTCAGGCCAAATCATCTTTCCTTGAATTGCATCCTTTACAGATCTAAAACCATCTGAATAACTTTGAGAAGAAATGGATAGTTCCACCTGGCTAACCCCTCACCTCTTCCACCCGCAGGCTGTTGTTATTGAGTCTACCATTTTTTGCTGTATTTATGGAGGAGAAATAGAAGCCACTAAGTTTTCATCTCATCCGAGAATCATTTTTCAGAAATTATTTGGGGAAAGAATGGATTTAATATACAGGGAAAGGAGCTGGAAAGGTAAAAAACAGTATAAGAAAAGATTCCCATTTTTTAATAGCTCATCTTTCTGATTGTTCAACTTTCTTTCTTTTAAATTAATTCCTTATATCTTTAATTATAATTGTTACTATAATATATTCAACAAGTCTCTGTTCTTGAATCGGACACACTTTCAGTACCATGAGCTGCACCTCCCAGAATTGCAAACCAGCATTGCTGAAGGAATGTAGCATTCCTGGAAGATGTAGTTCCAGGACAATTGATATGAGTCAGGATATGTCCTAATTTAAATGAAACCCTTAATTCTTAAACCCTTACCCTTAATTCATTGGCTTTTTTCCTGTAGTCACCAAGTTGTTTTCTAGTAAGCTGCAACATAGAACTTGGGACTTCATTTTGTTCATCTATTGTTTCTGCTTCTGGTGGTGGTGATTTCTCAGAATTAATTTTAGGCACCTCCTGTATATCACAATTATATAAAAGAATCACAGTCAAATAGAAATGTATTTGTTTTAGAAAAGCATGCAGCCCAATCCAAGGTTTAAAAACACTTGAAAGGCCTTCCCTTTAGTTTGTAGCTGAACACTACAAATACAGTCTTCTATGAACATTTAATAACAACAACAACAACAACAATAATAATTTTATTTCTATACCGCCCTTCTCCCGAAGGACTCAGGGCGATGTACAGCCTATTAAAAGCACAAAGACAAACAACAATTAAAATAATTTGAAATTATTAAATAATTTCGGCTCAATAGTAAAACCCCCCAAAATTTAAAACATCCAATTTAAAATCATTACATTGATAGCCCGGCCGGGCAGAACAGCAGAGTCTTAAGGGCACAATGAAATACCCTGAGGTCGGAGATCTTACGCATTTCCAGGGGCAGTTCATTCCACAGGGCTGGGGCTCCCACAGAGAAGGCCCTTCCCCTGGGTGTTGCCAGTCGACATAACTTGGCTGATGGCACCCTGAGGAGACCCTCTCTGTGGGAGCGAACTGGCCGGTGGGAGGCTACTGGTGGCAGAAGTCGGTCTTGAAGGTACCCAGGTCCTATGCCATGGAGCGCTTTAAAGGTGGTATAACCAATACCTTGAATCGCACCCGGAAGACCACTGGGAGCCAGTGCAGCTCGTGCAGGAGGGGTGTCACGTGGGCACAATGGGTTGCGCCCATAACCACCCACGCGGCCGCATTCTGGACCAGTTGGAGCCTCCGAGTGCTCTTCAAGGGGAGCCCCATGTAGAGAGCATTACAATAATCCAGCCGGGAGGTGACAAGGGCATGAGTGACTGTGTGCAAGGCATCCCGGTCCAGAAAGGGCTGCAACTGGCGAATCAGGCGAACCTGATAAAAAGCCCCACTGGCCACAGCCATCATATGCTCTTCAAAAAACAGCCGTGTGTCCAGGACACCCAGATTGCGAGCCCTCTCTGTGGGGGGCAGCGATTCACCCCCGATAGGCAGCGATGGCACCAGCTGACTATATCGGGACGCCGGAAGCCACAGCTACTCGGTCTTGGAAGGGTTGAGTCTGAGCCTATTTCTCCCCATCCAGACCTGCACAGCCTCCAGGCAGCGAGACATCACATCAAGGGCATCGTTGGGGTGGTCTGGGGTGGAGATGTACAGCTGAGTGTCATCAGCGTACTGATGGACTCTCATCCCATTTAAATATGAGAGGTATTGATTTCAGTCCACACTTGCATTCAGTTCACACCAATTATTCTCAAAAATATACACATGCATACAAACTCAAAACTGCTTGTATCAACAGCAAAGATGTCTACAATGATCAATTATTTTTTACATTTGCTTTAGCTCATATTAAATCTTGAATAAATTCAACAATAGAAATTGAATAAAATGATTGTTTAAGCATTAAATGGAAATTCACAGTACCCTTGACAAATGAACTCAACAATAATTAATGAATTATCTCTCTGTTACGTTGACCTAAGTGGCCAATGTTATAATTTTATAGCGTTTTCTTTCTACCCATTTTTCAGAAACATTATACTTAAAAGGAGATTTAAAGCATTTTCTTATCTTTCAGCACAAGAAATCAAAATACTGCTAAAAGAAATAATTTGCTTCATTTCAATATTATTACTCCTAATCCTTCTCGGAACAGTGCAAATTGCTTTGTAACTCTTGGCAAGTTAAGATTAAAATTGTAAAAGTCAACATTGAATTTTTTTTTTATCAGTCACAAAACTAAGCAGATGGAAGAGGAATATCTGAAGATACCTCACTTTATTCAGCTGGTTAGTTTTATTCATTCTGTTCTCTCAAATTATACCCATAATCAACAAAAATAATATTCAGGAATGAAATTTTGCTTATTGCTCAGAGAAGATAGCAATATCAATGGATTTACCAGAGCCACGGTGGCACAGTGGTCAGAGTGCAATACTGCAGGCTACTTCTGCTGACTGCCAGCTGATTGCAATTTGGCAGTTTGAATCTCACTAGGCTCAAGGTTGACTCAGCCTTTCTGAGGTCGGTAAAATGAGGACCCAGATTGTTGGGGCAATATGCTGACTTGTAAACTGCTTAGAGAGGGCTGTAAAGCTACATGAAGCAGTATAGAAGTCTAAGTGCTATTGCTATTCTAAAAAAACTTTGAGACTTGCTGAAAAACAAAAATTATGTAATGGAAAAAATAGAAGAAAAATCAGTCCCTAAAAAACTGCCTGGCATGGATTGAGTGTGCTTAGAAGCACCTGTGAGGCAGGTGGTGTCCCAAAATTCAAGATTGTGACTAATCATGTGATCAAACCCTTGCCCTTCTGCTTAGAAAATAGAGGATACTGATTGCTGGAGAGAATAGAAAACTGAGATTACTAAATATCACTGCATATGGCAGCATTTTGTTGGGGGGGTCTTATATCACATATCAAAAACGTGCATTAAAAATTACTAACAAAATCTATTTGGAAAGAATGCAACCACAAAAAAGATTTAAAGAACTTTAATTAAATTGAGTAAGCTGTGCCTTACGATTGCATTGTCACACCACTGAATATCCAAATTAAAAGGCTCTATATGATTAGCTAAGAAATGTAGACTCCTTCCAGTGAGATAAAGATACTTGGCTCTGATGTCAGGACAACCACCACAAAGACTTGGTAGACTTGTAAGTTGAGCATGGGCATTATGACCCACTGTTTGTCCAAGGGTGATCCAAGCCTGTTAAGAATCCAGAAAATATAAAATAAAATGAACAAACTGTTAAGGAGGTCAAAACATTAAAATCTGAGTGTTGAAAAGGAATTAAAATATGCTTGCATTGAAAAATATTTACCATAAAGAGAAATAAATTAGTGCTTTAGCCCTAAAGTGTTGCTACAAAAACTACACAAAAGAGACATTCCTGAAAACCTCTGGGTATTATTTAATATTTAGCACTTGCCATATACTTGTTTTTAGCAAGGCGTTTGAACTAGGATATTTCAGAGTGGTTAAATGACATTAAATACTTGTGAACTTCTGTATGGTTTCAGCCCTAATTTTATAAACTGCTTTGGTACTTTGAGGGTGACCAACACTGGGAGAAAGAATGTAAATATTCTTACAATTTATTGTTTACTTAGAATCCTAGTATGATTTATGTTGATTGCTTATTTAGTATCCATGACTAAGTCTAATGTTTTATGATGACTGTATTTTATCATGACTATGATAATGATCTATCACTATAGTTGTATGTACACTGAGAGCTTATGTACCGGAGATAAATTCCTTGTGTCTAATCCCACTTGGCCAATAAAAAATTCTAATTCTAATTCTAATAGTAAATTCTGTTCTCTGGTACATCCAGCAGAATTTGATATTGTCAACACATATGTTTCTAGCCACTCAGGATGGAACTGGGAGTTTTCTACCCCAAATAGCTACTTATTGTGGATAGTGACTAGCGATTGCTGCCATACTCCATAAGCAATTATATTAATGAGTTTCACATAAGATTTTATAAATAACATCAGTTTAAAATCACTGTGTGAGATCATTCAGAAGTCTCCAAGGCACAATTCTGCTCTTTCAGAAATATCAGGTTTGTAGTCTGTGAGTAGTTTTTTTTGTTGCCTAAAAGTTGAAGATATCCTGTGAGATCTTTACTTGGAGTTGGTTTTCCAAAGTAAATTGAATATATTATGAGGTTTCTTGCCAGAGCTGTTAAGTGAATGCAGTTATTAAATTAGTAGCATGGTTGTTAAGTGAATCTGGCTTCATCATTTACTTTGATTGTCAGAAGGTCACAAAACATGATCACATGACAGCAAGACACTGCAACCGTCATAAATATGAACCAGTTGCCAAGCATCTCAATTTTGATCATGTGACCATGGGGATGCTGCAACAGTCGTAAGTGTGAAAAATGGCCTTCGGTTACATTTTTCAGTGCTGTTGTAACTTTGAATGATCACTAACGAACAACTGTAAATTGAGGACTACCTGTATTTTTATCTTTTCTCATTCCTTAGTCATTCCCTATGTATATTTTTCAAGCATGGAGGGACTACTATGGTGAGGAAGAATAGAAAGATCTATTTCTATCTGTTTTGAGGCACTTACTTGTATCTGGATCCAACCTTTCCAAAAGCAAAATCTACAAGTGTTTTGCTCATGTTTTCAATGAGACTTGCAAGATAATGACGATTTCTATATGTGGCAGATTGTATGCGGAAGAGATTAATTATGAATGCATTGCACAAGGGCATACCTGTTCACCTGAAGCAGAATCAGGTGTAAACCTTACAAAATTCTCAATAATTTGTTCAATTTGGTCTGCTCTAGCTTCTTGGTTCTTTTTTTCAATATTGATAAGAACAAAAATATCCAAAATGATCTCTACAAAGTTCACCTTCATGTTTGCAAGTCTTCTCATTAAAGGTGTATTTATATTTCTAGTCTGAAAATAAAAAAAAATAACTATACTGAAAATGGAAAAGAAACATCAAAAAACAATCTCAGTTTCCATAATTGCAGAAAAGATCAAGATAAACATAGGAGACAAGTATGGAGGAAAGAAATCATGATCATCATGCCTCCTTTCAGCCACTGACTTGCTATTCTGTTTTTTGAGAAGTTGGCAGTCCTCATACAATGAGAAGCACAGGCCTATTAAATACTGTATAAAAAGAGAAAACAGCTGCAAAATGGAATATGGAGGAGAAGAAGGTGCACATGCTTTTATATAGATATTGATATATATTATACATATAAAATCTTAAAATTAATTTTTCCAAGAAGACTGGCATGCAAATTCCAAATAAAGGAGTCATGTACTGAATATTGATAAAGATCGCTGGTGGTTTTATACATTCGCTATTAGAGCTTGGGTGTATTTCAGATTTAGCTCAATCCCAAACTGATTTGGATAGATTCAGGAGTTAAACTCAAATAAAATATGAGCTGATTCACAAACTCTGTTAACGAACCTTAAATATGGTGATGTACAGAAAAAGAGGCCTTGTATTACTAATTACAACATGCTCTGCTTAAGTTAAACAACAGCTTGGATGTTTACACCACATGCTAACTCAAAACAATAGAAACCATATTTTGGCATTATAGATTGTATCAACATGTTTAGTATGTCCGTAAAAACTGATACATTTTTCTTTGTACTCTTCCAGAAAAAGAAACTCCAGGAAGGATAGATTTGGATTTACAATCAAAATTAACATTTCAGTCACACATTGAATTGGGGACTGTTTCAACTGGATTTGGGACTGAAAATCTGTCATACTTTCAGTTTATATCTGCACTGTCCTGTGTTTCAAAGATACTTTAATAATACTTCCATTTAACTGACAATAGTCTCCATGTTGTAGATGCTAACACATAAACATCATACCTCATTAACTGGAAGTATATTATTAATGTGTTGAAAAAGCTCTTCCATTTGTGATACTCCACATTGTGCTAATCTATATGCCTCTATGTAATGACTTTGCTTGTCTGCAGCCTCTTCTGTATGTTTACCAAGTATCCTGTAAAAAATATTTTAAACAGAAAGAATATTTAGTATCTTTCTAAATAAAATAGAACAGAGAAAGAAAACATATAAGCAATACAAAATTAACAAAATTAAATTACTAAAAATAGCTTTAAAAAAGGAAGAGGAAAAAGGATAAAGAAAAAGCTATTAAGTTTCTTATGTTTTCCTTTTTGTACATCTACTAATTTAACACAGAGGTGTCTTATCGGTGAGATGGCCAGCACACACAAACATACATACATACATTCATACATACATATATACCTACCCCTTAGAAAACAGACTGTGTTTATATTTGCCATTCTGCATTGTACTGTAGGGATAGGAACCATTCTTCATAAAATTATTTTATTAAAACCCAAAGCAATTGAGTTTGACAGGCAAACTGAATGAGTAACTTAATATCATACTGTACATAAATGATGAAAAATTAGACGAAGTAAATTAACTTGTGTATCTTGGTGGAATATTTACTGAAGATGTAAAAAAAATATCAATTTTTAAGATCCATAAATGCTGCTAGAAATTCACCGATGTATGATCTGTTTGAAAGAATGAATATTTCTCAAAATAAGTGAAGATGACTGTGTATTAGAATTTACTGTTGCCTATTGTGTGAAAGTGAGACTTACGTATTCAGGAGGATTCAAAACAATGCAGTAAGAATGGGATGCTTAAAAATATCAGTGTTAAAACAAGAAGAGAATTACAGAATTACAGGGCAAATGCATGAAGAAAGAGTGAATTGGTTGAAACAAAGGAGAAGACCATGTGAATCATGATTGGGTAGAACTGAAGAGATCAGAATTTTAAAGAACAAAAGGAAATGTATGAAGTATATAAACAGGCAAAAATAGCCTACAACACGGGTGTGAAACTTGATTATGTATTGTGATGTATTGTGATGTATTGCGATGTATCGTGTTTTTGCCTTTGCGGATCCAGGGTGGGCGTGGCCTGTGCATGATGCATCCAGCCAGTGGGCCACCAGTTTGACAGGCCTGGCCTACAAGGATAGAAAAGCTAGAAGAAATGAATGGTGCTTGCAGTGTTTCCCTTTCTTTTTTCTTACCTCATGCTTTTAATTTCTTTGACTCTTTTCTATTCTTTTCAGCATTCTGTGAAATGTTGCTTATTTAAAAAAATAAATAGTATCATGGTATATATGCATGTATTTATGAAAAATTCTATCTGAGGACTTACCTATGAATATTTGCACATGCCATCAATGCATCAGCACTACGATCTTTATATCCATAAGAAAGGAAGATCTTCTCTATGTGAATTAATTTATCATAGGATTCCAGCAATATTGTTGCCAACTCATCAGAAAAAACGCTAGTATTAATGAGATATTTAACCAAATCTATCTGTATATATGCTTTCCTGCACAGAAGGAAAGAGTATATTTATTTATTTATTATTTATTAATCAAATATGAGCAACATATAGAGTATATGAACAAAATATGGTCAGAGATTTCCTCCAAAGTAGCACATATATTTAGGCAACTTTTTTTATTGCTATAAAAATAGCTCCTTGACTAACATTTAATTAATTAATTAGTACTGCAAATCAGAAAATCAGAAAAATCTAATGTTATATTCAGAGGCAAAGAACAGATTTCAGCCTGTTTGTAAAAAAATTGAATAAATAAATATCAAATAAATCTATGACCAAAAAGTGAAAGTTGGGCAGACCTTTTATTTATAATTTCTCTATACAGGTAGTCCTCGACTTACAATGGTTCACTTAGTGACCATTCGAAGTTACAACTGCACTGAAAAAAGTGACATGACCATTTTTCATACTTATTTATTTATTTATTTATTTATTATATTTCTATACCGCCTTTCTCCCGTAGGACTCAAGGCGGTGTACAGTCAAGAAAAATATACACACACAAACATCATAAAATTGCTAAAATTTTATTGCTAAGTAATAAATTATTACTTAGTTTGGTCAATTAAATAAAACCCAGAATTAGATAACATTTAAAATATCATTCACATGTTCGTATGTTTAGCCCCGCCTGTTGGAACATCAGGGTCTTGAGGGCACGGCGGAAAGCATTATGACCATTGCAGCATCCCCATGGTCACGTGATTTACATTCGGATGCTTGACAACTGGTTCATATTTATGACAGTTGCATGTGATCCCCTTTTGTGACCTTCTGACAAGCAAAGTCAACCAGATTCACTTAACAACCATGTTACTAATTTAACAGTTGCAGTGATTCACAAGAAATGTGGAACGAAAAGTCATAGAACGGGGCAAAGTTCAGTTAACAAATTTCTCACTTAGCAACATAAATTCTGGCCTCAATTGTCATCGCAAGTCAAGGACTACCGGTATAGAAAAAATATGTTTCTATAATGGCCTGTGTAATAAAAAAAGTTTTTACTGCACTCAACAGCATCCCTTGCAAATGGGATCAAAAGTGATAAGACAGTGTCACGACATGGCAGTGCAGTCAAAGTCTGGGATTCTCCTTTATGCATATTGTATCTGCAATGTAGACAACCAGCTTGGTGTAGGGATTAAAGCATCAGGCTAGAAACTGGGAGACCATGAATTCTAGTTCAACCTTAGCCACAAAGCCAATTGGATGACCTTGGGCCAATCATTTTCTCTAGGAAAGAGGCAATGGCAAACCTTTTCTGAAAAACCTGGCCATAAAAACTGCAGGAACTAATCCAGGCAAGCACCAGTTTATTTTTAAGAAATTATTCCTATGGCAACACAAAAAAGTTCAATGTACAAAAGGGGCAGAACTTCACTCACACAGCTGCAACTGTCGTCTTAGCTTTTTAAAAACCTTTCCTTTCACTTAGATCAGAGGTGTCAAACTGGGGCCGGATGTGACACAGGCAGGTCACACCCCCAGTTCTGCAAAGGGAAAAAAAATCACGATAAGTCACGTGATGGAAACGTGACGCCATTTTACACCCGTGACTTAGATGCTGGGGATTGCAGTGGACGCAAGCCTCCTTGCTAATTATAATTTAGGAGGGGTCTACAAAGATGTTATTCAATCCAGATGCTCCTGTTTTCACAGTTGCATGGCATTAACTCCTTAAAGCAGCAGAATATTTTTTTCTAGGCCTGTGTGGAATTTTGAAAAAAAAAATTGATTTGCTTTAAAGCAAAGAGCACATCTGCTCACACAAGACCTAAAAAACAACTAGACCATTTTCAAAGCAGGCATGATCTTATTAAACTAGGTTAATAGATTGAGGAGGCTGCAATGTTATTTCTGAAAAGGTGTGTGGAGGATTGCATTATTACTTGATTATAAAAGTAAAGCAAAACTACAATGCTATCTTAACTTGTAATACCGGTAATTACCTGGCTTCAAAGCATGCAATTATAAAACCAAGTTCAGATTCTCGGTTGGGTCTTTCCTTCAGTAATGGCCTCAAGACATTTATATTTTTTTGCAGAAAATGGCAAGCCTGCATCTATGAGAAAACAGGTTGTCAAAAATACTAACAATGTATTTCGGGATAAACTGTATATCCTTCTGATTCTGTAAAGCAAAAGAAAGCTGGAGTAAAACTGTAAAAACAGTTGTGGTCACATGATTTTCACTTAGTGACCACTTCACTACAAACCAATTGTGGTTGCTAAAAGAGGACTGCCTGTATTCATCGCTAGTATTAAAAGAGTAATCTGTTCAACTATAAAATACATAAAGAATGTACTACTGGATATTTCAATTGAATAAATGAATTGTTTACTTACCATTTTTTCATTTATTTCCTGATCATCTCCTAAAATTGCATCGGTGAGCGCAAAAGTGCTATTGTGCCAAAACTGTTCATTTCCACCTATCAAGCGGGCCTTTTCAAGTAGTGCTTTCGATTGCCCGTGGTTTTTTTCTAAATTAGCTAGTACAGCTAGAAGATAAAGGGATCGTGATACACCACATGGATTATTCATTTCCTAAAAAGAAATTTCAAATAACAGTTGGAACATTATGATCAATAACATGCCAGAGCATTCCATTCCATTCCATTATGCCCCATATTAGGCTCCATTATGACTTGTGGACTTCAACTCCCAGAAGCGCCATTGTTCCCCACTCCTGATTTAAGGAAAAGCATTGGATGCCCTCTAATATAACTGCAAAAGAATTACACTGTGTAACCTGTTCCAAAAAGTGTTAAAAGATCAGAAATGGTGCAAGTCATCCTCTTGTATCAGGAAAAGGGATACAAAAGACTTTTAAATGGTTCATCTTCTGAGACTATATGTTGTACTCCTTTGTTGTGCCTGTCAAAATATTATGGGCAAGGTAAGCAAGCAAGCTTCTCTTATCTAGTATAAGGAGCTTTTCTCAGCTTAATGAGATTGATCAGAAGAAAGATCCTAAAAAGTCATTAACAGCAATACCTAAAACAAAAGCCACATCTCATACTGACCATCACACCTAGAAACATAACCAAGTCTTTCTCAAAAGCTGACTAGGTCAAGACAGGTCAAATCTTAGGAGGTATGGCATTTCAAAGGATTGGCATTGCTCTTTTAATGAATCCATATAAGAGTTCTTTTTAGAAATTCAACAATGAAATTTAAATATTCTACACACTTTACAGCTTAGGTCAGGAGTTTCAAACTCGCGGGCCGTGGGCCAGATGCGTCATGTGCTGGCCACGCCCACCCTGATTTAGCAAAGGGGGAAAAAGTCATGATACGTCACATGATGATAACATGATGCAGCAAATTTGACACCCCTGCCTTAGGTGATCTCTCAATTCAGCTCTTCTTTTGGAAAACAGTGGATATTCTGTAGATATAGCTTTATTATTTATTTTTAAAAAAAGTTTAAAAAGCTCTGAAATTTGACAAACTGAAACAAGACCAAATCACTTGAATTTCTGACAATTATGTTATTGCTGATCAAGAGTTATGCACCCAGTATTGTAGGACTAGTCACAGTTTTTCCTCTTATGATAGTTACAAGATATATATTTCCTGGAAATGATAAATTAAAAGAAACAGCTGGTGACATGCATTTTTAACCAAAAAAATATATTAAGTTACCTGAGTTGCTTGGTGAGCTTCTGAGAGCAATAATCTTGCTGGCTGATATAAACATAGCTGGATTAAAACTTCAGCTTTTTCTATCCACAAGTAGGGGAGAGAAAGCCCATTTAATTCTTTTTCAGTAACTGCATTGAGTTCCAAAATCTGGAAATAATTTATTATAGAAATTATTCTTTTAAAAATATCTACATTTTAAATAATTAATTATAAGTTAACATTAATCATGTTAAAATGATAGGTACTTAAAACCTCAATCAGGGTACATAGTACAGTATATAGTTAATTTTACAGTTTGCCTTTTTTATTAGGAGAGCAATAAAAACATTTACAGGCAGAAAAATGGGTTAAGTTGCCTTGCAACTTTTCATGCATATATACAAGAGAAATATTGGTTACCTTATCTTTTGCAGTAAATAGTTTCTTTCTTTGCTCTATATCTAGTTCTGTCCAATCAAAATTTTTATTTTCCATTTGGTTATCCTGTATGGCATTCTCATTTTTAAATGCAATCTCTTGTCTAAATCTGAAAGAGGGAAAGAAAATATTAATCTAATTGGTTAACATAGACACAAAAACCCATTATATTAGCCTGTTATCAAGTATGATATCCCCTCCAACTTTGTTATGCCAGCATAGTAACCTATATATTTATGAAACCTATTACTGCAATCCATTTTGGAACTGCATGAAAGAGATGGGATGGGAATTTAACAAATTTTGGAAAGGTACTTCTGAATGCTCCGAATATTCCATATAGGCTACTTTATATATACCGATTTGTTATGAATACAAACCTGTCACTTAATTATGCCATTTGTTACATACCTTCCTTGTTCCTTTTCATTAATAAAGATGTCACCCACTGCCTTTTCATGGAAAGATGCTGCTTGGTACATTTTTAAATCTAAACATATTTTGGCAAGCCTGTGAAAGCAATGAGACATCTTTTTGCAGTATAACTCTGGTATAATATATATAACTCAGTTGCAAGCATACATACTGACAAAGAAAAATCTGATTCAAATCTGCATAAAAGAGCAAATGAGGTTTGCAATAAACACAAATTTAGGGTAAAATTCCCTCAACCAACAGTGCTTTTAAACAGCAGGAGGAGAAGATGGAGAGAGAACTTCAATTGTGAAGCCTAATTGAAAAAAATGGATTATTCCTAGATCCATTTAGAATTGTATTTAACTTAGACTTCACATTTTAAAGCAGCAATGTAATAGGCTGAACTATCAACCATTGCTTAAAAGAAGCAATATAATTTGACCTTCAATAAATTGGAAAATTATTCAGCACAAAACTTTCAACAATTTCAAAATTAGTTCATACTGTCAGAATCACATAAAGATCTGTGCTTGCCTGGGAAACTCAAGATAAAACTTATCCAAAGTAGCCAATGAAGGCTGTGATTACAACTGGAGTGGAAGAATGGTGGCTGGAAAAGCAGATGTTTAATGCTCTTTTATCGGTTACATCTCCCAGGAAAGGACTCTACACCCATTGACGGTTGAGTCAATCATAGATTGAAACATCCTAGGACTGTAACTATATGGCTGGGTAACAGATTATGTTGCCATAGTTGGTAAGGGGTGTCAAATTGGCAGTCACATTGTTGTCACATGATGTATCGTGACTTTTCCCCTCTTCACTAAATTGGAGGTGAGCATGGCCAGCATGTGACGCGTCTGGCCCACAAGCCGCGAGTTTGATACTCTGGTCTAAGGGTATCAGTTTTCACAGATAGTAATTAAGTCATCTTTCCAAAAGCTTGATAAAATTCTACAAATGAAGTGGTTGATAGGTATCAGAATGGGGACTAAAGATCCAGAGTAAATATTAATGCATTGGTTATACTGTGGTCTCAAATTATGTGATAAATGAGGTGGCTTTTCTTAGTGATCACATTATTTTGATAGCATGTTTTCCCATCATATAATAGTTATTATATCCTAACATTTTTTTTTCTGCATTGCAAGGTCAATGCAAGAGTTTTCTTGCTATATTATAAGAATTAGCTTTATACCCAATTGTAGTGGCTCATCTTCAGTACAGGTAGTCCTTGCTTAATGACAGTAATTGGGGTCCTGAATTTCTGTCGCTAGCATTGTGGTCATAAAGCGTGATGTTACATAACAACATCTGTTAGTGATGGCAATCCTAACCATTCCTGTTGCTTTGCTAAGTGAGGATCATAGGTTGTTAACCTTGAAAACATCATCTTCATGTTGGTTTTCAACAAGCAAAGTCAATGGGGAAGCCAGCAGGAAATCACAAGTTCCAGGAGGCTCACCAGCGGGCTGGTGAAGCATGAGTGCATCAGAGACAGGGTTCACTGCTATTGGGTGGGGAAGGTATGTAATCTAGTTGCTAAGCATCAGGGTCACAAACTCACAATCACATAACTGCGATGGTGGTGGTATGGCCAGAATTTGAAGACCTATCATAAATACCACTCGTTCAGTGCCATTGCAAATTTGAGTGGTCACAATGAATATTCATTAAATGAATGTAGATAAGAAAGTCATGAGAAGGTATGTATAGACATATATCAAGAACCAATTGCTAATATCCAGCATATGATAGTGTATCATTCTCAAAAGCAGTAACAGTAGGGTAATTATAAAATCTAACTTATGATTTAATTGTGTTAAATTCTGATTATGTCAGAATCAAAGCCAATCTAATTGTATTAAGGCCTGAGAAATATATCTGCCTATGTATATGTGTGTATATAAAACAAAGTAGGAAACACAATTATATAGTTGGCAGTGATTAATTTAAATCATTAAAAAAAACAAAGCTCTGTGGCTTTCTGGCAATTTATAGCTGAGTCCTCTGAGGGATACCCTATGGCTAACCCCTAAAAGCTACCTATTATAGAGGAAATACTCCCAATATCTGTCTGGGAAAAGCATTTATTGAACTATTTTTGGTGATGACTCAGCAAATATATTGATCTTTGAATTAAGTCAAGAATGTATTCATGGCCAGCCACTAATATCTCCTTTGACATTTCTAAATTAATCTCGCAATTGAAAAATGGAAAGGCCACTTGGGGGATATATGATTTCACTGAACTACTGAAAATGAACATTGATTGGTAAGCTCCAACTTTGGTGACCTTATTCTAGACTGCTTCTTTCAGATCCCTGAGGAGTCGGCTGATCTATTATTGCAACTATTTTTTTAAAAAAAAATCAGGATGGATTTAATCCAATCAATTATCATTCAATCAATTTACAAAGTACGATCAGCAAATTACAGTTACATTGTTTGCATTAGAAACTGTTAGATGAATTAATGTAGGAAAATATTCTGTCAGAAGAGCAACTAGGGTTCAAATAGATCAGTTTTAGACCAACATATTGAAGTGAAGTAAATTAGTAGCTCCCAATCCTTCCAGGAAATTTAGTGCTTGATTGTAAATCTTAAATCAAGGTTTGATTTGATTCCTATTGACAAGCTCTGGAAGAATTTAATACTGTTGTCCATGGCCTGCTGATTATTACTTCTAATGAAAAAATCAAGATGATAGCTAGATGCTATCACTGGCTCAAGGTTGACTCAGCCGTCCATCCTTCCAAGGTTGATAAAATGAGGACCCAGATTGTTGGGGGCAATATGCTGACTCTGTAAACCGCTTAGAGTGGGATGTAAAGCATTAGGAAGCAGTTTATAAGTCTAAGTGCTAATGCTATTGCTATTTTGAAGCAGCTTCTGGTCCTACAGAGTGATAACTGTTATAAACAAAATAAATATATACACCGAGTATACATTCAGCATAAAAAGTTTCTAAACAAATACTTCTGGGGGCAGATATTCCAATTCCAGTCTCTTTAAACTTGCAGAACTATTCTACTGGCATGCAATACAATTGGAGCAATGAAAAACATGAGCTGAGATGTTCCACCATAAAAAAAACAAACCCCATAAATTTATCAGTGGCCAGAAAGGACATCAAAATGTTTCACATTGACTAAAAAGTAACGAATACAAACCTGAGGTGGTAGAGATTTGACAGACTTTTGCTTTCAACAACATCGTGAGCAATGATTTCAGCCAAGTGAAGTAGTGGAAGAGTCATGTGAGTACATAACATTGACTGTAGTTCCTTAAGTAAAAGGTCTAAGTAATATAAGGTGCGTGTCTAAAATTAAAATAATAAATGACAAGTTCAGTATATACTTGTGTACATTTTCAATTCTCCCCCCCCCAAAAAAGGCTCCTGAAATAAATCCCTCAAAGGCAGTTTTCTATACAGTACAGTACAACTAAGTATGTAAATGTTTGCAAATAGCTAAGCATGAATACATACTTACACAAATGTATGTGAGGATAATAACATTTCATATTCTGAGCTACTAAATAAACTTATCTTTGATGCTATATGTACATGTAACACTTTGGACTAACTTGCAGCTATTACAACAAAAAATACCCCACATACAGGTAGTCCCTGCTTCCTGACCATTCATTTAGAGACCATTTGAAGTTACCATAGTGCTGAAAAAATAACTTTACACTCATTTATGACCACTGCAGCATCCCTCAATCATGTGATTGCTAATACGGACAGTAGTTGTTGTCCTGTGCCTATCTTTTTATTCTTTTCTTCTCCCCTTGCTGAACAGATTGATTGGAGAGAAAGGGATTGCAAGAAAGCAAACTGTTTGCTTTTCTACACATCAATAGCAATGTGATCACACTAGCTGCCTAGGGCTGACAGCAGGGTACTCTACGCAAACAGTTTACAGTACTCTTTTGAATCTCTTTCTCTTCGATCTTTCTGCTGTATGAGGAGAGGCATGAAGAAATCAGACAAAGGAGACATTGCCTATAGAAATTGCTTTCCCCTTCCTCCGAGTGTAGAGATTGGAAAGGAAGTGATTTCAAGTGAGCACTCTAAGCTGTTTATAAAGAATGCCTGACTTCCAGTCCCTTGGCTACCAGCATAATAGCATTGTTTTCAATGTGTACAAAACAGCATTCAGACCTTCAAAATTTCCAAAGAGCATAGGAATAGTTAAGAGGCAAGCAAAAGCCTCCTTATCTCCTGTTTAGTCTGAAAGGAGTCATAATAATGTGATTTCCCACTTAGTGAATGTTTCACTTAGTGGTGTAGTTATTAGTCCTAATTAGGGCTGTTAAGAACGGTACAAGAACTATCTGAAACTTCAATATGAACAAAAGAAGCCAGAAGCAAGTCACAGCTGGAAGTACATTTCAATTATGGCCTATACAAGATATTACTCACAGGTGCTAAAATGGTTTCTCTGTTCACAGTACAGCCACTTGAGTCCTGTTTAAAGGCTTCTCTCATCTCATCAGGGCACTCATAGCTAGCCCATTCCTCCACATTTCCAGGCAAGACATCAATTGGTCCCTTCTTTTTCACCTTCTCTTTACTGGCTGAGCCTCCCTGAAAATTGGACTCTTATGTTTAAGAAAGTTTCTTTTTTGTTAACATAAATGAAATCAAAATACTGCATTAAACGAAATATACCTTTTTTCCATCTTTGGGGGATTTCTCTTTATCTTTCTTAGGAGGGCTTGTAGGTGAAACTTGAGTAGCATCAGGCTTTAGAGAAAAGAAAAAAGAATCAGTGATCAATATTTCTGTAATAATACATTCAGTCCTATTAAAAGTTTTTTCTTAAAATAAGTCTCAACTCTTTTCATGGGTTTAGTTTAGGATTTTCAAGCAGAAATAATAATAAAAGGCACTGTAATATTTTAGCTATATGAAAATGACTTCCTTTACTGTCTTTCTTCAACAGATAGAAACTCCAGATTTGGGAATATTAAAGAGATAATGTTTTATCCTTCAGTCTAATAATAATGAGGAAGGAAAGAGCCACTATTTATTTATTACATTTGTATGCCACCCATCTCTCTGCCAAATGACTCTGGGTGTCTTACAATATTATGAATAATAACAAAGCAATTACAGGAATTATAAAACAATTGTCATATGCACCACAAATTAAAAGAGCTTAAAAACAGCAGGAAAGCGACCATCAATCATCAGTTTAATTTTAGACACTTAAGTCTACATAAGTAAGATTCTGTGAATACATCCATCTCACCTTGCCTTATAAATGATCACTGCTACAGAATTTGTGATGATTACACTCATGAATATTTTGACAATGTAAAGTTCTGTGGCATAATTTATGCGATGTATACATTTGTTTCCAAGTAAAAAGCATTCATTTCACTGCTAATATGTTCTCAGAAAAAACTTTAACTTCTCTAGATATTATTACATTATCACCCTTATGATCCTGAGCACCACCTCTGCTAATTTATGCTGATACATGTTGGTAGATCAACAAATCTGGAAATCCAGATATTCTCTACCCATGGATTATAGTAGTATTAATAGTAGTCTTACTTAATAACATAACATGTATGGAACTTGGCAGTATTTGTAACAAGCCATATGCTTCATGATGTCATAGCTGTAACACAATTATGAAATTGTGCCATATCTGTTAGCTATGTCATTGGCATGATGAAATTATGGCATATGTGTGACTATTCCCACCCCCTTCTCCCCACAAAGTCTCACAATGGGAGGAAAAGTTTGGATATGAAGACAAGGTCAGCTTTTGAGGGAGAGTGCATTACCTTTTTCCCATCTTTTTTGTCTTTTGATTTTGGAGTTGCTGATTGGGCTGGTGAAACTTTGGTCTGTGCCTTTAAAAACAGTCCTGCTGTTGTGAATGACATCTGAAAAATAATTACATTTACTTTGGGGAAGAAGAAACTTTTTCAAAAACTTAATTGAGCCAACGAGTACAGTATGATCTACTTTGTATCCCTAAATTTTAACTATTTTTAAGGGGCAACATTTAAAAATATATATTTTCTTAAAATGGTGTGGGAACATTGGTTTCTATGAAGAGCGGAGCCACAAAAAATACATTCTCTCTGGCTAAAAAGCCTACAAACTATGGGTGTTTTTCTTCCTTTGGCCAATAGGTAAGCCAATAGGTTTGTAAAGTAATAAGTGATTTACCACTTTCCTGCTAACATACATTGTTATGTTTATGCTCTGATTTACTCATTTTGATATATTTCAATTCAGGTTACGCTTTTTTTCTAGAAGACTGAGATTTTGAAAGCCTCACTGCCATATGTTGCCTTAAAGTTGACAAGTTTGCTGACTCAGTTTAAGTAGTTTTGTGTGGCAAATATAATTGCACTAATAAAAATATCAAAGAATTAGAGTAATTTTGTTTCCAATTAAATGTTGTTATAATATCAGCACGCAGCAGAAAATGAGATACATTTTTGTTCAGACTAGTAGCATTACACATTCTATAATTCTACACAAGTGGGAATTTCTTTTGAACAAGTTTTTGGAACAGACTTGTCATTCAAGTATATCAAGAAATCACTTGCATATAATTTATCTTCATTAAAAGCTACAATAATTATTTTTGGAAGATCAATGTGATTGAGGTAAGTGCTTTGAATTCAAGCCATTGTTCATTAAAAAAAAAAACTAATAGATTTGCACAATGCATTTATTTAGCAGCCTTCTAGTCACCATTTTCTTATCTCACCTGCCACATGCGAATCACAAAAGCATACGCCATCAAACAGTATTGCTCGTAAAAAGTTGAACGGTGGCCAGAAATGACTGCCATTATTGTATAAGCTCTAAATAAAGCTTCTAACTGTTTTATGCTTCTTAATTCTCCAATACTAATTTGGTTTCTTACTTCTATAACGAAAATATGAAGAATCAGTCAGTATCGTTGAAAATGTTTTATATAACAATATAAACATATTCTTGGTATGTAAAGGGCATGTATTATATAATTCGTAAGCTCCATATGTAACTGGTCCTGGGTAGTTCCAAATGTCTCAAGTATTAGTTTTATCTCCCTCACCCCTTAATTTAAAAAACCTAAAACAATATTTTGTTTAAATGAGAAAGAGGAAAAATATCACCTGTAGAAGGCTACAGGAAAAAATCTAAATGTTTTTTAATGTCAAAGGGAAAAAATATTACATCACAGTACACCCCCAATGCTAAAATAAACACAGCTATTTCTGGAAGATAGGGAGAAAAACATACCTTCTTCATCAGGGCTTTTTTGGAGAGGTTTAAGATACAATAACATATTTATTGCCCATTCCAGGTGTTTAATAGCTTCACTAAGAGGAAACTGCTTGCAATACAGCCATTCTGCAAATCCTAAGATATTATCCACTTTCTTTAATTCAGATTCCTTTTTCTACATAAAAACAGTGAGCACACATTTAGACTAGTTCTTGATGCACATTTCCTTTCAAAGGAAAACAAAGTAATCTAAATTCAGGTAGTCCTTGATTTACAACAGTTCATGTAGAGACTGTAAAAAGATAGAATGGCATTGAAAAAAATGATTTATAACCATTTTTCACACCTATGATCATCGCAGAATCCCCATGGTCACATGATCAGAATTCAGATGCTTGGCAATTGGTTGATATTTACGATGGTTGCCGTGATCATGTGATCAGTTTTTGCGAACTTCTGACAAGCAAAGTCAATGGGGAAACCGGATTCACTTAACAACCATGTTACTAACTTAATAACTACGATTCATTTAACAACTGTAGCAAGAATGGTCATAAAATGGGGCAAAACTCTCTTAACAAATGTTTCACTTAGCAACATAAATGTTGGGCTCAGTTGAGGTCATAACTTGAGGATTACTTGTGTACAAAAGCCCACATTGCTTTTAGGTAAACTGCAACATCATATCAGAGAATCATGGAATTATAGATTGGGAAAGTATCACAAAATTAATCTAGCCTAATCCTTTGCAGATTATTGGTTGCTGTAAGCAAGTACTGGGGAAAAGGGAGGTATTTTTTACATCTGTCAGGACCAAAAGCCTTCATTAAGTTATGTAGCAACATTTTTTCAATTCAGAGATAGTACTAGGAATTTTAGAGGAAGGGAAAACTATTTATGAATGACATGATAAATATTGAAAGAAACATTTCAAAAATGAAATTTACATAATTCACTTGAACTTTCTATTTCAGAGGCCTCTAATATGTGGTAATCCAAAGGTGTCTGTCCAAGCCAGGAAATACTGAAAATCCTTAACCATATTAATTCTTAGGCCTCCCTGGATGTTTAGGTGGGGAATCACAGAAAACTACTAATCTTCTCAAAAGGAAGATAGGAAGCCTCTGGAGAAAGATCTATTAGTTTACCGTACCCAAAACAAGAATTAGGAATTACATAAAGCTTATATTCTTTCTACCACTGTCAGATATTGATTTTTCATCAAGAACTGCAAACTATCTTTTAAAAAGAAGATACATACGAACCTGTAAAACTTCAATTGCATTTTGGTAGCAAGATAATTGTCCCACAATATCAAAGGAAACAGATGCCAAACGATGCCACATATCTGACATGTAGACTTCAGTTTCATCACGGAATTTCTGAATTTCCATTATATAATTACGTCCTAGTCTTGCCTTTACCATGACCATATGCTTAAAAATTGGGCTATGAAGGAAAATTTTATTTAGTTAGTATTTATGAATGATTTAATAAATTGACAAAGTGGTATTTCAAAACTTTTTTTATATAAAATATTTTAAAATCAGAACTCACTATTTGAATTGCAGGGATATTTAGCTCCATAAAGGAATGAACATTCATATCCAGACTTTAGCATGATAGTACATAAGAAATTTTAATATATCAAATTCCGGATTACACAGAGCAGAATTCCAACAATGGGATGAATGCAAACTAATTTAATGTTCAAAGAAGGTTATTAGAGGTTAACAAATGCACCCATTTGTAGAATTTAGTTTTAGCAATAAGTAATATCCACATTGAGGAAAGTACAGCTGTGACAACAAATCCAGTAGAAAAAATTGCAATGTGGAATGCTTTAGGCAACTGTCGAGCTACAAATGCTTGCTGAAATGCAATTAGGAATAATTTTTTACTTCAAGATATTGCAGTGAAAAGGAAATAAAGTGGGAATGTGTATGTATGAATATGTGTGTGCGAGACTATTAAATAGTGTGACTGTACTGCACACATTCAGCTTGTACAAAGCCATTTCCTCAAGGCAGGAAATGTTGCTGAGAAATACAGATAGTCCTCAACGTACGACCATAATTGAGCCCAACATTTATGTTGTTAAGTGAATTTTGGCCCATTTTATGATTTTTCTTGCCTTAATTGTTAAGTAAATCATTGCAATTGTTAAGTTAGTAACATGGTTGTTAAGTGAATCTGGTTCTCCATTGACTTTGCTTGTCAGAAGGTGGAAAAAGGTGATCCCATGAGCCTGGGACAGTGCAACTGTCATAAATATGAATCAGTTGACAAGCATTCAAATGTAAATCACATGACGATGAGGTTGCTGCAACAACCATAAGTGTGAAAAAGGTTCATAAGTCACTTTTTTTTGTGCCATTGTAACTTTGAATCGTCACTAAATGAACTGTTCTAAATTGAGGTCTATCCGTATGGTGCTTTGACGTGAAGGAGAAATTATGGAGAAATTACTACTTTTTACTTATTGAATAAATAAACTCAGTCACAGATTTTCTGCTATGTGTGGATATCCACTGGCTAATTTGTCACGAAGAAGAACAACTTGGAGGAAAATTCTTAACAACATAGACGTTTAATAAAGAGAAACCTTCTCTGCAAGATAAAAATGGTTTAAATGAATCCCAGGAAGACGATGTATGCAGTGAAGGGACCCACAAAGGTCCCTTTATGTAAAAGTGCAAATCAGTATCACATCTTGAATGAAAGTGAAAAGAAAATCAAAATCTGTTTGTGTAAACTGCTGGGCTTAATCTCTTGAGCTCCAACCAGTGATGTGCTGCTAAATGCTAAAAACGACCTGTTTTGACTCCACTGCTGCCACCCAACATCACTAACTGATTCATGCACTGGGCACTGAGGCTCTCCTCTAGCTGTCAACCAGCTTGCAAAATTTCAGAACCAGGACTCTTGCCACTTGGTACAAGATGGCTCCAGCCTGCCACTTGTTGCAATTCATGATTAGAAATTGGTGAAGCTCTTTTGTATTTCACTGTATACTTGCAATTATTAATAATATGAGAGGTCCTTGGTGCTAACAGATGATGTTACCTAGTTTGGGTAATGAAATGTCTGCTAGAAAACAACCAAGTTCAAGAGAGCACCAATGAGCACCCCTCATTTCAACAAATGAGCTCCAAATATTCCCCTTTATTGATATTAATAGTGTCCTGGAAGCATCCCTTAAGAAAGTGACATTGGAATTCCTTTGGTTAGTGGATTACTAGAACATCTATCTCATAATGTATAAAAAAACTGGAGGAAAAAAAAAGCAAAATTGGGGAAGGGATAGTTGATTGGGCATGTTACAGGTCCTTAAGACAAGAAACGTGTCTGCCAATTCTCCATCAAAGCCCCTGCCTTCTAGAAGATTCTCTCTTCAGATATTAGGATGAACCTGACTCTATTCGCCTTTTGTAAAGCTATGAAGACCTGGTTATGCCTATAGCCCTGAGTGTGTTTAAGGTCACATTTTGTTGGTTACATTAGCATCTATAGCAAGAGCTTTGCTTGACAACTATATATATATATATATGTATATATATATATATGTATATATATATGTGTGTGTGTGTATGTATATATATATATATATATATATATATATATATGTATGTATGTATGTATGTATGTATGTATGTATGTATGTATATTTGTTTTGTTTTAAGTGCTTTTGATGATATATGCTGCCAGAGGCACTTGTTGAGATGGATGGCTGTAGACCTCAAATAAATAAATAAGAAAATCAGATTTCTCCTACTATCAAAAGTTGTGGCCTGGAGGTAAAGGACAACCATCTAAGTGGAAAGTTTCTCTCTGGGTTAATTCTGGCATTTCAGAACTTTAAATGGTACTGTGTTGCTTAAGATAACCATAGCTATCGAAATGCATACTAAGTGAAATATTTTGCAAACTATCCAAATAACTTACAGTCTGTGCTTTGTGCGAGGAAGAATCTGAACAGCTTCATCTAAAACTTTAAGGCCTGTCTCCCACTCATTTTTATCAGCATATGCTTGGAACAGTAACACATACAAGAATGTTCTTAAGGTCAAATCTTCCTCAGCACCTTTGAAATACATTAACACAGTATCTCAAATATTACAAAATCCATGTAGGTAGATCGTCAGCAAATATAAGGGGGGGGGGGAGAGAGAATGTTTAAAAGTTGAAATGGTAAAAACTTACCTGGAAAAAAATGCCCATCTGATGGGCTGATGCTCTGAAAATCTATTGTAGGCCACTGATGCAAGTGTAACATATTGCTTGCTTCCTAAAAAACAAAACAAAACGAGGTGCTGATTGTAGTGGAAGAGATGTCATTGACATTTGAATTGTAATTTTGTGAATATAACAAAATAAACTTCTAGAATAAAAATGGGGAAAAAAACTCCAGGACAGTAGGATCTATTTACCCAATGGCAGAAAACAGCAAACTATCAAGAAGAGAGAGATATGGGAGATTTGAAATCCTTTCCAAAATTGCCCGTTGTGCTGGGAAAGTCAGGTTGTCTAAAGATATTCACTCATTATTTTAGTATGTAAAGCAATTATTTCTTAATAATCAATTATTATAATTTATATTTATTTATGTACCTTTTTACATTACAATGTAAGATATACATTATTATTTTCCTCATCGGGTTTCGATGTGCTGGAAATCAAATCAGCCATGAATCCAGTAGGAAAGTATTATTTCTTACCTGCTTATTTTTGGCCTCTGATGCTTTAATGATGCTCTTGAGAATGACTTCAGTAGGTGCTTTGAGATGCTGCCTGTCTGCTGAAGAACCAATGAAAGGTAAACATGCATTCCAGAAATTTCGAGCTGCTACCATGGCAAGGTTAAGATTTCCTGCTTCTCCGGCATACCTAAGAAAGTGGAAAAATATAATAATACCACAGACCTGCTATAGCAGGTTGTAAGCAATACATAATGAAACTGCAATGATTCTGATTAATTACCCTCTTGGATATATTGCATTTTTTGAATTAAAGGGCTTAGCCATTAATAAAAATTATGGAAAGGTTTACCTTTTAATTTTTCTTTTTCTATCTATCTATCTATCTATCTATCTATCTATCTATCTATCTATCTATCTATAAAAATCATATAACAGATAATTTTTAATAATTTAATCATTCCTGAGATTTTTGACGTCTATATAATTTTCTACTGACTCATTAAAAAACTCCCAAGAATATTTTTACAGTTATGAATACATCCATGTAGTATTTCCTATACATAATAAAATACCAAAACTCTCCAATGAATTACATGTAAGGTTAATGGTTTAAAGCTTCTGTTGTAACAAGTTAGTAATTATTATTTAATTATCCTGATTAGCAAAGTAAACAAGCATAATATACTAATTAAAACAATTTCTTAGTTCCCTTCAGAACTTGCTGTTTATTGGATGTTGACAACAATTATCAAGATTATTTATATGTTTTACATGTACATCTCAATGTCAATACAAATAGTAAAGCTTTCATTTTCGCTTGCTTTTTCAGTACCATAATAAATGTTTAATAATATTAGGTAATATTTCTCTTCCCAGAAAATTAAGTAATCCATAATTACAATCAATTCCCATTATTATTTTATATTCTCAGGAGATTCTACATTCTTACAGATTAGTTTGTTATGCTTATTATGCCATCTGTTCTTCATTTCATAAGTTTCCCTTAGGTGAATATAATGTAAAAAAAAAGTTACATTAATAAATATTTTCCCATATGTCAAAATGTATGGCGTGACCTATCTCTTGCACTCCATTTATCATTATTTTACACAGAAGTGCAGTTTTAGTTTAACAGCACTTCAAAGATTTCTGAAACTAATTGTTTCCTGTCAATAAACGTTATTAACTTTGTGTCTGTTTCTGAAATAAAAATGTTTGGTGCAACAGTTAAGGTGCTGCATTAGAAACTAGGGTATTGTGAGTTCTAGTCTTCCTTTAGGTATGAAAGCTAACTGGGTGGTTTTCAGCTGGCCACTTGGTCTAAATCCAACCCACCTCACAGGGTTGTTGTTGTGGAAAAAAGAAATGGGAGAATTATGTACAATTTTGGAAACTTTGCATTGATTAAGTCAATTATTTTTTAATATTCTCTACTGAAAATGCAAAATTTTAAAACTATATCCTCTTGCCAAGTAGCTATTAAACTTTATCCATGTCACATGTCCTAAATATATTTTTAGATTCAATTTTTAATATTTTTATATTTAATCTTCTTTTGACTGATTTTATATTTTATCAAAAGTTGAAAGTTTTAATTTTATCTCAAGTTATCAAAAAGTCAGAGATAAAATTTCATCCTGGATTATCTCTGAGTCTTTGCTAGGTGCTACAGTGTGCGAAAATTTCAGTTTCTTTAAAATTAACATATTGTGGAAATGTTTATTATTACCAGTCTAAAAAATAAAACCTAGAGCTATTTCATAAAGCTACTGATCTCTCCTTTAAAAAAAAATTGTTTTCCATAGTCAATTAAATATCCAGAAACAGACATTACCGGTAAATGATGCCAAACTACATCGGTGTTTGGCCTCGTTTTATGGCACTCTTGCTTTAATTTTTAAAAAATTCAATATGAGATCCCTCCTGCAACTTGCTAATGGTTGAGAGACAGAGAAACTAAGAAAAAAAAAATAAGAATAAAGGTTTCTACTCCTGAAATAGTTTGATACAATTTATATTACTTCATTGTTGATGGTTAAATGAGGAGAGACACCCTATTCTTTATGAGTGACACCAGTACAATATCACTCAATGTTAATGAAGATTCTGATTTTTTTAGTTTATTTCTGTGCTTTCAATACAGTTGCTATTTGCCTGGGATTTATACATTTGCAGGTGTTCATATTCAGATTTCATTAAAATAAATAAAAATGTCCTACCCACCCAAAAAATCACAACATACCTTGCACTTTCAACAAAGGAATTTGATGCTGTAACCCGCAAATGTTTTTTGCCAGCCAGGTTTTCCATTATACTCTTCCCTTGAGTACAAGAAGCAATACTCAGCATTTCTTGTCTGGCACTGTAATCATTTCTAGACGAAGAAGTCAAAAGCAAACTTTAGACTAATAACTCAGTTTTCAAGATCCTGCCGGAACAGAGCAGTCCTTCGGTCTGCAGGAAACAGACAATAGAAACTTTCCATTCTCCCATTTGGGCGGGATAAGGGCAGAATTTTTTTATTTATTCATCGGCAGTAAAAGCTACTTCTCATTTTATCAGCTAATGTCATCATGTGTATTGTTTGGCTAATTCTTTGTACAAAGAATCTCAGATAACTACAGATAATCCTCGATGTGCAATGGTTTGTTTAGTTACAACCAGTGGTGGGATTCAGCCGGTTCGCACCACTTCGGGAGAACCGGTTGTGAACTTTCTGAGCAGTTTGGCAAACTGGTTGTTGGAAGAAATCATTAGGGCAGAGAACCGGTTGTTAAATTACTTGAATCCCACCACTGGCTACAACGGTGCTGAAAAAAGTGACTTACAACAGTTTTTCACTCTTATGCACCTTAAAAGAAGCATGGAGAAACTGTGGCAGGTTCAGAGGACAACTAAAGGAGTCTGAAGAAGCTGCAGCAAGTTTGGAGGAGAATTAAAGGATGATAAGGAATCTGAAACTAAAGCCTATGAAGAAGATAAGCATAGTTAGCTTGCAAAAGACTGAGAGGATTTTTTTAAAAAAACAGACAAATGTGTATCTGTTTTCTGTCGAAACAAACAAAAAACTAGATAAGAACCAACAGGCTGAAAACATGAATTTGAAGATTAAATATATTACCGTGTTTTCCCGAAAATAAGACCCTGTCTTATATTTTTTTTGAACCCTGAAATAAGCGCTTCGCCTTATTGCCATGCACTCAAAAGTCCGATTGGGCTTATTATCAGGGGATGTCTTATTTTGGGGAAAACAGGGTAATATATTTAATATATTAAATGATGGAAGAGTCCGCCTAGAACTGTGGTAGGTTCCTTCTTGATGAAGATTTTCAGGGTCTGGATGGCCAGTTGTCAGGAATGGTTTACTGGATTCCTGCACTGAGAAGAAAGGTGGACTTGATGACTTATACAGTATAGTCTCTTCTAACTCAGACTTTTAATCTGAATCTTGCTTTCCTTTTAAGATATTGCCAAGATATTTAAGATAAAGTTACACAACTATATACCATGTGGAACTGGCAAAAATCTCCTTTTAGCATTATTGTACATCAATATAATGGTATAATAATTGTATCCATTAGAGGTCAGTATTGCTCTATTTAATTCTTTTCTTTAAAAAAGTCTGAAGAAAGTTTTCCTCCAATTACTGCTATTTTAATGGAAAGAATCATGATGTATTAAGATGATAGAATAAAAATCCCTCTTGGGTTAAAGGTGAATTTTAAAAGTTATAGAAATCTGGAGATGCTTTCCAGCTAAAAATTTAATTGAAAGCTTCAAAGCATTTCACACAAAATAATATTAAAGAGCAAAATATCAAAATAACACTGTGGAGATCAGAGAAAAGAACTGTTGCAGCTGGTATGAGGCAGATTCTAACTAATAATAAGGTGCTTGGTAATGGGACATAAGATATCAGAGTTTGTTTCTATATCTGACATCATCACCAGAATAAATTAATTCCTCCTTTCTTATCTCTGGTTAGGCAAACTAGGAGGGCCATTTGGCCATCTAGAATCCTGAATTCACATCACCTAAATATGATGGCAAAATGATTGAGCTGAACATCACAATTCTTCTTTCTTTTGGAAAGGAGCATTTTTAAGAGAGGGAATAAGAACACAAAGATTCTGTTGTGCAAGTTGCTGCATCCCCCTCAAATCATGTGAAAAAGGGTCCCACTCTTTCCTGTAAGATCCATATTTCAGGAGCTTGGGTTAAAGGACAATCACCACAAACATGGTAGGGAAGGCAAACTAGATTCCATACTTACTCAAGTTCTTAAACTAGCTTCAAATTTTGATCGTGATTCCTTGAAACCTTATAGCCTTAATCCAAGGCAGCGCTGGTAGGGATATGTTATTTAATTATAGTTAAAAACAACATAGGGATCACGGTGAAGGTTTTTTTTGAGGGTTGGATGGAAACCTGCAGCTATGAGATCAGCTTTTTTTAAAATATCTGTTCCCCTCTAAGCAAGAATTATGCAAGGTTTTTAAAAAATAAATCAGTATTTAAAGGTGACTTCTCTACTTACATTCCTTTTTTCTTTGGATCTATGTTAAATGGCATTTTACCCAATTCCAAAATCTTTTGAGAACACGTTATCACCAGTTCATGATCATGGAGATTATGTGCAAAATGCATAAGTCTGGTCAGTGTCTGAAGCTGTACAAGCGAGTCTGACCAACTGCACTCCAGAGCCATTTTTACCAACTGCAAGTAAGTGGATAAAATATATGTTCATGAATTGATAACATTAATACTTAGCACATCCAGTCTACAATGTTTCAGAATAATGACTTGTACCTTTTTGTAAAGAATGGCTTAGGAAAAAAAATGGTATTGCTACAGTGAGTGCATCAAGCTTGGGAAACTGCGTTGCAGATCATTAGCAATTCCATATAGGTGTGGGGTATAATTACCATAAACCAAACAAATGTAAGAGATGAGCCAAGTAAGTAGTACTTGGAATATATCTCCTTTGAATTTTATTTCAGTTTTAAAGAGGATAAAATATTTCCAGATTTTAAAAAAAATCTGTATTCCCCCCCCCCAAATATTGATAAAATGTAAAACCACTCTCTTGATTATTTGAGTCATGAAAACTCAAGATTTTGTTGTTAATCCCTTTATGGAAAAGAAAAAAGAAAAAAGAAAAGAAAGGGAAAACATCCCTTTTCTACTCTCCCATCTGTACGAGTGTGTGACTACAATCAGACCAAGGTTCTGATGATACTAACATTCATTAGAATCTTGGTCTGATTGTACTATTTATACTATTCATCTGACTGGAATCTTTTGCTCTTTTCACCTAGATCTATTTTTCTTCCCTACCCTTCATCCCTATTCTTTGTATTCCAAAAAAGTTTTGGTTAACTTGAACCACAGTAAAGTAGCAATCTGAGAAACTGAAGTTTAATTCTCCTTCATATATTTAACATGAATGTTGGTTAAGTACATTCTGTTCGTAGGAACAATGCATATATAGAAGAAAAAATATTATTTTGGATATGCCACTGTGTTTTGATTTTGATGTGGCCTTCTAACCAATTTAGAAAAAGCTACTACTAATACTGTTCTATAGAGGAGGAGGAGGAAGGGACGGAAGAAATATACATATATATATATATACCTGAGACAAATTGGGAAGTAAGAAGTCCATAAGGCTCAAACCATTGCACGAATACATTTCCAGGCCCATAAAAACCTTTGTCATGGGACTTGTCCCATCATCATTACTCTGCATAGAAAGAATCACTGATTCAATAGATAACAAGACATCATATTAAATAGATACAAATATACATTTTTCTAGAAATCTGCAGGTTACTGGCACACTCAACCACAATTTAGCTTCTCTAATGTTTCATAGAACAATCTACCATGCAACTCAATTGCAATTTAAAATGATAATACCTAAATGAAGATTAACAAATACATCTCCCCGTTGTGAGAACTTTGACCTCAAATTCTGAAAAAAATTATTTATTTATTTATTTATTTATTTTTTCAAATTTCTATACCGCCCTTCTCTTTTCGGACTCAGTGCGGTGAACAGCCAAGTAAAACACTTTATATACAAAAGTTAAAATAGATTTAAAATAATTAAATAATTTGGCCCATAATTTAAAACATTTCAATTTAAAACCAATTTCAAATTTTAAAAATCCATCATAAAATCAGGACAGCCCGGAATGGGCAATCTTTTTGTGCTTTTTTAAAATAATTTTTGGCACCTGAGTCACGGTAAGTATGGTACTACTATAATAGAAGGAATTATTTTGGTTTTTTGGGTGGCAAGATTAAGCAGGATTTAAGGCATGCTATTTTTGCCAAAAAGTAAGTTAATTGGTGTTATAAGGCTCACATTGGGAAAAAGTTGAGATAATCTTGTTTGGAATCCTCAAGTTCACTGATGTTCATATTCAGCAGGGAATATATGTGTATGTATCGTATGTCCTGCCCATCTAGCAGTTCGAAAGCATGCAAATGCGAGTTGATTAATAGATACCACTTTAATGGGAAGGAAACAGTGTTCTGTGCACCTTTGGCATATAGTCATGCTGGCCACATGACAATAGAAAATGTCTCCCTCGGAGAAGAAACAGACCTGAGCACTGTACCCTAGAGTTGGAAACAACTGGATAGGGAAACATTTACCTTTTTTTATACTGTATGTGTGAAAGAATGAGAATGGGACAACTCTTGGCAGCCAATCCCTATGGCCAACTTGTCATGGCCAACTCACTGCGAGACAATTTAACAATTCTATTTAATTATTTACAATAAATAAAGATTATTTTAATTTCTGCCATTCACATTTCATTCTGCCCCTTCTTTTGCATCCTTTCTTTAATGATTTTATTCCACCATTTCTTTGATATTAGTGTAACTCTTATTTATTATTATTTATTTATTATTTATTAATTCAATTTGTATGCTTCCCCTCCCCAAAGACTCAGGGTGGCTCACAACGCATTTAAAATCATTATAAAAAACATTTAAGAATTAAAAACATTAAAAACATTAAAACTCATTCACACCATTCATGGCCGGATTTTACCGGATCACAAGAGCGAGATCAACGGCCCAGGCCTGCCAGAAAAGCCAGGTCTTTACCGCTTTCCGGAAGGCCAATAGGGTGGGGATGGTCTGGACCTCAGGAGGTAACTGGTTCCAGAGAGCTGGAGCAGCCACAGAGAAGGCCCTCCCCCGCGGAGGGCCTCTTGTCCTGCAGAGAGTTGTCCTGTGGCAAGTTGACCTGCAGTGAGTTGGCCATGGCAAATTGGCTGTGAGTTGGCCATGGTGAATTGTCATACACCCTGTGAGAATAGAGCCATGCCAAAGTCTACTATCTATTTATATAAAATGAAATTTCCAGACTAGAGTTCTGTTTTTCAAAGTGGTTCTCCCTGGTGTAAGAGAATAATTTGATGCCCGCAAGCAGCATTCCATCTCTGAAATCCCCTTTCTGGCACCCACCTTGTCAAAAAATACCTATCATAGTTTCCTTCGGTTCTGAAACGAGAAACACTAAAGCATGGTGTATGCACTTATATTAGGCTTAAGGTAATTTATAATACAAAGACCAAACCCCCCCCCCCCAAGCAAAAAGGAAAGAAAACTAGGAAAGTAGGGTGAGAAAGAAAATAAATACTGCCTCTTTCTATTCTGCATCATCATCTACCATCTCTCTGCTGTGACTCTCTGCTGTGACTCTCAGCCATCAAAAGGCTGCCTTTTTACGCTGTGATAGAAAGAATTGGTACCTCCTCCTCAGATCCATGCAACCTCCCAATCTGTTGCTGGAGTAATTGTTTGGCCTTTACCCAAGTTGCAATAACTTGTTGACGTAGAGCAATAGGCACAGGCTCATCGGGTGCACTTCCATTAGGCAAACGCATAGCAAATTCACAGACCTAAAAGAAATTATTTTATAAATGCTATCTTTAAAAAAAAGCAAACCTAAAGCAGAAGCATATTAACAAATTTCGTGGAGCATGAGATGAAGAAGGGAACATCTGTTTTACTGATAAAAAGCTCTTCTGTTAAATAAGAGCTGTTTACTTATTGGTTTGCCAATAAGTAAAAACATTATTTGTTTGCTAATTTGTTTGTTCATCCATCCATCCATCTATCCAATTTATATGGCAACCAATGTCAACAAATGACTCCAATTAGCAAACAGAATTAAAATAAAATAAAATAAAACTAATGACAACATTACAAAAGTTAAATACAAAACATCCAAGAAACATCCACCCAAATCACTTATACAAGCAAGAAGTGAATCCTTAAACACACTTGGGGCCTCAGACCTGGGCCCAGAATCAGGTCTCTAGGACCTTATGAATGTCCAGCAGGGCTGGAGCTATCCTGATCTCTGGCGGGTGAATTTTCCATAAGGTGGGTGCTATGGCAGAAAAAGCATGTCTCCTTAGTCCATTAACAGGCATTCTTTAGCCAGCAGGACCAGTGGTGGGTTGCTACAGGTTGGCCCCAGATTGGGCGAACTGGTAGCAGTGACGACGGCGGGAGGCTGTGCATGCGCAGAAGTGTCACATGGATGCACGAACACATGACTATGAGTGAACCGGTAGCGATGGGCTTTGAAACCCGCCCCTGAGCAGGACCCTAAGCAAACCACTAGGCTTGATCAGACTGAATGAAAGAAACAACTGAGGAAAGACATGGGCCCTCAAGTAACCTGGTCTTAAACCATGAAAGGCTTTAAAGGTGTCAACCAGCATCTTGAATTGCATACTAAAGCATACTGGCAACCAATGCAGCTCATGGATAGGGTTGTTACATGTGCCAAGTAACGAATGCCATTGAATGCATGTGTTGCTGGATTCTGCCCAAGTTGAAGCTTCTGAATGCTCTTCAACATAGAGGCCATTGCAGTAATCCAGATGAGAGGGCATGAGTGATAGTGAACAGGACCTCCCGGTCTAGGAATGTGCACAGCTAGGACATCATCTGAGGATATAAAAAATCCCTCCTAGTGATGGTTGCCACCTGCTCTTTGAGTTCAGGACTCCCAGATTACCCACCAGGTCTATCTGAAGCAGTGCCACTCCTATGATGGAAGGTTCCCAAAGGATGTCCAAACACCCAAAGCCACTCAAGTCTTGCTTGGCTTAAACCAAAGTTCAAATTCTTAGATTTGTAAGAAACATCTTCCTTATTTGGCCCTTTCTCCTGCTTCCAACAAAAATGCTTACACGTTCCAGGAAAGAAAGAACACGCATTAACACTGTAGCTACTTCATGCAAACAACCTCTAATGAACTGGTAATTAACCGAATCTGCCCACACAGGTTGAAGCAGATGTTTAATCATGAATATCTTATTGTTATGAAGAAAAGCACTATGATAAGAAAAATACCTCTACAGCTGCTTTAATATCATGGATTCCAGATGGATCCACAGGTGTAATTAGAGCAGTGAGTGATTTATCATATCCTTTTAAGGCAGTCTTTTTACGTTTGGTGGGCCCTTCCTCATTAAGTTTTTTTTCATCTGTTTTGGAAACCATTCTTGGAATCCAAGGAAGAATCAGCCCTCTTGCCAGAGCATTGCATAATGTTACTAAAACAGTACTATTCCTGAAACAAAACAAAACAAAACAAAGGAAAAGGAAAAGAAATTGTTTAAAGTTAACATTATAAATCAGTGCTTTACTGTGTCAAATGAAGATATGCATTCATTAATACCAAACATCTAATAGATATGCTAACGGTATGTATTTATTTTGTTTAGGTAGATCCATCCTCAGAATACAAGTCTCTGAATACTATTTGTACAGCCTTCAATTCCATAATTAGTATTTCTATTTCCAGTTACTGTATATCATAGGAACATTCCAGCCCCATCATGTACGCTCGGCAGACCTAATATACTGCCCGTAGATACAAAAAGAAAAAAAGAAACTCCATCATGTAGAAAGAGTATAGACAATTTTCCAATAAAAATAGTATATTACAGCTAGAAACAATTGTGGAGGAGATTATTTGGCTTATTATTCCAACAAACTGCTCTTTCTTTCAGAGCACTTAATCAATAGGAAAAACACACATAGAAAGTGCTTTAACCAAAAAGCAAGGAAAAAGAAAAAAACATAGTATGGTATGTCATTATAACAATACAATCAGTTATCACCTGTGGCATATAAATTGAACAAATATTGTAAATAAACAAGCTATAATCCTAAAGAAATAAATGGAACAAACACTAAATCCAATTCATTTTGTAGCCAATAATCTCAATTCTCAGTACTGTTGAAGAGAGAGAGCTGGCTATGATAAAATATCTAGGAACCATCCTTTATTGATATCAAGTAAACTCTATTTGCTGGTGTAAGTCATTTAAACATTTCGATGCAGAGACATATACAGCAATTACACTTTTCAACAGCAATTAAAGAGCAGTAGCATTTTGGTTGAAATATGAATTATTTTCCTCCTTTTGAGTCATTAATTAGAACCTGGGAAATAATTTGGGATTGAAAAAACAGGAAAGCTCACCTTTCTTTTCCAGACTTAAGAGTCCGGAAATAGAAAGATGTTCGACCTATCCAATATTTTAGAATACTGTTCATAAATAAAATAGTGAATTAAAAATGCTTGGACTTCATCTTAACCTTGCTCTGACTCTGTAGATCAGGGGTGTCAAACTCGAGGCCCGTGGGCCACATCCAGCCAATGGGGTGCTTAGATCAGGGGCCGCCTTGGAAATAACAGACCAGCCCGCGATGCCTCTGCTCGCGGCCCTCTTGGCTCTGTTTTCACTGACAGAGGGCTGCAGGAGGCCGTTGTGACCAAAAGCGGAGCCTAAGCCCCGCTTTCTCTGGCAGAGGATCCCTCCAGCCCCACCCAGGGCACCACATGTTCCCCCTGACATGAGTGACGTCAAGCTGGCCATGCCCACCCTAGCCATGCTATCTGGCCCCCAAGATCAAACACAACCCTGATAAGGCCCTCAATGAAATCGAGCTTGACACCCCTGCTGTAGATGAATCTGCTCATATAGATAACAAAATGGTAAATGATTTATGCCCAAACTCTCAGTTTGCTTTAACTGGGATATAGCATTATTTTAATGGTATGCTATGTAAAATAATGAAGATGGTTCTCCTCAGTCATTTTGAGCCAAGAGCTCTATTCCAGCTCTACTGTTATGGATCTAACTGAAATTCTGGACACGGAAAAGGGGGCAATGGTTTTCTGCCAGATTATATAGAGCTATACTGAGCTCTGGTGCTTATTATCTCAATTGGAAGAAATAATCTGTCTTGAATTAATGATGAAGAAAATCTGGATGTTGACATATATCTTTGATATCTTGCAAAATGTATAAACTCAAGCTTTTTAATTTGTTAAACATATGGAAGCAAGGAAAAGAATTACTAGCATTTCTCATGAACTCAGAATTTAATCTTAAAATTGTAAAAGAACAATTTCAGAATAAATAATTAAAAACAGCAAATTAAACTATCACATAAGTAGCTTAGCAGAAACCACTTATCAAACAATTTACCTCTGGAGGAGAAGCTGTTGTTAATTTACATAGCATTATGTATTCAGGATATTGGCTCACTGTCAACCAATATTACCAGTGTTTACAGATTAACAGCAAAAGGCAATGTCTCATAGATAGTTAATAGTTTTTGAAATTCAGCATCAGACACCACTTTTTACAACTTTCAAGACAAACTACCATTTTGAAATATCCTGGAGACAAAAATAATGATTTACCCAGATCTGCCTTCCAATGAACTAAATTTAAGAAAAGATTTTGATTTGGAATATATTTCGGCAAGAAACAGGATTGTATCCAACAATCTATCTTTCTTTTGGGGATGAAAATTTAAAAGGTCATCTTTTGTGGTTCTCAAAGACTCTGTGCTTATCAGAGAAATAACAAACTTCCTATTTTTCTTTTTCTTTTAACAGTTGCTGCTGTTGTATGATATAGAACTGATTTTTTTTAATTTCCATGTGTTAGGAGAAGTAACTTAAACAAAACTGGTTGGAAGTAGAGACCTTCCTTCCTTCCTCCCTTCCTTCCTTTTAATGTTAGTACACTAGCAGTACTAGGATATTGGTCAGTGGTGGGATTCAGCCAGTTTGCACCACTTCGGGAGAACCGGTTGTTAACTTTCTGAACAGTTTGGCAAATTGGTTGTTGGAAGAAATCATTAGGGCAGAGAACCGGTTGTTAAATTACTTGAATCCCACCACTGATATTGGTAGTTGGATACTTTCTTTCAGGGGTGAAATGCTCCCGGTTCGGACCAGATCGCCCAATCCAGTAGCGATGGAGGCGGGAGGTTTGGAGAACCGGTAGCAAAAATCCCTGCGCCCCCCCATGCCCAGCTGAGCCACGCAATCATCAGAGGCTTTTTTTTAATTTTTAAAATTACTTTTTCTACAACCTCATCGACCTAAAAAATGCTTTTAAAAGTTAAAAAAAACACCTCTGATGATCACACGGCTCAGCTGGGATCGTCAGAGGCTTTTAAAAGCATTTTTTTCTACAACCTCTTTGGCCGAAGAGGTTGTAGAAAAACTGACTTTAAAAGGCTCTGACGATCCCAGCTGAGTTGCCTGATCGGCAGAAGCTTTTAAAAGCATTTTTTTAACAACTTCTTCAGCTGAAAAGGTTGTAGAAAAAATGCTTTTAAAAGGCTCTGATGATCCCAGCTGAGTTGCCTGATCGGCAGAGCCTTTTAAAAGCATTTTTTGCAGCCTCTTCTGCCGAAAAAGTTGTAGAAAAAATGGTTTTAAAAGTAAAAAAAAAAAAAGTTGGCCACCCCCTCCCAGTCACATTACCCCCCACCAAGCCACGCCCACAGAACCGGTAGTAACAAATTTTACATTTCACAACTGCTTTCTTTTATATCATTTTTTATTGTTTTGTTTAATTATTTTTAGTTTAGATCCATATTCATTATTTAAATATTTTCTATTTATGTATCTGCTATTTATTAAGCTAGTACAGCATAAAAAGTGAAAAGCTATTTTGTCTACATGGAGGCATGGCACTTACAGTAATCAGCTGGAATGTAACCAATTTCAGATTGGAAAGAAAGGACAAGATGAAAAAATTATAACCACGTATTATGTTGCAAGAAAGACATATTCCTTTGGCTTCTAAGGAGGCCTAAATGTCTACAAATATTGCAAATTAGCAGGTGCCTAAAAAGGGGGAGTCAGAAATCCAATAGTCCTTTTTACTTTTGCTCATTTATCTATTTTTTTCCTTTCATAAACACACAAAGAGGATTTCAAAACTGTTGAAGATTTTAATATTAAGTAATCAGTTTAAGATCAAAACATCTATTATGCAACAAAAACTTCTTTATGCTCAACTTCTAAACTCAACTCCTAAATTGTAACTAATTAGAATAGAACATTTTTCTTTCTCTCCTCTCTTCTCAATACTCAACACTCTTAGCTATTTAAATAACTTAATGTTAATAATCTTTAATTATATATAAATATATATAAATATCATAAATGAAACAATGCAATGTACAGTAATGAAAGGGGGGGAAGAATTAAAGTTATTTATGCATATATATACTATGTGTGTGTGTGTGTGTATATAGTTAATATTTCGGGTTTCTTCCCGTGTAATTGTGGATATATCCCTAAAAGGGTAGAAGTGACGTTTCGGCAGAATCCCATCTGCCATCATCAGGCTTATGTCAGCAGTCATTTTGCACTAACTGACGTTGGTATTTCAAATCTGGTGCTGGTATTCTGGGATGGCTCCACCTTTTCATTCTGATTGGTTGGGAGTCCCAGTATGTGTTTATTGGCTTGGCTTCGGGTGTATGGTCGGTTTTTCTCCACTAGGTGGCAGGGCTTCATCTTTGTGGCTGGTTTGAATATGATTTGGTTGGGATTTTTTGTGTAATGTTTGGTTTATGTTTTATATATGGTGTTAAGATTCGTCTATATATGAGAGCAGGTTTCCAAATAGTAGGCAGACGTGAAGTGTCATCCCGTTTATTCATGCAATATGGTCTTTTTTCTATTTCTATTGCTTCTCTGATTATCCTGCCATTGAGATGTTCTATTTTTGCAACTGTTTTTGTTTTATTAAAATTATTAAATTATATATATATATATATATATATATATATATATAGTATTTGTAACACAATCAGACAAAATAACATATAGCATGAGAGATCTGCAGGATCTACATTGTGCAGAAACACGCAGTATCATCAGCCAGCGATAATAACAAATGGCATTATTTCAAAATACTTTTAGGCTTGCCTTAGTAAAGAAGATTGACCTGTTAATTTCATTGTTACGTATATAAAACCAATACTGTAATGTTCTTACATCAAAAGGCCATTAAAGGTTATACTTTATTATGAACCTTATAAACATCAAACAGCCAACAAAACTCTTGTAGAACTTACCCAAAGTTCCCAACATTCTTAACAGCATTGAAAAGAATTTGAAAGGGTTCAACAAGTTCTCTTTGCCGTTTCGAAATAATCAGATGTTTATTATGATTTAAGACATACACCACAGTGTTATGTACGATCCAGGCTTCATTTAACTCCTCTCCAATTCTGACAGCTCGTAGAAAGTTTTCCATAGCATATTGAGATAAGCGGTTTATCCAGTTGCTTAACAAGTAGAAATTTTAATTATTAAATTGCCAGAAAGAAAAGGACAAGAAACAGAAAACAATCCATTGTGTACACTGTACGGTCAGTAAAATATCTGAAACATAATTATGTTTTCCATCTATGAAACGTAACTATTTTCAAAAAATGAATTATCATACAATTCTTCTATAGAGCTGTGGTGGGCAGTGGTTAGAATGCAGTACTGCAGGCTACTTCTGCTGACTGCTGGCTACCTGCAATTTGGCAGTTCGAATCTCACCAGGCTCAAGGTTGACTCAGCCTTCCACCCTTCCAAGGTCGATAAATTGAGGACCCAGATTGTTGGGGGCAATAGGCTGACTCTGTAAACCTCTTAGAGAGGGCTGTAAAGCACTGTGAAGTGGTATATAAGTCTAAGTGCTATTACTATTGGTATAAACTAGCCTTAGAATTTCTGTTGCTATGGAGGTCTTTTGAAGATCTTAAAAATTTAACATTATGTTCTCCTACATTTACACACAATATAAATTTGCATACATACATAATTACGCCCACTTTCATATATTATTAATCGCATTAAAAAATCATTTCCCATTGACACCTGGCTTCTATCATGCAAATAAAGAGGTCAGTCAATAACATTTTGATTACTGTAGATCTAATAGGGCAAAACTGTTATTGATATGACATTTTCAGGAGTTTGAAGAAAGGAAGCAAGAAATCATTGCTTTTTAGTTGCAAGGCCAAAGTTGTAGGGAAAGATTCACAGTAGAGATCAGGCTATCCCCCCTTTGTTGATGTTACAGAAGTTATTGAAGATGGAGCTGTTACAGAAAGGCACACACAATTTATCATTTTATTATAATATATTTAGCTTCTATTTTATTGTTTATGTATTTATGTTGTCTTTATAGAAATTGTCTTTATAGAAATCTGTACAATCAATGTTTTAAATGTTTTTATATTACCTGTAAACTGCAAAAGTCTTTGATAGTGGTGCTATATTGTTAAAATAAATTCGCTACTTATTGTTCTAAGGTTCTTTTATAGTGTAATCTTACAAAATATGTTTTGAAAGTAATAGATCATAGGACTTCAGTCTCCAGGCCTCGGGGCAGGGAAGACTAAGGGGAGACTGTGGGGTTTCCTGCTTGGGGGTGGGGTAGATGGACTGGAGGATCTCCAAGGTCTGTATGTATGTAATTCACTGAAACGGGCATAAGTATGAAAAATGGTTATTTTTTTCAGTGCCACTGTAACTTTGAACACTCACTAAATGAACTGTTGAAAGTGAGGACTACCTGTACTAAATATCTAGATCCATGATGGCGAACCTATGGCATGCGTTCCGGAAGTGGCATGCAGAGCCAACTCTCCAGGCACGCGAGTCGTCGCCCGTTGCTCTTCCGAGTTCCGATGCACCAGCCAGCTGGTCTTTGCGCACACATGTGTGCCAGAAACTGGAAGACAAGATGGCCATGCGCATGTGCGCACCGGAAACCAGAAAATCACCTTCCCAGCGTGCACATGCACACCAGGCGGTGCTCATTCAGTGTCCGCCAAACACATGTGCACTGGCCAGCTGGTCTTCACATGAGCATACACACCAGAAATCAGAAGACCAAGTGGCTGGTGCGCATCGGAAACTGGAAGATGATTTTCCTAGTCTGCTTATGCGCACCGGGCGGCTGCTCTTCCTGTTTTCAGCATACGTGTGCACTCCTGTTTCGGCACTCAGTGCCAAAAAGGTTCGCCCACACTGATCTAGATTTTGAAAGAAATATGTACTTGTTCAAAATTCAAAATACCAATTACAAGTAGTCCTTGACTTACGACTATTGGTAAATGAGACATCTGTTAAGGGAGTTTTGCCCTGTTTTACGACTTTTCTTGCCACAGTGGTTAAGTGAATCATTGCAGTGGTTAAGTTAATAATCTGGTTGTTAAGTGTTTGCTTTGACTTAGTTACAAAAGTGATTAGATGATCCTAGGACACAGCAACAGTCATAAATATGAACCAATTGCCAAGCATCTGAATTTTGATGGCATGACATTGGGGACTCTGCAACGATCATGTGAAAAACAGTCATAAGTTATTTTTTTCAATGCCATTGTAACTTTGAGCAGTCACTAAACAAATTGTTATAAATCGAAAACTACCTGTATATATAAAACTAAGGCTAACTAACAGATTAGTTCTTCGAAAGCATTTAAAAAAACCCCAAAGCAGATAACAGTACTTCAAAACAACCTGTATACATTCCAATCTGATTCTCTTCCACTTCGTGTTGAATGTTGGGAATATCCTGAAATGTGTGTATTTGGTTCTATGGGGAGGACAGGATAATCATTGAGCTGGACGCCTTCTGTTCTTAATAACTGAATTGTAGCCTAAATACAGACACCAAGAGAAAAAAACAACTATCAAGGCACGAATATTGATTTTGAAAGATCAAAACTGCATAAAGTTCTTAGTGATAGACACTATGATAGACTATTTTTATTCTTATGTTTTCTTATTATGCACAGGTGCCATAGCAAAGCTAAAGTCGGATGTTTACTTCTTAATTTCATTGCTCATACTGGTAGGAAAAAAAAGCTTCCATGATTAATTTTAACTTAGCTCCCAGCAGTATTCATTCTGATTCTGGAGGTTCAGGGTTTATTTTCTTTCACTTGGTGAATATTTCAGGATCTAAATCCATCACTTTATCCTAAATGCTTGAGTTTCAACAAATTAGTTCTTCATATTCACACATCATAAGGAACCAACTTGATTGAAAAATGTAAATGGAAGTTTTTAAAAAAGGACTATTTATTATTAATCTATATACAGTATATAAAAGCGAAATTACACTCACACATCATCACAAAATCTTCAGAACCGTAAAGCCTACAAACTTGAAATTTGCCACGTATGTTCCTCTTGGCTTCTAGGTGCTCACTAAGAAAGGATTTTTCTAAATGACCACCAGAGCATTAGTATTTCCCATATAATAATTAACATGCTCTGATGCTAAGTTCTATTCCCCCTCCCCATCTGAAAAGAAATCTGTTCCAAATGCAAAACACAAGCAGAGGAGAGGAGTTTCACTTCAGTTTTACTTTTACAGCTTTACTACAGAACAGTTGAGCTAAGCCATGGCCAGGCTCCTTCCTGTCTCCTTCTTGCTCACACAGCAAATACTGTTTTACTTTCCAAACAGCCCTCTGATGCTAAGGAGTTCTACTCCCTCTCCCCACCTGAAAAGAAATCTGTTCCAAATGCAAAACACAAGCAGAGGAGAGGAGTTTCAGTTTAACTTTCATAGCAGCAAGCAGGGGATAGGATAGGGGAGGCTTCTGCAAGCCTGAGGGAGAGAAGGGGATAGGATAGAGGAGGCTTTCAGGTTTTCAATGTCAATTATATAGAATGTAAAGGATGTATGTTTGTGTTTTTATTTTTATAGTTATAATGTACACCGAAGACGGCATTTAATTTCGTTGTACCATGTGCAATGACAATAAAGTAAACTAAAGTAAACTAAACTTCTGTGGGGCAAGGCTGAGGGAGAGAAGGGGATAGGATAGGAGACGTTTCTGTGGGACAAGCCTGAGGGAGAGAAGGGAACAGGAGTGGCCGTTCATAACTATTTATTAATTTTCAAGCTGTAAGTGTCAATTTATCAAACCCGATCACATAGTTTTGTAGCGGACCATGGATATTCAGCTAGTCTATTATATTTGAATGAAGCCTGACAAAATAAGAATTTTAGTCTTTGTTTCTTAATATAAAGTGCAATAGAAGTTTAATTTCAGCTGTATCCTCTGATGCATTATGTATGAATAAAATACTGAAATATAAAAGCTCTTATACAGACTGCATAGTAATGGAACTTGCATTCTACAGATATTGGTATATAACTCCAGTTTGGCCTAGTGGTTAAGACACAGGGCTAGTAAAGCAAGAGGCCATGAGTTCAAGTCTCACCATGGTCATGAAAGCTAGCTAGGTGACCTCAGCCCAGTCACACTCTCTTAGTCTAATTCACCTCACAGGGTTGTTGTGAAGAAAATAGGAGGAGGAAGGTGTGTTTGGATATATTGGTCACTTTGACTTCTTTGTAAAAATAATAAGGGCAGAATAAAAATAAATGAATAAACTCCCCACATTGTCTGTTGTTGGTCACACTGAATGGGACTTCTAAGAGCTGGTGTAGCAAAATATGAATCTTGATATTTCTGTTTTTTACACTGGAAAAGATTTTTCCTTACATGCATAACATATAATTGTCATCTTATGATCATATTAACCTTTCAATTTTCCTATGGCCCAAAGCAGTCAGTTTGAAAAACATGATCCCCATGAAACAGTAGTTAAGGGAAATAAAAAAAATCCAACTGGTATAATTCCTTTATTTTAAAACTACATGCATAGAGGAGACAAACATTATAGCCATATTTATTTTTACTATTGGCTGGAGTTTCTCAGAGGCCCTTTCCCCATAAAAAGCAGTCATATGTAAACAAGCTAGAGCAGGGGTGTCAAACTTGATTTCATTGAAAGCTGCATCAGGGTTGTGTTTGACCTTGGTGGGCATGGACAGGGTGGGCATGGCCAGCTTGACATTACTCATGTGGGGGGCACCTGTGATGGCTCGAGCCCTCTGCCAGCAAAAACGGGCTTCCGATCCACAATGGCCTCCTGCAGCCCTCTGCTAGCGAAAATGGAGTTCTGTTTTCGCTTGCAGAGGGCTACAGGAGGCCGTTGCAGCCAAAAACAGGGCCTGGGAGTGCTGCATGAGGCCCTCCCGAGCTCTGTTTTCACTGGCAAAGACATCGTGGGCCGATCCTTCGCTGTTTCCAGGGTGACTCCATGGGCCAGATCTAAGCACCCCGCAGGCCAGCTCCGGCTTCCGGGCCTTGAGTTTGATATTCCTGAGCTAGAGTAATGAAGATTAGTATCCTGTAACAAATGCACAAAAGGATTTTAAAACTATCTCATAGTTGCATAATTTACTAACCTCTGCATTAATACATCTTACTTCTGCTAAGGTTCTAAGTAGATCTCTTTCTAAAGAAAATATTTTAGTAGGCACCGGTGACTCTCTTAATACATTTACTTCAGGCTCATCAGGTGTTGTAGATGTACTACCTTTCTTCTTCATCACTAAAAGAGACATAAAATGCATTAATTTAACAACTTTTTGTGTGATCATTTAGGGAAACAATTTAGAAATTCTTTGTGAAAGATTGGCTAACTTAGAATTAAGGTGAGGGGTGGTAGGCTATATCTGTTCTGTTCTGTTGGTTAGGGGTGGTAGGCTATACAGGTAGTCCTTGACTTACAACAGTTTATTTAGTGACTGTTTGAAGTTACAACGGGACTGAAAAAAGTGAATTATGATCATTTCTCACACTTAACGACCGTTGCAGCATTGCCATGTCCATGTGATCAGAATTCAGACGCTTGGCAACCGACTCATATTTATGATGATTGCAGTGTCCTGAGGTCATGTGATCCCCTTTTGTGACCTTCTGAGGTCACAAGCAAAGTCAAGGGGGAATCCAGATTCACTTTATAACCATGTTACTAACTTAACAGCTGCAGAGATTCACTTAACAATTGTGCAAGAAAGGTCATAAAACTCACTTAACAAATGTCTCACTTATCAACAGAAATTTTTAGGTTCAAATGTGGTCATAAGTTGAGGACTACTTGCATTGCAACATTTTGTTCAGATCTCATCTTCAATGAAAATATACTAAGAGGGAAAAAGCAAATCCAACAATTAGATGAGCACAGAGAGTTTCCTATATTGTATCTCTTCGCTGCAATCTAATATTCATGTGGAATTTTGTAGTCCAGATCATATTAGCAATCCTATTCTAAGGCAATCTAAGTTGCTGACATCCAAACTAAACTATTAATCTTCAATATCCCATTGACTAAAAGATTAGTCAATTAGCAGTGGTATTGAAAATTTCATCTTCCTTTGTAGCAACAACTAATGACTGTAATTAATAGCATTACATCAATATTTCCAAGTGATGATTTTAAAAAATAGTCAGGGCAAGGTCATGCATGTAATTCTAGTAAATGAATAACTTCAAAAAATGAAAAAAATAACCCCAGCTCTTTTTGTGTTTTATTGCTGCTTAGCTCTTCATGACCTTAACATAAAGATCTGCCAGCACAATGAGGTAAGTACATCTGAACACTTGTGTCTATAAAGAAAGAGTTTATTTGCCGTGATTATGAAATTATGTTACACACAAATACCAAGACTTACATTTTTTACGTTTTGATACCTTTATCACTTGATTATCATCATACAAGAGGCAGAACCTACATGCAGCCCTACAAACATCCCACACGCTTTGCTTCCGGGCTGTTTTTGCTATTTCTGACCATAGGCGGATTCTGTAGCAACGATTTAAAATGAAAACTCATTTTATTTTAAGGGGATAATGAATATAAACATACAACTCTTAAATAATGTGTTGAATTTCCCCCCTTAATCGCTTCACCATTAGGGACCAGAGGAGGTACCTGGGTAATAAGGAGGATAAATATACTTCTATAAGTTTCTGCTTTGCCTTCATGTTTTGCATTTGTGTCTCTGTGTGCACAGGAAAACATGGGTGGGCTGTGTTTATTACTCTCTTATATATTTCCCTCATGTGAAGAAAGGAAGGAAACTTAGAATTGTATAGTCAGATACTATGTGACTGCATCTACCATAGGAAAGCACCGGGGAATTTTTTTCTCTGCATTTCCACCCTGTGCTGCCCCATTTCGCTCTCCCCCCCCCCAACATGGCAAGAGTTCTACAGGTGTTTATTCAATGCCTCCCAAATAGGTCCTTGGAAAGTACCCGTTGCACAGGTGCAGATTCCAAGCTCAATATAGCAAGAGTCACTGGAGAACCGAATCTATTGGGCACAATTGAAGTCAAAGAAAGTAGGCCAGGAGTCAAACAGGCCAGGATACAAGGCACGATCACACAAGGCACAGAGCTGGGCATGCTGCTCCAGCAACATTCAAGTTCTAAGAGTGGAGTTAAGTAGACAATGCAGGCTTCCATGAGAGGCAAGGTTGCCTCCTCATGAGTAGCCTAGCTGACCTGTGTTGTGCCTGTCTTCTCTCTGCTCTATCTGTCCTTGGATTAGGAAGAGGTGCGGACTCCACCTCCTCATTGCTAACGAGTGGCAGCTGTTCCCGGTCCTAGCCTGAAACCTTCTGGCCAACTTGCTGCAAATGCGGCTCGCCTGTCTCAGCCTGTCACTTGTCCAATTGACCCAGCTGAGGCTGCTCCATCAGGTTAGCATTCTCTGAGCCCCGATCCTGACCAATACTTGGCTCCATGTTTTCCTCAGAAGACTCACCCTCCTCCTCTGAACTCGCATTTAGAGGGGTGGGGACGAGGGTGGTGGATCCATGACACAGCTGAATCCAATCTATTGATCTTTCTTTTGTTGACTTCTCCCCATACAATAGATTTGGTCCCATTTCTGCTCCCTTTCCAATACCTCTACTCAGTATTCCAAGTCCCTGTACACAATTTCTTTTCAACATTACAACTTTCCAAAATATCAAAAAAACAGGAACAATACTTATTGACACTCTAGTGATTTTTAATGTTAGGAGAAATTGTGGACACTAGGGGGTAGTTTTATCAGGATAAAATAGTTTTTAAGAAACAATACAAAATAGCTTATTTTTGAATATTTGTCTACCACCGTCATTACCTTTCTTTTTCATTTTCATGTCCTAGTCTCTTCAAATGTCCATCTGCTTTCTCTACATTTTTAGCATGGTGCTCTGCTTTTGCACAGAGATAGCTAATTTGATCTTTATGTTTACTTGGGGGAACTAAATAGGAAGGAAGAAAAATTAATATAGTTTGGATTAGATTCATGGTATTGCTACTACAATTATTTCACAATAATTAGTTGAGGTATTGGGCAAGGATTAGTAAATAAAAGTTCTATAGAAACTACAGTACAGTACAGGTAGTCCTTAAAAAGGGACTTATGACAGTTTTTCACACTTACAACCGCTGCAACACCTCTACGGTCATATAATCAAAATTCAGATGTGTGGCAACTGACTCATATTTATGACAATTGCAATGTCCTGGGGTCACATGATCATCTTTTGCGACCTTCTGACAAGCATCACTGGGGAAGCCAGGTTCACTTTATAAGCGTGTTACTAACTTAATAACTGCAGTGATTCACTTAACAACTATGGCAAAGAAAGGTCGTAAAAAGCCCACTTAGCAACTGTCTCACTTAGCAACAGAAATTGTGGGTGTAAGTCAAGGACTATCTGTAGCTGCTGTTGGAAGTATCAGTGTTACATGTTCATTCCTACATTCCATAAATGTTAATACACAGCGAGGGGGTTGTTAGACAACTACATGCCCAGGGACTCAAAGTAGAGATCATGTTCTTTGCAGACAGGTTGCCAAGAGTTCCAGCAAAGCTTCTCAGTGCAAGAGTTCAGAAGTGGAGATTCCCTTCCAATGGTCATAATCTGTTTGCAATCTGGTTTTGAATTCTGTCTGCTAAAACCACAATCTCTACTTTGATACTGATCTCCCTAGCCTTGGAAAACCCCAACTAAAAATATGTACGATGAACCTGGTCTGTGTTATCCCCCAAATCCTTATATTACAAAAATTCCATTCCTTAACCTCTTTTTAAAAGTTTTAGGAAACCTAAACCATTAGTAATGAAATACTACATTACAGTATGTTACTTTCTACTTTTTTGTTTCACTTCAACAGTTTAGAAAATGGGAGATATTCAAAGATAGGGAAACACAAGAACAAAATAATAACTAGGCCATCAGATATGTGCTTCATTTTTCCTTAAACAATTTGCACACGGGAACTAAGGTGATAGGAACTGATTTTAACCGTTTCCCTATTGTCATTCTCTGACAATAAGTCTTAAACTTTCTTGACTTTTAGAAAGCACTTAAAACCTGGCAGCTTGCCCAGGGATGAGAGCTGAAAAGTTAGTGAGGCCCAGGTGGTTTGTTGTAACAAAAATGCCATTTATTTTTTGTTTAGATTAGGCGGTTACGTTTTTACAGTTATTTATATTGCTTTAATTCCTCAATTTTGTACACTGCCCAGAGTCACTTTGGTAAGAGTGTCAGCCATAGAAATAAAATCAAATAAGTAAATAATAAACAATTCAAAGGACAAGATTTTTTTGTAACCACAAAACACTGAAAAGTTGACATATGCATACAAACACAAAACATGGATGTATTTCAGAAGTCAAGCAATCCTCTGCTAAATGGTATAAATATTTAAAACAGCAACTTTTCAAGTCTTCCAAATCTACATTTTTACCAGCTTTCTTTAATTAAAACTCATCTCTAATTTATACATAAAGTCTACAAAATGTTTGCAGAAAAGCTGTGGATTTCTTATGGCTTGAGGGAACAGTTTTCCTGCAGCATTGAACCACCATAAACAATTTATGTGAAATATTTTGAAAATAACTTTTTGCCCATAAGGATCTTAAATTAAAATCACAAATTAAGTTCATGACTGTGAAGGAAAAAAGTACACCTCATGAAAATGTGATTTATTAATGTGATGTTTACTTTTAACTATAACTGATTTGTTCAGTGGTAAAATAGCTCCACCAGAAGTGAAGACCAGAGGCAGGAAAATGGTTCCTGTTCTCATAATTATCACGTTGTGCTGCTCAAATTCAGATGTGAGAAGCTGCCATGGATTATTAAGGGAAGGAGAGGTCACTATTAATGGAGCTTTCTCATAAATTAATCACTTGGTGTGGAAATTATTTAATTTTTCTAATTGCAATAAGGGATCATTGAATCCAAATCGGTTAGTCATTTTGGGGATAAAATATCTTAGTTTTGCCAACACTGAAAACTTAAATTACCTTTAGCCTCGTTTTCACTATCAAGAACAACCTGAAAAGCCTCCGGTGCTAGTGCAAGGCCAGCATTCACCAACAGAGAGCGTTTTTTCCTTACACTGTCATTTGCCGTTCCTTTTTTAGCCTAGAGAGAAAAGGGACTAATTATACTGGTAAAACTTCAAGAAAATATGATGATCAATGGAGAAGACTCATTCTGTTCTGGACTACACCTCAATTAGCTATGTCCCCTCAAAGATACAGTATTTTCCCCCTTCATCTTTTTTCTTTCCATGACAACACGCTTTGATCTTTTGCTGTAACATGTCACCGTTGGCTCCTGGAAAGCAACAAAATGAAGAGGAAGCAACCACTTCTCTACCCTCTTTTTCTTACATGGCATTTCTGTGGCAAACAAGAGGAAGAAAGGTGGCATTTATTGGTTCCCCTACAATATAAGAGCTGAGGTGGCGCGGTAATTAGAGTGCTGTACTGCAGCTACTTCAGCTGACTGCTAGTTCAGCAGATCAGCAGATCGAATCTCACCGGCTCAAGGTTGACTCAGCCTTCCATTCTTCCGAGGTGGGTAAAATGAGGACCCAGATTGTTGGGGGCAATATGCTAATTAGTATACTGTCTTTGTTGTAAGCCGCCCAGAGTCCTCAGAGAGTAGGCGGCATAGAAATACGAATAATAAATAAATAAATTAATTAATTAATAATAAATATATGTGTATTGACTTCAACCCTTTCTCTCTTATCATACTAATTACAATGTGTAAGAACTGGAGGGGAGGCACTCCAACACCTTGAAACTTATCAAGACACATGCATTCCCGCTTTTTCCAATTGTATTGATGCTCTAATAACACATCCTGCTGTAATATATACCTGTTCAATCATCAAACTTGCTTGGTCTTCTAGACGCTCCAATGACTTATACAGCATGGTATTTAAGCTAAGCCGATGGAAAGCCATTTTGAGGTATTCATGGTACTGTCCATTGTTATCAAGGTTGATGGCCTTCTCTAGATGTTCCATTGCGGTCTCTACTCTGTCTGATTTTTCTTCAATACGAGCAATTTCCATATGAACTTGACAACGCAATAAAATCAACATGCTAGGAAGTAACCATATCTATTTTCAATTACACACATTAAGATATTCCATAAAATTTTTCTCCTTCTGCAATACATATATATATATTACAATTAGATTTACTATTATGACACACAACAATGTGAAATCACAGCTGCCAGTTCATTAGCTGGTGTTGGTTTATATAGTAATTACTTTGTAAGAATAGTGACTCACAGGTTTTCAAGGATCCACCTACATTGTTTAACCTATACCATAAATGTTATTTAAAGGTGAATTAGGCTAGTCTCAAACAGGCTAATTATAGGGAAGATGATCAGGCAGTGGGACCCTTGCAGTTCAAAACACACCTAAATGATACTAATTACTTGGATCATTTCAACTGGGATTTTATTGTTTTGGTTAATCCGATATATTATTTTTTTGCTACCTACTTCAGTTACTCTGAAGTAACTGAAGTGACCTGGTTATTTCGTAGCCTGGACTGATGAGGGGGGGGGCGTGTTTCTTAATAGTTTTTAAACTGATTTTAAATTGTTTTAATTTTAAATTATTTTTAATTTTATATTGTATTAATGTTATTGTGTATTTTACTGTTGTGAGCCGCTCTGAGTCCGTTGTAGATAGGGCAGCATATAAATCGCAATAATAAATAAATAAATAAATACATACATACATACATACATATATACATACATACATACATACATACATACATACATACATACTCTGAACCTATTCTGAGAAAAGGGTGGGGAAAGTGAGGCTCTGCTAGTTGTCCTGGACCTCTCAGTGGTTTTAAGTACCACCAACCAATGAATGATCTTTGGGCATTGATCCTACCTGTTTGATTAAATCCAGAAAATGGTGCTGAGGAACTCCTGATACTTATTCTGCGACCTGATAGTATCTTACAGAAGGGGTTCCCAGTCCATGGACTGGCACCAGGTCATGGCATGCCAGCAAACAAGAGAAACCCATCCGCAGGATGCAGGAAGCATGCAAAACCAAATCTACTCTCAAATCTGTGGAAAAACCTCTCTCCATGGAACCGGTCCCTGGTACCCAAAAGGTTGAGGGTTGCTGTTTTACAGATTTTCATCCCATCTGTCATATATTTAGTATCTGCAGTATATGAAACTGTTGGAGGGATGAGTTCTGGACCACATAGCAATGACACCAGGTCTACTTCTTACCATCTACCTCCAACAAAACAATTGAATATGCTAAATAAGTTAATATGCTAAATGAGGGAGAACTAGCTTAAATTAGACCCCGATAAGATAAAGGATGCTTTTGGTGAATAATAAGACTTAGAATATTAAAGTTTGCAATAGTGAACACTGCACATCTTGATCCTCATTTGATTCACAATTTGCCAGCTACAATTTTTCTTGAGTCAGCTGATTTGCCATTGGTTATTCCTCACCTTGGCTATATCCTGTCATCACTACTGCAATATTTTTTCTATCACTTGAAAAGTGTCCACAAATGTGGCAGTTAGGCTGTTAACCAGCATAAAGCACAGTTATCACATGGTGCATTTATTAGAATATCTGCCAGTTGATATCTCATTGATATTGCTGTATCAGGGGTTGGCTTTTAAACAAAGACCTAAGTGGTCTAGGACCTATCTAAGGTAAGCCTCTCCTATTACAAACTGTCTGGAAAGATGCAGAAAAGATCTTTCTGAACAACCTTCTATGGTCAGACTACCTTCTTTCTGGCATGCCCCCAGATAATGGAATGCATTTCTTCAGGAATTGATCCTATCTTTTCACCATTTGAAAAAAAAAATAAACATGCATCACTTTCACCATTTTTGATTGTTACATAATTTTAGTATCAATTATATGTTAATTTTAATTAGTGGTATGTTTTTATAGTCTGCTTTTTTAATAATGTTTGTTAACTGCCTCGAGTGCTCAGATGCAGAAGAATATGGAGAAAGGTATGGAGATATACAGGAGCCATTGAGGGAAAATAAATGACAACTCAGTCTTGGGAAAGGGATGGAGTTGAGGGAAAAAGTCTCAAAACAGCTCCACCTTGATTCTTTTGGTATAAAAGGGAGCAAAATTCACAATTCTGTTATTATGGCTTGTAATGTACCATTCCTATAATTTTTTTCAAAATTTCCTGACATCAAGCTGATAAAGAGCCTTGGTGGCGCAGCGGACTAAAGTGCTGTTAAAGTAGCACATAGCTGCTAGCTGCCTGCAATTACAGCGAGTTCAAATCTCACCAGGCTCAAGATTGACTCAGCCTTCCATCCTTCCAAGGTAGGTAAAATGAGGACCTGGATTGTGGGGGCAATAAGCTGACTTTGTATAAAAAAGAACACCGCTTGGGAGGGCCAAAAGCTCTACTAAGCAGGTATATACAAAAGTATGAAGGCTATTGCTTAACATATTGTAAGCCGCCCTGAGTCTCCGGAGAAGGGTGGCATATAAATCGAACTAATAAATAAATAAAATAAATATCATATACTTCATTAAATCTATTAAGCTAACAGAAATTATGCTATCTAAAACAAAATGGAAGGTACACCAAGACCAATTTACCTGTCAATCTTCTCTAGCACTTCAGCAATTGCTAACAGGGGTTTTCGTATATGATGTTGCAAATTGTGTTGCAACAGCGGTAAGCAGATATTCCACTGGGTAGTACATACTGCCTGAATAATATTAGGATCTCTCAGCCGAATTGCACGATTCAAAATTAAATCAAGTTTCTGTATAACTTCTAACTGAGCCTGTAGGAACAAAATTCAGTTTGCAATTATTATGGAAGCAATGCTTTAATGAACCTAATCTGAAAGCCCCCTCAGAATTGGGATAGCACACTGACCGATCTGTTAATACTATTCAATTTTTCCCCACTTTTATAGTTTGTGCCTTTTTATTGGTAGCCACATCTTGGAAGCACAATTTATGATCTGCACAAACAATGTATCCCTGAATTAAGAGATCATTCTCATGTTTTCTAATTTGATTCCTTTAATTTCAAGAGAGACAGACATTGAAATTACAAATCTAAAGTGGAAAGTGTGTTTGCCCTTAAAGAATAGTATTAATTCAGGAATAAACATACCTCAACAACACTTTTAGCATAAGTTTCAATTTTAGGCCCAAGTGCTTGTACTTCGCAATCACATTCCAAGCAATCTAATTCAATTTCTCTTCCTGGATCCTATTAATATAAGCATAATTAAAGAACACAAATAAGCAGGAACAATCTTTCTTGCTTTCAATTATTTCATTAAAATATTCAGATTTTCCCTTTGTAGATATTGTATAGGCCTAATTAACATATAACATTGAGCTGTAATGTGCTTTGGTTGTGGTTTTGGAGTTCGGTTTCTTGTTTTGGTTGGGGTTTTTATTTTTTTATTTTTTGGTATACCATGATATGTGAAATATTTATGTATTTATTTATTTGACTTATATGACTGCCCATCTGGTAAAACACAACGCTGGATGGCTCACAACAATAATAAAATCAAAACCAAGAAAAACCAAGAAATCTCTGGATTGATTCATCAATCTATACCGTGATAGGTTTTTTTTTTCAACAAAGTATAATTACAATGTATCGACTTAGGGTTATCTATGATGAGATATTCATAGGTCATCATCATCATACGAATTCTAGAAAATTACCTTTCTAGAAATTCCATGTAAGCCTATTAGAAGTTAATATCATTAGGCTTCTTCCAGCCAGCCATTCTTTCTCTGCCCTAGGAAAAAGCAAGGGCAAGCCACTTCTGAAAATGTTGCCCCTCAAAATGAATGTACTTATCCAGGGAAAACCTTCCAAATATTTCATTATTTGAAAATGTATCACTTTATTTATAATGTGACTATTACGAATATAATATTGGAGTGGTTCCAAAGCACCGGCACAAACCTAACAACATTTTATTAGAGAATTCATATCCTTCAAAAGAGGACTGCACAGATGGTCTTATGAGGTCCCTTTTAAGCACTTGGGGAAAAATGGCAGCTTTAATTATTTTAAGGTTTATCAACAATATTCACTTGCAATTCACAGGAACATTCCAAACCACTCTTTAAAAAGATTTGCATATCCCAATAAAATTTAAAAAATCTTATTCATCCAACTGAAAGTAACACACACAGCCAGACAAGCTGTAATATAACTTCCTATTATTATGGACATATATAATGTGATTTCTTTGTGTTTTCAATAATACATTCCTCTACATTCTATTTCTAATTATTGTTTTAAGAGAACAACTGTGCTTCAAGGGAACAATGTTTCTCCTGGTCTTTGATCATTGTTATCTTTTAACAAAGTAATTTTGGAAAGTTTTTTTGAATTTGCTTATTTTGTTTATATGGCATCTTTCTGTCAAAAATACATTTATATACAAAATACAAAAAAACCCAACAACAACAACAACCAAAAACCCAGCAATCTTTTGTGATGATGCTTTATGGCAATATAATTCAAGGTAGGGTTTCTTAACACTCACATGAATTTTATAAATCTTCAACTCTTTTAAACATACCACTGCAATATTTATACAATTTAATCTCAAGGAAAGTCGTGCCAGTTCCAGCAGCAAAGAAATTCTGCAAAAGTAAAAAACCAAACCAAATCAGAATCAAAATAAGACTAGCAAGTAACAGCGACTTTTATATAGTAAAGACTAATAATTACCTTGATCACTAAGAAATGATTTCAACTGAGTTATGAACAGAAAAAATAGGAGAATGGCTGCAAATTTAGTATCCCAATTGGTTTATTGTAAGATAGAAGTACAGGGGACAGTAATATAAATTAAATCTGATAGATTTTTAAAAAAAAAAAATCAGTTAGAAAGTTGGAACAATCATCTATCTACCCGTCTAGTTCTCTTGCTAAATAGCATGCCAAGCTGTCACAGCAACTAAGACAAGTGTCACAAAACTGAGAGAAAGGGGAAGAAAGGAATCCTATCTTCTTCTTCTCCCAATATTTTAGTTTTAAATAAATACCGGTAGTTCCGTGTTTCACGCTGGCAACTATCATCTTGTTATAAGTAACTCCCTGCACAGAGAGAAGGATTAGCTGCCCTGATATGGGACATCACGGCGGGTGGAGGGGTGGGCGGGCGGAATAAAGCCTTGTTCTTCCATCAGGCTTTCCCTAATATTTATGGCATGAAACAGCAATTGTATTTGTGAGTATTTTTCTCTATGGTGCTCATTATTTGAAAGAGGCAAATCTCATTCAATCATGAACGTACCGTATTTCAGAATGTTTGGAAGACTGGGTTAGGAAAGGAAGTAAATCAAAACCACAACAAGGAGTCGATTTATGCGATAAATATACAGAGAATTATCATTTATTCTGTGGGGAAGTCATTTGGTATCAGGGAGATAAATAGTTCACACTGAGAACAGAAGGCATTAAATTTACTTGGGTTCCCATATTTGTTAGGCAGGGAAGAGACTATTCAACACAGGATGGTCCTTCTGTGCAGCTGAACCAACAGTGGTGGCCAGGTCAGTCTGAGTCCTACTCGGAGAGGCTTTCCTGTAATAATTGATTCTGTCCCATGTGCTGGGCTACTTTGTCCATCATCTAAGGTTGCTCGTGCATCTGGGTAGCCACTTAGTTTTGATATTGGATTGAAGCACTGGACAGTAATTTTGACAATCAGTGACAGACGTCCAGTAGGCACTGAGTGAATCCTTACTGTTTCTCACCCTCAGCAACTTTAAGACATGACGTGTGTGCTTTTTCAAGAGGCAACTGGATTTTCTGGTTTTGCTTTGAAGACATTTCACTTCTCATCCAAGAAGCTTTTTCAGCTCTGACTGGATGGTGGCAATGGAAGGGTTTATACTCCTTGCAGACAGCTGGTCATTTGCATTCTTTTAGGGAGTTGTTAAGGCCACCTGGAGGTTTATCTGTGTCTTCAGGGTCACCTGAGTGGTGCAAATGGCTGTGGAGCCTTTTTGGAACTGCTGAAAGGACTGTGTTATAGACTGGAGATAGATGATGTCATATCCCTCCCCCTCTGTTGAGAAAGGGCTGTTCAATTTTGACAAAGATGTCCTCTTTGGCCCTTCTTTCAAACCAGCGGTTTTCTCTGTCCAAAATGTGGCCTTTGCTGTCTTCAAAAGAGTGGCCTTTGTCTTTTAAATGCAGATGGACTGCTGAATCTAGTCCTGATGAGTTTGTTCTCCTATGTTGTGCCATGAATTTATGAAGTGGTTGTTTTGTTCCCTAATGTACAGAAGAAGTTTCTTGGATGAGAACCTAAACGTCTTCAAAAAACCCCCAGAAAGTCCAGTTGCTTCTTGAAAAAGCATCTTTGGGTCAACCATGACCTGGATGACTGAGAATTTCCATAGACATTTAAGACATGTGGAATTCAACTCCCAGAATTCTCCAGCCAGATGGGATTGGTGTGTGTATGTGTATGTGTGTTGAAGTTCACACATTTTAAAGTTGCTGAGGGTGAAAAACACTGACCTAGGTAATTACTCTTTTCCTGCAGTAGCTGAAGCAGGAACAGGCAATTAAATTGTCAGGCTCTTTTTATCAAGACTCGATAATAAAGACCTTTTGACTTTACATGCTTAAACTCATTTCCTGGGCTACAATCTTGACAGAAATCTCACAGACGTCTAGATAAGAGTCTCTATGGCAGAGATAAATGAGTCCTAATCAAACAGCTAATAGTCCACTGCCAGTGCTATAGGTGAAAGAATTTTACACCCACAGTTATTCAAATTGTAGTTCCCCCCACTTTCTCATGAACGAATGGATCTTTTGCACAGTTCTTGGTGTCCTTGAATTTGAAGGGTTATTTATCTATTTTTTAAAAATGCATGGCTGCCCATCTTAAACAACACTGGGTGGTTCACAGTAAAACCAGGAAGTATAAAACAATCATAAAACAGTAAAACAAACAAAAACAAAAATTCTGCACTGGGAAGCAGAAACACTCAACCATACAACAAAGCATAAATCTTGAATTCAAAAAAATATATAAAACAGTTCCATGAACACCCATTCACCTCAAATAAACCCTTTAGAACACCAAAAACACATACCAAAAATGTACACATCCAAAACAATGTAAGCAATATATACTATAAACCTGCAAATACACATTTTACATTTAAATAGGCAAACAACAGAAGTCACCACTATACTACAGATTCTCAAGAAGAAAAATAAAACAATTACTGTATTTTTTGGAGTATAAGATGCACCTTCCCCCCCAAAGGGGGTGAAAATACCGAATGTAGCCCCGCCTACCCACTGGCCCCCACTTTTTGGCCTCTGCTTCCCAGCAGTTGCCTCCTTGCAGCAAACAGCAACAAAAAACAGCTCCTTTCAGCTTCAGCACAGCCTAATTAGCACAAGTTGATTGGATCGGCCTCCCGACTCTCAGCTGATTTGCTCTCAGCTGTTTTGCGCAGGGCTCTGCTGCTTGCTGCAAGGAGATAAATTACTGCAGATTTTTTTTCCCCTTGTGCTACTCAAGCTATGCTGAAAACGAAAATGAAAGTAAAGCAGACTGTTTGCTGTTTGCTGCAATGAGGCAAAATTGCTCAGAGGCAGAGGTAGATTTCTTTTTCTTCTTTTCCTCACCAAAAAAGATAGGTGCGTTTTATAGTCCGGTGCGTCTTATACTCCGAAAAATATGGTACATCAACAAAATATTTCTACAAAAATCTGTCTCTCTCTCTCTCTCTCTCTCTCTCTCTGTGTGTGTGTGTGTGTGTGTGTGTGTAAATATGTATATACACACACACATACACATGAACTATCCTAAAAAGGCAGGTGGATGGGCCTATCACGTGCACAATGGCCAAATTGATCAAAGATGCATAAAGGCAAATATCTCTTCAATGGTAGTTTTTACACTCTGATGATTTGGCCAAATAACTCATTATTCACCAAACATTAAAATAAATACTGCTTTAAGATTATATCTGAACAAAGTAAATGTATCAATTTTATATTTTAGATCTGGATACAATGTAAATAATAAATACTTTTTATTTTTTTTAAAGTTTCCAGAATGTTGTTAAATAAATATAAAACTCACCTTTCATTACGGTTTACTTGCTTTTTAGATCCTTTCAAAAGTTCAAATACGTTATTCAAATCTGTAGGAGCATCTTCTAAAATCTGATTTTTATCTAATTGCCTGAAAATATTTTATTAGTAGATGATTAATATTTTCAAATTTTCTATCTATCTCTATGCTTCTATCTCTACGCATCAATCTCTATCCATCCATCCATCCATCCATCCATCCATCCATCCATCCATCCATCCATCCATCTTAGGGACTTCTATGCCTAAATGAAATTCATCTTGTCAAATAATCAGGAGCGGATCTCCATAAATTCTTGCTCCCACAGGAAATGAGAGGGGTTTGGGTCGGAAGATAGGCCTCCTAAGTAACAGTCCCAAGACTGAAATATGCATATCACTCTGAAGATATATAATGACTTTGATTCTTAGTAAGGAAAGAAGATGACCATTTTATTCTTATTTTTTTATTATTGAATTATGAATGAGTTATGTATATATGGAGTTTGCGTATATTGAGATATGTCTGTACATTGCTCAGTCATTAGAGGATGGATTTTTTAAATAAAACATTAACAATTCAGTTTAGGATATATGAGGGGTAAAAAATAGGAGGAAAAAATGCTGCCTTGAGAACTTAAAACAGGATGTAATTCTAACAGAATAAATTCAATTTATGCATTTTCTTTTACTTATGATTTCCAAGATACCAGTCTACCTTTAGATATATAAATACCAAAGAATTACATGAGTAAAAGCTGGTACTTACCCTTTGATTGTTTGAATTTTATATATGATATTCAAACTAAGACAGCTTTCAAGTTTATCTTCTATATCTGAAGCATCCACTAGCTTGTTACGCACCTATAAACAGTTACAATAACTATGTCATCACAGTTTATAGAAAACAGGAAAACAATAAGAATTTCCGACATTGAAATTTAAATGTGATTCCCTGGTATTTTCATTATAAGCTCTATATCTCAATTTTTAAAACCAGATTTGAATGTTCATTATAGATTCTTAAAGTAGAAAACAATTATATTTCAATCTAAACACAAAAAATCTTCTACAGGTAAAATGGTTTCTTGAGTGAAACTATGTAGATCACCAAACAATATAAACATGTACCATCAAACTATCTGTAACACATTCTTTTCTTTTTCTTTTTTATCCATTTTTATTTTATTCAAAAACAGTTAAAATACAAAACACCAAAAGCTCCTCCTCAAGATGGCTGCTGAACAATAGGAACTTTTCATTTTTCTTGCCAACAATATGCCAATTTTACTGCCCAAGCTGATTCTTTGGCAGTGCTGCTCCCTGGATATGAATAGGAGCACTTAGGAATGACCCAAGGCGGCTTTTGGACAGCTGTGGACCCACCTACGAAGTGGAATCTTGAAGATTCCAGTTCTCTTTGGGAGCGACCGGAAAGCCACTGGGCATTTATCTTTCTCTTGACAGCTTGTTTTCTCAAGCGTGCATGGATTTTAACTTCACCTTTTGAATCTTTTGTTACACTTTGCTTTTTATATTTAAAAGTTGACCAGTTGGCTGAATGCTAATTTATTTTAACCCCCTGCTGGACTCTGTTTTTTCTTTTTCCTTTTGATTTATGTTGTTATTTTGAATAATTTTTAACTTCTCTGTAAGGAACAAGATATGTCCTTGGATAGTGAAAGTGCTTTTACTTGATTTACATTTTATTGAACTACAAGGATTTTGTATTTTATCAATTGGCAAAAATTTTGTAGTTTAACTTTCTTAATCTTTCTTTTAATCTTGGATCGAAATGTACAGAAAATATCTTCCCTGCTTTTTGTCTTTTTACATCGGGAAAGGAGGCTGATACTCAAAAAATGACTGTTTGATGACATGCAAGCTGAAAGCTTTTTTTTAAAAAAAAGTTTGATGAAATTATAAAGGCTGTGGAAAACATTCAGAGGCAAGTGATTGTAAATAAATTAAACTCACAAAACGAATGTGATTTCAAAGCAGTAGATTCCTGGGAAATATGGACCCAGACTTAGAAATAACAGCACCGGCTCTGTATACTACTCTGAATTTCAAGCCTGCACGCTTATACAACAGCAGAAAACTATCTCAGTGGATAAGTGATAAATTGGTCATTTCTAAGTGGATTGAAGAAGATTGGGGAATGGATTTATCACATTTAACTGGGGAACAATCATATAGACTTTTTGGGGGAAGATTGGCTTTGTAGATAGGACTTATTGTATTTAATCAGGCAACAATTGATAACAGATTGTATTAAGTAATAAATGTGGATATTTAATCCAGGACCAATCAGTGTTAATTCATGGGATGATGTGGGATAATTAAGAAGCAGTGGTAAATTTTCTACAAGTTGATTACAATAACAATGTATTAAAAGAGGGTTTTGGAATTTTAATCCTATTTTTTATTATTATTGTTCTTCCTGTTAACTACTTTGTTATAAATGTAGTATATAGATGACAGGTTAACAACTTGCAAATAGAATTAGTAGTTTAGTAGTTTAAAATTCTTTGGGCCGGTTTCACAAGGGGTGGGAAATTAATATTGTGGTAACATATTAATCAGCATTCAACCGGAGGGATAATATGAATATATGTATTAGTCTTTTTTAATGCACCTTTTTCTTTTTAAGGTCCTATTTGTTTTGTTTTTTTCTTTGTTTATTTGTTCCTCCCACCCAAAACATTTGGTATAACCAGTAGTGGGTTCCTCTTACCTTCACTACCGGTTTGGATGCGCAGTGTCCGTGATGATGTCTGGGCAGGTGGGCGGAGCCTCCTGCCGCCGCCACTACTGGTTCGCCTGAATTGGGGCGAACCGGTAGTAACCCACCACTGGGTAGAACACATTCTTTTCCATAATGAATCATCAATTTACTACCCATATTTTTTCCCATAAAATGTAGCATTATGCAAGGATGTAATTAGAATCTTAACCACTTTCAATTTCACTTTACCACAAAATGATTATGCAGTTTAGTGCAGGACAGGACCAAATTAACAGAATAACAGAGTTGGAAGGGACCTTGGAGATCTTCTAGTCCAACCTCCTGCTCAAACAGGAAACCGTATACTATTCAGAATTCACAATGGAATTCTGAAATACTATAAGTTCTATAACTCTATACCACTTATAGGTAACTGGATAACCTTAGGCTCCTCTTGCTCTTCATAGTGCTCAGGTTTTATATTTAGCATTATCTTCCATTGCTGAGGATGGAGTGGAACATGGCTTTGATGCTCCCAGTCAAACATTTAAATATCAGCCTATAGAATAACTGTGGGAAAAAAATGGAGCTTCTCCTTGAGCTCCTGAAGGAAAGACAGGCTATAAATCTAACAGTTTATCTTTTTCTTCTTATATTTTTATTTCATTTTTTGTTTCCTACTTCAATATATCCTTCTCATTTTTTTATTACATATAATAAACTACCCATTAGAAGTATATAAAGCAAGAGGCATTCATTACTCATTCAAGTGAAGCACCACTTTTCATACCTGCAACTTTTCTAGCATTCTGTTAGTAACAAGGGGAAAATTTAAGTTGTTTGTTACATTTTCAAAAATTACCATTATTGAAAATAAATCTTTATATCTACTTGGAGCATTTTCTTCAATGAATGTGGCTGCAGTGGATGAAAAGGTTGTGGCTTCTTCCACTCTGGAAGCATCCAGGAAACACTCAAGCAATTCTCTGCGATGAGAAAATGATTATATTAAATATCCTTTTGAAAAATATTGGTAAACAAACAACTTTTATGTGATTTATTAATTTTTTTTTACAAAAGCCCTTTGACAACATGAACATTTTTTACTTTATAACCTTGATATAGTGAAAATGAAGATACTATTTTGAAATTATTGTAACTAATACTTCAGTTTCTGTACAAATAAAAATATTACCAAATAATCATATGTCTTATTTGAAAGTTATTTAAAGCCCATTATTTTACAAAAAGCATATGTGAAACTCATGCATGATTTTCTGCCTTATCTACTGGATGCAGAGTCTTTAGCTTTTATTCCAGACTTTTTAAAATGCAACATTCAAGTAAAATATTTTATTTGTTTCCATTTCTATACCGCCCTTCTCCAATAGGACTCAGGGCGGTGAACAGCCAAAGTAAAAAACAGAACATACAAAATTTAAAAGCAGTTTAAAATAATTAAATATTTTGGCCGTAAATTAAAACAACCCAATTTAAAATCAATTTAAAATTTAACTCAAGCCAGCCCAGCTAGTTGAAATAAATAGGTTTTCAGGGCCCGACGAAAAATCCGGAGGTCTGTTATTGTACGTATCTCTGGGGGGAGGTTGTTCCAGACGGTGGGCGCCGCCACAGAGAAGGCTCTCCCCTGGGGGTTGCCAGCCGACATTGTCTGGCGGACGGCACCCTGAGAAGGCCCACTCTGTGCGAGCGTACTGGCCGGTGGGAGGCTATTGGTGGCAGAAGGCGGTCTCGTAGATACCCCGGCCCTAAGCCATGGAGCGCTTTAAAGGTGGTCACCAACACCTTGAAGCACACCCGGAAGACCACCGGGAGCCAGTGCAGCTCGCACAGGAGAGGTGTCACATGGGAGCGCCTCATCGCCCCCATAATCCCCCGCGCGACCGCATTCTGGATCAGCTGGAGCCTCCGGGTGTACCCCAGGGGGAGCCCCATGTAGAGAGCGTTGCAGTAGTCCAGGTGGGAAGTGAGGAGTGCCTGAGTGACTGTGCGTAGGGAGTCCCGATCTAGAAAGGGGCGTAACTGGCGTATCAGGCGAACCTGATAAAAAGCCCCCCTGGCCACGGCCGTCAAATGATCTTCTAAAGACAGCCGTGCGTCCAGGAGGACGCCCAAGTTACGAGCCCTCTCCGTGGGGGCGAGTGATTCGCCCCCAATAGCCAGCGATGGCGTCAGCTGGCTATATCGGGACACCGGAAGCCACAGCCACTCGGTCTTGGAGGGGTTGAGTCGGAGCCTGTTTCTCCCCATCCAGGCCCGCACGGCCTCCAGGCACTGGGACATCACTTCAAGGGCATCGTTGGGGTGGCCTGGGGTGGAGATGTACAGCTGGGTGTCATCAGTGTACTGATGGAACTCCACCCTGAAGCCACGGATGATCTCACCCAGCGGCTTTACATAAATGTTGAACAGAAGGGATGAGAGGACCGACCCTTGTGGCACCCCACAAGCAAGGTGCCTCGGGGTCGACCGCTGCCCCCGTCAACACAGATTGCGGTCGTAAGTCCATCATGGTCATATGAATTCTCACATAACAACTGTATTTGCTTAGCTATGGAGTTGCCAGTTCCAATTGTGGTCATTAAGTAAGGACTACCAGTATTTAGGAAGTAATTTGATGAAGTGGAGTAGTATGTATTTGAGATGCCAAGATCCTCAAAACAGATGCACAGTATATAGCAGTGATGGCTAACCTTTTCCGGACTGAGTGCCCAAAGCGCAAGCATGCCCGAACCCCCAAAATGCAATGTGTGCATGGCCCCCGTGCATGCCCCCCGCCCCCTGCGTGTGCTCCCTGCCCCCCTCTGCGTGCACACCCCTGCACGCTCCCCACGCATGTGCATGTGGCCCACGCATGCATCCCGCCAGCCCTCCCATGTGTCATATTGATTTTACTGACATGGAATGATTCTTTCCCCAAATAGGAACTCATCTTACATCATAAGTTCTGCTGTCCAATCTTTGTCTTCCTCGTCTGGATGACTCAATGCAGACACAATCTGAGAGAGACTTGGTATAAGAAAGTTGCGGGACCCAGGCTTTAAAAATGGTCTTATATTTTTCCAATAAATAACTGATGCATTATATATCAAAAAATAGTATCTGGAATAAAAAAGATATTATTCATTATTCCCTAAGACTAGTTGGCCCCAAATGATAAGAAATGGATCTAGGATATTCCCAGCCAGTCAGTCAAACATACATTTTCTGATGCTTTGTTTAAACTAAATTGTATATCAGTGATTGCATGGCCTCTGTAGATGCCATACTTTAAATAAATAAATAAAGCCTAGTTATCTAATATAAGCAGTAACGTATCATGGGAATGTGATTAAAAATCAGGCATTCATCTTGCCTAGGTATTCTAAACTATTCTAGTCATTGCTCCATGCCTTAGGATATAAAATAGATAACCGCATTAAGGCAAAGCACAATTAAGTGACTAGTAGCTATTTAAACCCCCCTCTCTCTTACCGATGATGCTACTTAGGGAGGTAATGAAACATCTGCAACAAAACAACCATACTCAGAGACCGCCAAGAAGCCAACAAAAGGACAATACTTTTCATGCTATGAAGGAAGTCTTTTTTATTTAGCCAAGCACAATTGTTTTCAGCACATTATCGAATGAAGTGAGGGAGATGATCTTTAAAAAGAAGGGAATGAAAAAGATCTTACCTTATATCACTTAATGCAAAATCAATTGTTTTCAGCAAGTTTATATTGAATTTTTCAAATTGTTCCTAAAAGGAAAAGTATTTCACTTTGAAATAAAATAAAACCTCTATGATATATCGCTCTTCTAGTACCAACAAACCCAACTATTATTAATTCAAAATTCACAACTTCTACTTATTCCAAATATATGTATAATTCCTTTTCTGTTTATAATATGATGTATATGTGTATAATATGAGTTGGTAGGTAATAAACTATTTAATTAATTAAATGGGGGTCACGTATAGATTACAGCAGAATGTCCATTACATCTGAATACAATCTTTGGATGTCTCTCTTACTTTATATGTGTGTAAATAGTAAGTACAATTTTATACATGTGCCTGACAATGCGCAAAGCATCCGAAGTCTGCTAAGAGTTTATAATGAATGCTATTTAACAGACTTAAACTACCACAATCCCATTCAGAGTAGGGATTTGTGAAGTATTTGTAAGAGATACTTCGCAAAGTATGACAATCCAAGCACTAAAGCGAGTTTGTTCTTCCAGACTTTTGTGGCTCCTCCAAAGGCTGTCCACTGACATCTGTTATCCATTCACACACATTTTGCTTTATGGCTTTGAGGTCACCCCTAACACACTTTAAAAAGGGTTCTTTTCAAATGCTTTGCATAGCCCAAATTTTCAATAATCTAATAATGCAGAACCATGGGCATAATGATCTCGAAAGAAGAGATTTTATATCAGGGCTGTCAAATTCGCGGCCTATGAGCCAGATGCATCACATGCTGGCCACGCCCACACCTGGTTTAGGAAAGGGGGGGAAGTCCCAATATGTCACGTGATGCTGCCGTGACGATGTGAGTCTGACAGCCCTGCTCTAGATTAACAATATCAAGATCAGTCTTATACTCACCAAACTGTCAGTAGATACAGGAGTATATAACTGGCTCTGGCACAAATATGCTCTACCCAAGAATTGGTTAACAGGAGCTTTTCCTTTAAAATACATTTGTAGACAGTCATGGCTTATTTCAGGAAGACCCATCTAAAAGTAAACATATTTCATTTTTTTAAAAGAAGATCTACACAATATTAAAAAATGGCACACTATCCCCAGGAAAATGAATGCACTGTTACCTGATATGCTTGTTCTGCACATAAGACATATAAGTCAAAAGAGAAACTCTCCAAGGAATCAAGGGCAGATTTTCCGTCATGTGCTGATTTGATCAACTGGTAAGTACTTTTCAAAGCATCAACATCTTTAAAAAAAATTAAATTAGATGAAAAGTAGTTTTTTAGCATTTAGTTATATTGATAATGAAAATAATTTTGAGTAAGGGTAATTAGAAGTTTGAGGAATAAGCCTGAGAGATAGTTGTGCTTCGCCTTGATGTCATGCTTTTAGCCACAGAAGCCACATTATGGTTTTTATAAAAAAAACAACAGTGATGAGGTTTTTCTTCATCAATCTTCATTTCAAAGATTTCTTCTAGCAGCCTTCTAGGTAAGCCAGAGGCTACCCAAACGCCACACAAAACACAGTAACAAGAACATTTGGTCTTTAGCTGTTGCCAAGCAACTTTGAAGGGATACTTACTCGAAGCATCATCAAAGAAAAGTACTCTTTGAAGCTTTTGCATAGCCTTAATCCGTTTACTCAATTCAACTGATTTTCAAGATTTGTACCACACGTTGAAGCATAAACTAAAACTATCAGCTGCTGGACCTACAAACTACACTGAACTAAAATGTGGTTGGCAAGCAACTGATTCAATTGTGTCATGCAAACAAAGACATATAGCATTATGCTATAATGAATTTGTATGACCAATGCATAGACTGAAAATAATTACTGGAAACAAATCTAACCTTTTCTGTCAAGTAGAAAAAGGATTAAATGAGTTTACCAAGAATGTTGACAGTTGGAAACAATGCTTTGCATGCAAGAAAACTAAAAAATAGTTTGTTTATTCATTATGTAAATGGATACTCAGTTGTCTATGACAAGCGATCAGCATCTTAACTTGTCAAATATTATTCTTATCCTCCACCTCCCCATATATCATAAAGCCTTGGTAGTACAGGGGTTTAAGGCACCCTGTTATTAAGCTGGTTATTAAGACCAGCTGCCTGCAATTACTGCAGGGTTCGAATCTCGCCAAGGCTCAAGGTTGACTCAGCCTTCCATCCTTTCTAAGGTAGGTAAATTGAGGACCCAGTTGTGGGGGCAATAAGCTGACTTTGTATAAATATACAAAAGGATGAAGGCTATTGCTGAGCACATTGTAAGCCGCCCTGAGTCTTCGGAGAAGGGCGGCATATAAGTCAAATTTTAAAAAAAAAATTATATGGTGCAAAACACTATTAACTTGGACTGAGCTTATATAAAGAAAGTCCACCTCAGCTAAGAATAAATAAGTACCTGAATCTTACTTCTCTGGATCTTACTTCTCTGTAAACATGCTTTTGATTATAGGAAAACACCCATTTTTAAAAATGTCTGGAATGAAAACTTTAACAGTCTACACAATAAATACTAAAAAGAATTTAAAACCATTTACTTTGTTCTTTCTCAGCATCTGACAGCTGCTGCCTAATCAATATCTCCATGCCTTTTCAGGTATTTTTTCAGACTGTGTTCAGAATCTGCTGGAAGAAAAAACAATCCAGGATGAAAAGCAAAATAATATTTTAGGTTCTTTTATCCGGAAACTTTCAGCCATTTTGCAAGATTATTTAGGATTCAATAGCTGCGCTAATTGTGAACTGGCTGTATTTTTGATATAGTTCCAATACAAAAGAATATTGATGTGTGTAGCTCAGAGTTGAACTGTGGAGTTCTTGGTGCTCTCTGAGCTTCGTTTTTTTCTTGCAGATGTTTCATTACCCCAATTAAATAACATCCTCAGGGCAAGTGAGCGTGTCATTTTCTCCCTGCCTATATAGTCAGTGTTACACATTCACTTGCACTGAAGATGTTACTTAGTTGGGTAATGAAGCGTCTGCAAGAAAATTAAGCTCACAGAGCACCAACAATTCCACAGTTTAACTCTGAGTTATCTCCTTGGTATTTATTTGTTCCTTAATTAGGATATCATCTTCTGCTTAACTGTTTGCCTGATGTTAATATCTAATTACTGGGTACTGACTACTGGTGAGAAGGTGTTCTGGTCTTTTTGTTTCCTCCTTAGCTTTTTTATTATCTGCTTTGAATGCTGTGTAAAATCTGCTTTAGGTCTGGCAATTGTTGGCTGCTAACCATGTTAGCAGGATGAGAAATACGCCATCCAGTGGCAAATCTATAACAAATTTTTGCAACGTATGACTCACACCATCAAGCATTCAGGTTTAGAGCTTATTTGAGGAGAGGGTAGAGGAGGTGGGTGGGGTCTCTCTCTCTCTCCCTCTCTCTCTCTCTGTGTATGTCTCTGTGTGTGCGCATGTGCAACTATCCCCATAGACCAGAGGTCTTCAGACTTGGCAGCTTTAAGACTTGTGGACTTCAACTCCCAGAATTCTCCAGCCAGCTATACTATGCTGGCTGGAGCTATGCAGGCTGGAGAATTCTGGGAGTTGAAGTCCACAAGTCTTAAAGCTGCCCAGCTTGAAGACCTCTGCCATAGACATATAAAGACGTTACCTGCTGGGATTACTCCCAAACGGCGCCGCCTCAGCTCTGCTGCCGCTCCCTCGGCGTCTTCTTCAGTCCTGCCTGCCCCCGACGGCCAGTCCAGCACCGTCTGCACTCCCTCCTGCGCCGCTATTAAGCGGACCTCCCTTTCTCCCTCCCTCCCCTTCGTTTCCGAGGCGCTCCGGGACCGGCTCTCCGCTACGCCGGGAGCAACTTCAAGCGCCGCGCGCCGCCGCGTCCCTCGGTCTCTTAGCAACGCATCGCTTGCTAAGCGATTCATTCGGTCTGCTCACTTCCCTACGGGATCCTTGAGAAGTCAGAATTCCTTCCCAAGCGAACGGTTCCCTCGCCCCCCCCCCGCCCTCCCTGACCTCAGGAACTGCAGAGATTTAGAGATTCTGCTTGTCGCTTTAAGCCGTTGCTTAAAATACCCGGGGAAGCTGAGAGTAAATAGAATTGAGACAAAAAAAAAAAATAGAAGCAATTTTTTGGGGCGGGAGGGGGGATTTGAACTTGTTCCCTAGAATTTTAGTAGCAGTCCGATCTATTCGTGGCACACTGGGGGCCCTGTGAAAACGATTTAAGAAAGTTCTAAGCCAGTATTTCTCAACCTCGACAACTTTAAGTTGTGCGAACTTCAAATCCCAGAATTCCCTAGCCAGCCTGCTTTTGAGGTTCGGAAGCATTGCTGTAGTCCAGGCACGGGTGGAGAACGATGGCCCTTTTATGACTTGTGGACTTCGTCCCAGAATTCCATGGCTGGTTCAGGAATTCTGGGAGTTGAAGTCCACGAGTCGTAATGGGGCCATCGTTCCCCACCACTGCTCTAGTCTAAGGATTCTATTCAGTGTCAATATTCTTCCTGAGAGAATGAGAGACAAATAAGAGATTTGCTAACAATTGTTAAACCATTTTTATATCGTTATTTTGTTAAGGGAAAGAGAATGGTATACAAGAATCTTACTCAATGCAAATGGACAGTATGTAGTCCAATGTTAGTATTACTGGATGGTGTAGTTTCCTACTGAAATATCTCTTACAATCTTTTGCATAAACTTACTTGGTCTAAAATTGAAGCAGATTATTGGCTCAAAGACTCTATTGAGCTCTCCTTCATGGGCAGAGGCATTGGTGCACCGGAGTATTCCTATTGTGTAGTGCAGATTCTCTTTATGCCAGGGTCTTACCAGGTCCACAAAGCAGGCAATCTTGAATTTTGAATTAAATGAGGCTTGTGTTTTATATGCATATTTATAATCCAACAAATATTACAAAAAAATAAAATATGTCTAATGTTCTACTCTCCAAAGAATGAAAATATGGCCAGCTTGACCGTTGGCCATATGGCCCTAATCAAGATTGGATTTTGATTTTAGGTTGTTTGGTATCTGGAACTTTTTGTCTTGGAGAATTGGAGAATGAGAGTAATATGTTGTCTCAAAGATAAAATCATCGCTTTATAACAGAAGCAGATTCCTTTTATGCAAGGACTTTTTAAATAAGAATTAATTCCATTAAAAATGAGAATGATAAATTGATATGTTCATGATTAATAACCATTTACCCACTAGTGACTTACAGTAATACTACTCAGTTATCACTGAAATGGTATGCCTGTCCTCATTATTATTATTTTGGCACAGCAGTAATTAGAGGACCAGGAAAAAAGCCAAATTCATTAGTTGGGAAATGAGCATTAGGATAGCGAAATCCTACATCAAAGATTATCCATTTGGATAACTTTAGTAAGAGAGAGAGAGAAAAAAAGAGAGACTTTAATCTTAAATGTTGTCTGTATCATTCAATCATAGAGCTATTGCTTGATATGTCTTTTTTTTTATGCTGCAGTGGGATGCAGGTTCTTTTACTACAAAAAATAAATCTTAAAGTGAAGCATAGTTGACTAACAAGTATCCTATATAGTAAATACAGTATTTTCAGATTTCAAGAGCTGTTCTTTAACACAATTGACAATGATAATCTGCATTGATATGCATCGTCACCTTCCATCCTTTCTTTATGATAAAATTATTGGAGATGAAAGGCACTGCTACCAGCAACTATGGCTTTGGGCTCTGGTTCCTTGTAATTGCCCCAAACATCAGTTTCTTCTCTATCAGTAGAATCAACTAGTTATGAATGGTTATCCTTTGATATGGAAAGCTTTAATATAGCTGATCTCTTCTCAATATACTTACCCAAGCATGTTTTAGTGAAGGAAAATATTTCACAGATGAGCAGTACCAAATGAAAACTCTGTCAGAGATAAATGGGATATTGTCAAACTCTACTGCCAGTGTTTAATTCCATCATTCAAAAAGAATGCAAACAGAAATGTATGTGTGCAGTATTGCAGAAGCAACTGCCCTCTTCTAAAGTTTAAGAAGGTAATCCCTCATTAGAAACAAAATTCCCCCAAGAATGAGAAGAAATCCTCCGTAAGAATAAAAGAAAAATTCTGCTGCTTCTCCTTAATCACTTATTGCCGCTTATTGCCAGTGGCAGAGCCTAGACATATCCCATTTTCACACACCCCACCAGCCCAAACACTGGCACTAGCCCTGAAAGATCTGAATTCTGAATGGCGTGGAGCTCAGTTCAGTGTCAGCAGTGACAGCAAGTGGAGTGAAAATGGGAAGGTCCCAGCCACTGCCGCCATTCTGCACTCTGCCTGCCTGCTTGCTTGTCCGCCTGGCTCTCCCTCCGGCTGCCCACAGCAAGTTGTCCCTGTGGCGACTTGGCCATGCTGTGTTGTCCTGCGATGACTTGGCGGCTATGAGTTGACAGAGGCAACTTGGCAGTGGCAAGCTGGCCATAGTGAGTTGTCCTAGACCCCCTGGGAGCAACAGCCACTGGCAAGTGAATTGTTTTCTAGCCTTATGCCTTAACCATTAGACCAAGCTGCCTCTCCACTTATGTCAACCCTTCAGTTAGATTTAGTGTACATTAAATAAGATGCAAGCAAATTAATTTCTAGTTTGACCAGTCAATTGGTCCACCAACCCATTTAAAGAAGAAAAGATAGCCGGAGAAGCTGGGATTTCAGTCTTCTTCACAGCTAAAAGAAAATTGAGGAGCAGGAGTACAAACCAAATGGAATAGAAACCAGGAGAACATTTTTCAACCAGAAAGACATCATTTCAGGTTGCTTCCCCCATTTTTACCAAGGCACTGCATGTTGCCTATAGGCAGGACATAGGCAGTGTAAGTGAGAAAACACACTTTCAGAATGGAGCCCTTAAAGATGTCCTCAGCAGCAAGTGGATGGTCAAATAACAGACGGTAGTATGCAAGTGTGTCAGCTGGGAATGATTAGTAAAAGATTTAGAGGTTGATTTGGCAGCTCTTCGTCTGTCATAATAAATGCTTTCAGGCACACTTCTTGAAATCTAGAGAGCTTCTTCTCCGACTTTGTAGATAGCTTTAGCCACCACCAGGCAGCAGAAGATGCAGAAAACAATGCTCATATTACCAACTTTTCAGCAGTAAAGAGTTATATATAAGTAATGAAATAGAACTCTTAAGATATACAGATGTCCTGTAGCTCAGCCTTTATCATTTTCAGTTTGAGGACACAAGTTATGCTGATGTTGTTTCATCAGAAGATGGACGTTGGTAAGAATTAGAATAAGCATCTTGCTAAAATACTTTAGCCATTCTCTTTGAATTTATGACAACAAACATAGATAGAGAAAACTCTCTTGCTGTGCTGTCATTTAAAGTTTGCCTGGATTTTGGTAGCCTATGCATGGTAGTTATTATATTTTGACTCCTGGACTATCTGTGATATTGCTGTCTATGAACAGGGTATTTCTGCTCAAATGAACTGTTCAATTTGCCATGAGGCAGCTTCTTCTCTATTTCATTTATGCTGTAGTTCAATTAGGGACACCCCTGTTAAAGAATAAATAAGCAAGTGGTTTAATTGCTGCTGAATTGACTGTTTACATGGCTGTAATTTACTGCAGGGGAAAATATATTGATCTTTTTGTGAATAACTATAAGTTTGGAAAGAAATATCAAGTGTAATTTATGTTGATTCTGACTGCTGTAAGCATTGTATGCTTAGATGTTTTTAGAGGGAAAAAAGATCATGTAATGTACTGTACATAAATTTATCCAGGTAAGTGTTCGTGATACAAAAATGTTAAATCAATAATATCACTTGAAACAAATTACCCTGCTTTTAGGTAGCTTGCTACGCAGTAACCCAGGAGACAGAGAACATTCTTGGTCTGTTTATTTAAGAGAGATGTTCCTAATCCACTCCAAAAGCTAAATAGTGTTATCATTTAATTTCAATGGGCTTTTCCGAAGTATTCTCTACCCACAAGTAGAAAAAAGACAGTGATGACACTGGCCAGTTTGAATGGGACAACTCGCCACAGCCAACTCACCGCAGCCAACTCACCATGGCCAATTTGCTGCAGAACATCTCACCACGGGACAATTTAATAATTCAATTTAATTATTTAAAATAAATAAAAAATATTTTAATTTTTGTCATTCACATTTCATTCTGTCCCTCCTTTTGCCCCCTTTCTTTAATGATTCTATTCCACCATTTCTTTGATATTAGTATAACTCTTGTCCTGCAGTGAGTTGTCCTGTGGTGAGTTGGCTGTGGTGAAGTTGGCTGAGTTGAGTTGGCCGTGGCAAATTGTTATAGACCCGTGGCCAATTGCTTGGACATTGTTGGCAACTCACCAAGAAGAAAAGCTAGCAGATGGGTACTTCAGCTAACTAATCAAGGTAGGCAACTCAAGTTGTCCTTCTGATAGTTCTTGGTGGATTGAAATCACAGGTATCCACAGCTTCCACAATGATTGAAAAAAATGTCCCTGCACAGTGATCATATGGCTAACTCCAAACTTACACTCTTGTGGTCCAATATTTGACAGTTCTGTCACCAAAACTATGGCTAATGTTGAAATTAATCCAGTATATTGTGTGAGAGTGACCAGTAAGTACAGAAATGCATGCTGTTGCTGGAGATCTATCACCTGTATTGGTGTGATCTTTGAACAGACCTTTGAGACTTGATATCAATTATCTGGAAGAAAAAAAATCTCAGGAAGAAACCCAAAAGAATAAATACAACTTTGTATAGCAAATGAATTATCAGCAATGCTTTTATTTCAGCCCAAGACTTTCTATACTTCTATATTTTATCAAGTAATCTAATTCAATTGTTACATTGAGTGGGGAGAGGCTATTAAGAGTTCTCTGTGTTTGTTTTATGGATAGCAGACATTCTAAACAGCTTTGTTTATACAAAACAATCGTGTTCATTCAGTCAGAATGACAACTGAGTTTTAGCAGACGTTATGGAAACACACACTTGAAAGAATTCACCAGCAGCAGTAAGTGAGAGAGGAGCTTAAAAACTTGATTAAAACAGAGAAGAAAATTGAATTAACTTCATTCTTACAATGTCTGTTTAAACAATGAATGTAAGCAATAGAACATACTGTTGGTAAACAGTAAAGATATATTTGTAAGGACAGCCAGTTTGCTGCACTGGGAGTAGATTGGGTACAATGATTTGCATGCATATCCATGTAGAATCTACAAATATTTCTGCGTTCAAAAATTAACGTTCATATTAAATTACACAAGAGCAACGTCTCGGAAGAAACACTGAACTGAGGCACCCACAATCTTCAGAGAAAATTGGAAGATTGCTGGAAAGTAGAATATGGCTGATTAGCTTGCCAAGAACTTGTCAGTCGAATAAAAACAGTAAAACTTCAGAAATTGCTCTCATCAATTAATTCTATTCAGAGGATAGAATTGGGAGTTAGGTCCACACATTTTGTGCCTTTCTACGTGGGAGAAAAATTAGCTATTTAGTCATACTATTATACTCTAGGGATATGAATTACCCAAGAAAATTGTATTTTATGCTTTAAGGAGCTATATGCATGATATTTTAGAAATATATTTAATCCTCTTCATTTTTTGTTCTATTTCTTGAATGATCAAATGGGAAGCAGAAGAGCAATATATTTTAACAATTAACATTCAAATTATTTATTAAGCTTATTTGTATTGATTATAAATTTGTTGCAAAATAAGAGTTGGTTGGAATTAGGTGGTATCCCAACTGAATAAAAGAAAATATTCAATGTAAATACTTTATTTGACAGAAAAGTAGACTGCACGACTACAGGCCTTTTTATCGCATATGTTACATTGTAATTTGTATTACAGTATGTATTATGCTTTATTTATAATGAAGTTTGGGTTAGGGAGCTATTATAAATATGACTTAACCGATACTTTTGTTCAATAGTTTAGCAATCTATGAACACTCAAAGCAAGGAAAAGGTAGAATCTCTGTTGGAAAGAAAGAACATTTTAAAAACATTATTTCAATCAATTTCAAGATTGATGGATTCCATAGTTTTGCAACTTAACGATAACATCCTAAAACAGTGATGGTGAACCTTTTAGACACTGAGTGCCCAAACTGTGTGTGCGCATGCCCAAACCGAAAGGTGAGAACTTGCGCATATGCGGGCATGCGAGCATCTATGTGCAAACATGCGTAGCAATGACCTGAAGACCAGCTGGCAGGGCATCCCAACACCGGCAGTGCAGCAAGAGGTAAGATTTTTTTTCTTTCGTGAGCTTCTGTTTCTTTGTTTGCAGGGAAACAGAAGCTCACAAAAGAAATGCCATGGAGATCTGACCTGGGGCGACAACACACTAAGCCTCCGAAAAGAGGGATCTGACCAGGGAGAGAGAGTTCACATATGAGCTCCCCAGTCTGCAGCAATTGAGGGGAGGAAGGAGAAAGAGAGAAGAGGGTCCCAGGACTATTTCTTCCCTGCCGTTCCCAAGCAATAGGCCTAGGCTCCTCCTTAGTTACTCAAAGTATCCTTTTTGCCCCTCTTATGGGTGCAACTGGTAATGGAGTCTTCTGAAGGAAGAAAGCAGACCCTAATAGATTTCTGGCCTGAAACTGGGGAGCCAATGAGCAGCAAGTTAATTGATGCAGCTCCTATGACTAAAGAGTTTGACTTAACTGAGGAGGAGGGAGTGTTCTTGATGTATAAGTCTTCTTTTGTGGGAAACTTGTGAGGGCTCCTTTCATGTCCCCAGCAGGAGCTGAAGGGAAAGATGGGAGCTCACCCTGTCCCATGGCACCATTCGGGTCTCGAATGTGATCTTGCTGCTTGTCAACCCAGCGTCCTAACCACGCGAGTCACCGTGCTCCTATGGCTTATAGTTAAGAATATGTTTTGAAAATTGCACTCTTCCATTGGTGAAAAATTCTTTTATGCCAAGGGATATTTTTAAATTGGATCCACCAGAAGAAACAGATGCACCATCCATGTTCATGAGTCTATAACACTTCTTGATCTATGGGGCATATGAAAGAGGTCTATTATTTACAAAATTTTATTCAGTGGAGCTTATATAAGAATATTTGTTTTATTGCATCTGTAACCAATCATTGGTAATTATAATTAATCAATGGCTGCTGTGTTCCGAAGAATGAAAGGTATTGAATTACCACTATATTATGAATATTATGAAAAAAAAAAAGACCTACGCAAATCATATGCCTTGTGCTTATTCAGGTCCCTCAAGTTTTCCTTGATGAAGTTAAGTCAATAAATAATCCTAATGCACCTAAAAATAGAGGATTGCACATCAACATCATCTGTCACTCAAAAATCAGACAAATATCCCTTGATTGAATACAAGGGGAAACATAATGATGCAATCAAATGTGCTATCATGGCATGTAGGAGTTGAAGAAAATCAAGATGATTCAATAGGTATCTAATTCTTCCCTGGATCTCTCTCTCTTTCTCTACTTGCACATATGGGAAGTGGATGGAAGAAAAATCATGGTAGCATATTTTTTTTTCTGCCTCTCTTTCAATAGTTATTGGCTAGATAGTACTGTTTCTTAAACAATATATATATATGTAGGTCTTTGGTTATTCAGGTTTTCTCCCGCGTAAAATTGGAGGTGTCTTGGCAACGTTTCGACGAAGTCTCATTCGTCATCTTCAGGCTAGTGTTCTCGGCTTCGTGCTTCTAGGAGCAATGTGTGTGATCGCAGCTGTTTCTTCCTTTTAACTGCCAGTGGGGGTGTGAACTGATTGGGTGGGAGCTTGGCTGTGTTTTGATTGAGACTTCGTCGAAACGTTGAGATTTCATCCCACCATGGCCATTTTAACATCTTTCAACATAGGAAAAAACCCTGATTGCAAAAATATCGCACATTTATACCTATGAATCAAAAGAAATATATATATATATATATATATATATATATACATACATACATACATACATACATACATACATACATACATACATACGTAAGTTTGCCAGAGCATGGAAATGAATGAATAGAACTTAAAACTTCAAAGAAAACATAATTAACTAGAAATGCCCATTTAGAGGCAAAGTAATATATATTGCTAAATATGTTTATAACAGATATGGAAGAAAGTGTGAGCGACACTGATTTCCAGGAGTTGGTGGACTTCTCTCATGATCAAACATGGCCCCAACTCATTTGGCACCAGTATTTATACATTGCTTTTATTTATTCCAAAGTAAGATTTTTAATCACGTATTTGTTGTCCTGCTACTCTGAGAAGCTTCATACTGTATATCTCAGATGACTTTGTGTGCAAAGACTACTTTATGTACTACAGATTTTCAGGTATTTAGGATTGTGTAGGGATGTCAATGACTAAAGGCACGTGGGGCGCATCTCCTGCTGCAGAAGTGGCTGCAGCCAAGGAGTACTTTTGGGAGAGAAGGCAAAGATCAGCTTTGCCTTGCCCCTTGCCCTCAGCCCCTCTTCAGCTCTCCACGGGTATCTCCCAGAACCAAGCTCTGATGGAGCTCAACCTGAAAGTGGCCTGCAGGCTTTCAGGAGCAAAGTTGAGACTGAGACGAGCCAGGGCAGTATACTCCTGCCTGTACTCCTTTTCCTGCCTGGCCATGCTTGCTGGAGGCAGCAGCCTGAGTGGCACCCACAAGGCAGGTGTTCCATGGATGGAATTGCCTGCTGTGACTGTCACTGTTAGGTAAGGAGGGCGTGAGGTGTGTGGAGTGCATTGCTTGGCCTCCAGCTTCTTTTGCAGCTGCAATTGGCTGCAAAAGCGGCCACACTTATTGGAGGCAGCAGCCGGAGCGGCTCAGTTGATCTGCAGCCCTGAGGTGACCGGGGATGGGAAGGGCTGCCTCCTGTGCTGGCCAAGCCCACCCACTTCAATAGGGACAGGTTTAGAGCTCTGGGGGACGAGGGAATAGCCATCTTGCTCAAACCACAGCCAGCACCTTCAAAAGGACACTGGGCTGTCATGCTTCCTTTTCTAATAAGTTCTGGGATTTGTTTGTTAACTGCTTTTTGGCAATTAGAAACGTTTGACTCGGCAAGTTTTAAGACACCAGGTGAGTTTCCTTCAATCCTTAATTGAAGTTTTTAGTACTTGCTTCTCCTACGTATTAGTCCTGAGTCCTTCGGGAGAAGGGCGGTATAGAAATAAAATTATTCTTATTCTAAAAAAAAGAATGATACTAAAGAAGCTCTTGAAAAGGGCAGATGCCATCCTAAAAAAGTGTTGCTTTGTTTTGTTTGCCATTTCATAATGCCTGTCATCCAATATAGTCTGCAGTTTAAGATTCTGCCTTGTTCTAATAAATCCTGGTTTAAAGTAACTGCAATTTTTGGTTGAGGCACAGTGATAACAATGCTGTCAGTTTAAAGCAGGCCATGGGTGCTTTCAGTGCTCCCATAATGAGGAAGCAGGCAGATTCAATCCCATAATACTGTATCATATAAGATATAATTTAAGAATATTAGATTATGGATACATAATCTAAGCTTAGAAATTGCTTCATATTAGAAAAGAAGCTGGCAGGTTTTTGAAAAGTCTTCAATTATAATAACGCGGCATTTAAAATAACCTGCCTACATTTCCACTATATATTTTATAATCCCTTTATTCACACATGGAAATGGCAAGGAAGCCTTATCCTACTGAATTTATATATTAAAAACATGTCATCAACATAATAGTTTGGTGAAAGAAAATGTTTCCTTTCCCCCGTTTTTTATCCTCCTCCTCACATTCTGGTTGCAAAGATTATGGTTGATTTGTTTTGTTAATTATTGACTCTACATAAACTCAATAGATTGTAATCAGGTTTTTATATTAACTTTAGTTGATGTTTATTTCAGGACTTTTTCTGAATTTATTTTAAAGAGGTCACTTTGATGCAGTCATAGATATTAGAGGTAACAGGTAGGCTACCAAATCTATGCTAGAAAAATCAAGATGACAGCTGGAGGTGGCAGGTGTTTTGATTGCTCAGCATAGGATATGCTTATTTGGAGGTCATCCTCTGTTTCCCAACTATAACAATTTCTAACTGTGTGGACTTCAAATCTCATAATTCCAAAAGAGCATGATTAATGATCAGAATTACTGGGATTTTAAGTCCACACACTTGGAAGTTGTCACAGTAGGGAAACACTGTTCTATCAAGGAGTTTGGCCATGTTATTGGTTCTTCTCTAACATGTACTGTATTCTGTTGACATTATTGTTTTTCAACAGCAGTACCAGTAGCTAGCGTTATTTTATGAGTATTCATTGATGTTTAGAACATATTACAGTAATTTGTCTTTGGAGATTCTCAGTCATCCAGGTCATGGTTGTCCCAAAGGTGCTTTTTTCAAAAAGCAACTAGACTTCCTGGTTTTTCAATGAAGACGTTTCACTTCTCATCCAAGAAGCTTCTTCACTTTTTTCAGAGCTGAAGAAACTTCTTGGATGAGAAGTGAAACGTCTTCAAAGAATAACCAGAAAGTCCAGTTGCCTCTTGAAAAAAAGCACCTTTGGAACATTACAGTAATTAATTTTAAAGCACAATTTAAGGTGTTGATGTACTCTTCAAGACTCAAGATGATTTTTACCTTGTTATCTAAAGGACTGTGTACATTCCCTAGATCTTACCCCCCAAAACATGAGCTTCATAATCATGTTCATGAAGTAACTAGGAGTCAATCTTGACTCAAGGGGGACTTTGAAAGCCTGTTGTGTGATCATTCCTGTTTGACAATAATTCTGTAAGTTATCTATGGGTTAGTCATTTTCTCTTACTCCAATTTACCATGAATTTACCAATCTATTATGAAAGTGATTGTTGTAGTGAAAAAGTCCGGAGCATCACAGATATTTTTTCAACTATATCCAATTTGATCGCTTCAAGCTCAAAAGATTCGTCAAAAGCACAAGACCCATATCTCCCTCTAAAACATATCCAAGATACAAAACTGAATCATATAAACATAAATGTGCAGGTTCTATGTCTATTATATTATGCTACATTCTACATAATACTATACAATAGCAGTCCCCAATCTTGGCAGCTTGGTGGCCCAGCGGAGAGGCGGGAGGAGAGGAACTAAAGGCGACTGCCGGGCTTGTGCGCATGTGCGCATGTGCCCCCCCGAAAAAGAACTTCCAGTTTCAGCTACTGAACTTCCAGATTCAGGCAGCTACTCTTCTGGGTTTCTGGCACGCATGCGCACACGATGATCAGCTGGCTGGAGCGCATGCTCACGCAAGAAAACAGAAGACCAGCTCTTCTAGTTTTTGGCACTGCCACATGCAAAAAGGTCAGCTGATTGTCACGCGCGCATGCGTGCCAGAAACCCGAAAGTGGAACCGGTGATGCCGCTTGTGCCAGGCAACATGGCTCCACGTGCCACTTCGGGCATGCATGCCATAGGTTCGCCATCATGGCTCTATACTATATTCTATTATTATATTGTATTGTATATTATTTCTATGCTATGTTATACCAAGTCTATTAGTAGCATACTATTATACTACTTTTACTAATATTCAACAGTTTTATTCTTGCAGATTTTAGTCTGCCTTTAAATTTCTCTCTTTCTCTCTCTGTGGATTTTTCAATTGTTTTTTCTTTATTAATGTGCAGTAAGTAAAATCCTGGCACCTTCCCAGAATTGTGCCTGGATTCACAGTACCTATTCTTATTTTTTTCCAGACCTTTCAGTATTTGTGAAGAAAAAAAAACAAAAGAAAAAGTTTAGAAGTTTTTCTAAAACTTATTTTTATTTGGCTGTTTTTTCTGTTTTGTCTCCTCAGCTGTTTCAAGGTTGCAGCTGTTATAAACAATTCTGCTGTATTGACACTTGGAAGAAGCTTTAATTAGGGGATGAAAAAAGCAGTCCAGATGCCTGTTCTTCTACAGGGAGATTCTCTTATAACAGGGGTGGGCAACTGTGGCCCTTTTACAACCTGTGGACTTCAACTCCCAGAATTCCTAAGACAGCTTGGCTGTCTTATAAACCTCCTTGAGCTCCTAAAGAAAATGTGTAATATAAATGCAGTTGTTGTTGTTGTTGGTGATGATGATGATGATGATGATGATGATGATGATGATATGGATGCTAGCAATAGTTTCATTGTTTGACTTGCTTTTGTAGAATATCCTCTCTCTCCCCGAAATTTAAGACATTCAACATGTTACTGAATAATCATTATTGTCCTGTATAAAATAATGTAACATAGGTTTTTTTAAATGACTATATATATGTCAATCAAGGACATCATTTTGTGAGGACATCTTGAAACAGAGTTTAAAAATAATGTACTAAGGAAACAAAATGAATAAATACATCCTATGTATCAACAAATGAACGCATTTAGAAAGTAGTTCTTGTTGGCTAGTTATAACCTAGTAACTGAAGGAACTTTGGACATAATTGAGGGAAAAGTAGATGGCAATCGTCAAGTGACAAATATTACCAAAACATGGTACATCAATCCTTATCTTAATAACAATCTCAAGGCTATTAAGATTTATTCCTGAATGTATATTTCAGTACTCAAGATACTTCCATTCAAATAATACCTCCAAAATCTGTAGAGCCTACCAGATGTCCTAAAAGGACAACAGTTGTATCAGACAACCTTAAATTTTTCAAGGATTAGTTTCTTAATTATTTTTAATGGACGTTGATACATTATTTTTTTCCTGCCTAAAACACCAGAAAAAAGTATTTTATACTGTAGCTATATAATTTGCACTTCATAATTCAAAAAACTGTGTATGTGAATTTAATTTCAAAGAATCTACAGTACATTCTTTCACTGTGAACAAATGAAAAAGAAAATATTATGAAAGATGGCCTAAAATAATAATGAAACATCAAACACCTATTAATAGGTGTAAAATACAGATCTGCAATAGCAGACTTTATGATTAGCTGACATCTATTTCATTCCATGCCATTTTGCTTCTGGTTGGCCATTATGCTCAAAGAAAGGTCATAATTTCCTTTCAAAGAAAAGAAAACTAGGGCTTGTTCATCTGTCAGAAAATACAAGTTTATCTATTCTATTTCTGGAAGAGATAATTGAAATTACCCTGGACAACTACAGGGGAGACAGGGATTGTTCATATTTAGATGCAATTAAGATTTGCTAGTGAAATACATAGCTAAGAACATACAAGTACTGGAATGTCAAAATATGTTTTAGTCATCCTTTGTAGTGGTGGGATTTAATTTTTTTTACTACCGGTTCTGTGGGCATGGCTTGGTGGGCGTGGCAGGGGAAGGATACTGTAAAATCTCCATTCTCTCCCCACTCCAGGGGAAGGTTACTACAAAATCCCCATTTCCTCCCAATCAACTGGGACTTGGGAGGCAGAGAATAGATGGGGGCGAAGCCTGTCAGAGGTGGTATTTACCAGTTCTCCAAACTACTCAAAATTTCCGCTACCGGTTCTCCAGAACTGGTCAGAACCTGCTGAATACCACCTCTGCCAGTAATATACACACAGGTGAATGTAGATGTAGTATATACACAGGCAATGGTAAAAATAAGCACCTAGGTAAAAATCTATATCAACTAAATCAATAAATAGCAACAATGTTAATCTTCCTCATTTTTCAGTTGATTTCTTTACTTGATATAGTATAATGGCAAAATTATGAATACGATTTAAGAATAATAGATTGGATACTTTCCTTTAAAAAAATCTAGATGATAGAAAACAGTTCATTCACAAAGGCTTGTTGTCATCATTTCAAAAGAATAAGCGTTACAATTTAACAAGAGATTACTTGAAGGGAGCACAAGGGTAATGTAAATGCTATAAGAGAGTGAAAAGTTAACTTTTTTTTTTTTTATTGTAAAAGTTTTACAATTACATTTTCACCCCATTTTCACCCCCCTAACCCACCCCAAACTCCCCATCCCATCCTCCCTAACCCGCCCTATCCCTCCCCTCCCCCCCGGACTTCCATAGAGTGTTCCCCATCATTATCCCCTTTATATAAAAAAAAACCCCTTGAACTTTAAACCCCCCCAACCCCCATATCATTTTTCATCTTCACATAGTTCAAATATTTCTATCTTAATGTAATATAATACTATCAATAAAAAGCTATTTGATACTTCCTAGTTTGATATTTGTTCTGCACATAATCTATCCATTTTTTCCATTCACATTCATAAGTCTCTTGTGAGCGGTCTTTTAAATATGCTGAAATCTTCGCCATCTCAGCGAAACTGGCCATCTTCAAAGTCCATTCTTGAACGGTGGGCAAAGCTGCATTTTTCCAATATTTACCTATCAACAATCTCGCTGCTGTAATCATATACAAAATCAACTTTGTTTCATCCACTGTAAAACCCTTAGCTATACCCAATAAGAACAATTGTGGAGAAAATTGAATTTTTTTCTTCAAAACATTCTGCATAACCCACCAAATTTTTATCCAAAAAGCCTTAACTTTCTTACAGGTCCACCAAATATGAAAATATGTAGCATCTGTACAATCACACCTCCAACATTTTGGCTGAACATTAGGATACATACACGACAATTTCTTAGGGTCTAGATGCCATCTATAAAACATTTTGTAAAAATTTTCCCTCAAATTCTGCGACTGTGTAAATTTAACATTCTGGACCCAAATTTTTTCCCATGTTTCCAACTTCACTGGTTCTTCAAAATTTTGTGCCCACTTAATCATACAGTCTTTAACTAATTCAGTTTCTGAATCCCTTTCTAGCAAAACATTATAAAGCCTTTTAATATGCATTGGACCTTTCTCTCTTATATGTCTAACCAATTCTTCCTCATGCAACATAATACCAGTTTTTTGGTCCTCTTTCCATCTCAATTGTAATTGATTATATTGTAACCAAGTTAAATTAATCCCTTCGTCCAACAGTGTCTGCAAATTCTTCAACTGCCATCTGCCCGCATCTGTAAAAAGAACCTCTTTGTATAAAAACCCCCCGAGTGACATTATATTTGTATTCCACAAAGTATGACCAAGATCCAACCATAGCGGTATTTTATAATCCCATTTGAGTCGGTGCTTCTTCCAAACTCTCATCAAAGAGTCTCTAAGTATATGACTTTTAAATATTTTATCAACTTTGTCATCATAAAATAAATAAGCGTGCCATCCAAATTCAAGATCAAAACTTTCTGCATTCAATATTCCAGCCTTTTTACTTCCAAACCAATCACTTGTTAAAGTTAAAGCTGCTGCATCATAATATAACTGTAGGTTTGGAAGTTTAAGACCTCCTCTTTCTGGAACATCTTGCATAATTTTCAATTTCACTCTCGGCTTCTTCTCGTTCCAGACGAACTTATTCACTCCAAATTGCCAAACTTTCAATTGTTTATCACTTTTGAGCACCGGAATCATTTGAAACAAAAAAAGAAATCTTGGCAAAATATTCATCTTAACTGCTGCTATTCTTCCAAGTAGAGACAGCTGCAGTTTTTTCCAAGTCTCCATATCTTTCTGCACCTCTCGCCACAACACCTCATAATTATTTTGAAACAATTTCATGTTTGATTCTGCAACCTGAACTCCTAGATATTTTACCTTAGGTACAATCTCAAAACCTGCCCTCCTTTCAAGCTCATGTTTGCGATCTTGTGTCATGTTTTTAACTATCATTTTAGTCTTTTTTGGATTCAATCTGAAACCTGAAACTTTACCATAATCTTGTATAATGTCCTTCATCAAGATTATTGATTCCATTGGTTGTGATAGGGTAACAACCAGATCATCTGCAAATGCCTTTATTCTGTAATCCTCTTGCCTAATCTTTATACCTTTCAAGGTATTAGAGTCCCGTATTGTATTTAACAAAACTTCTAGTGTTAAGATAAATAAAAGTGGGGACAACGGACATCCCTGTCTTGTTCCTTTTTCAATTTTAAACTCTGTTGTCAAACTTCCATTAATAATAATCTGTGCCTTTTGCTCTTGATAAATTGCCGAGATCGCCTGTATAAATTGGTCCCCAAAGTCCATCTTTTTCAAAGTTTTTACTAGAAAATTCCAATCCACTCTATCAAAGGCCTTCTCTGCATCCAAAAAAACCAGCACTGCAGGGATCTGTTTATTCTTCTCAAGATATTCCAGTAAATTTATTACTTGCCTTACATTATCCTTCATATATCTGCCCTCGATAAATCCCGCTTGATCATCATGAATCACCTCTTGAATTACTGGCATCAATCTGTTGGCTAATACTTTTGCGTAAATTTTATAGTCATTATTTAAAAGAGATATTGGTCTATAATTTTCCGGTTTTTTAGGACCTACATGTTCTTTTGGTATCAAAGTAATATATGCTGATTTCCATGATGGGGGTATTTTACCCCCTTGTTGTATATTGCAAAATAAGTCTCTAAGTTGTTCCACCATTTCTGCTTGTAAAGTTTTATAATACACTGCAGTCAATCCATCTGTTCCAGGAGCTTTAGCTGTTTTCAATTGTTTAATTGCTGCAATTATTTCCTCAACTGTTATAGGATAGTTCATTCTTTCTTTTTGTTGACTAGTAATTTTTGAGACTCTTTTCTCTTCTAAATATTTTTCTATAAGTCCATTCTGTATATCATCTTTGGCATATAATTTAGTATAATATTCTACAAAGACTTCTTTAATCAATTTTTGTTGAGAAATTTCTTTCCCTCCAATGTCAATACTCTCAATAGTCCGTATACTCTGCTTCTTCCTTAAGGTATAGGCCAACCATCTTCCCGGTTTATTAGCATTACAAAACGTATTATGCTTCGCATATTGTAAATTTGTTGCAGCTTGCTCCGCCAGGAGCATTTGAAATTGATCTTTCAAAAGTTTTATAGCACCAGATATTCTTTCATCTGTTGGGTTTTTAATGAGTAGCTGTTCCTTATTCTTTATTTCTACTTCCAATTCAAGTCTTTTCTTTTGTCGATTCTGTTTATGTTTAGAATTCATATAAATGAGTACCCCTCTCATATACGCTTTACTCGCATCCCATACAATTTCGATTGGGGTACCCTTATTCAAGTTCATCTCAAAAAATTCTTTCATCTGTTTTTTAAGTTCTGTTATATTTTTTTCATATCTAAACAAATTTTCATTTAATCTCCATGACCTTCTCTCAGTTTTTCCCATCTCAATTTCTATCCATACAGAACTATGATCAGTTAAAGTTCTTGGAAATATCTTTGTTCTTTTTGTTTTAACAAGTAAATCATCTGATAGCAGGATAAAATCAATCCTGGAAAAAGATCTATGTCTGTCAGAAAAAAAAGTATAGTCCAATTCTTTTGGGTTATAAATTCTCCAGATATCTTTTAATTCCAAATCTTCTTTCATATCAAAAAAAGTCTGTGGTAGTCTGATCCTTACTTTCGCCAAACTCTTTTTATCTAGTTTAGAATCAATTACTCCATTCCAATCTCCCATTATTAAAATAGATCTATAATCCCATTGCAATATTTTATTATGTAAAGTCTTATAAAAATGATCCTGTTGTTGGTTCGGAGCATAAATTCCAATCAGAAGAATTTGGCCAATTGCTGTATACAATTCAATTGCAATAAACCTACCACCTTCATCTGCTTCTATAATTTTAGCAGACAATCTTTTATTTACATAAATAACCACACCATTCTTTTTTTCCGAGTTTGAAGCTATAAAATGTGTTCCTAATTTAGAGTTTATCAGGTATTTGTGATCTTGAGTTCGAATATGAGTTTCTTGTAGACAAATTATGTCATTATTAAATTGTCTCAGATATGTAAATAACTTGTTCCTTTTTTGTGGTGAGTTTAATCCGTTAACATTCCAAGATAAAAGCCTAATTGTCATCTTGACCTTTCTGAAGCGATGAGCTGCCTTGCCTCGCTTCTTCTGAGGTCTTCGGCTTTGCTCCCCCCATAGCTTCACTTTGTGTGGTGCTTTTGGCTCCCCCTTTATGTTGGCTTACTTGTTGTTGTTTTTCTTTTATTTGCTTGGAGACTGCGCGAGTTATACGTTGGTCCTTAACTTCAGGTATCCGAGCTGGATCCAAAGCAGCATCTCTTGTTGACAAGATTGGTGAAGATTCTAGCAGGGATTCCTCCATAAGGCCTCCTCCTCCTACAGCTCCCTGCATTTCCACTAATTCCGTCTGCTTGGACTGTTGTTCCCGCTCATGCTGAAATTGCTTTTCCTTATCACATTTTATCTCCAGCATTGTAGATGTACGTGGGGATGATGATCTTTCTTTGAGAATATTATAGTAAAAATATTCCGCCTTCTGAAAAGTATTCAATCGGTGTCCTTCTCCATTGTATTTCAGAATTATACCAGTTGGGGCATCCCACCGGAATGGTATTTCTTGTTTTTGCAATTCATTCACTAGAAACCTATATTCTTTTCGATCTTTTAACATCTTAGGTGGCAGTTCCTTATAGACTCCAATTTGAGCTCCCTCCACTTGCACAGAGGAAAGAAAGGATCTTTGCAAAATATCATTTCTTATTCTTCTGTCTGTAAAATATATCACCACATCTCTGGGTAATTTTCTTTGTCTAGCCACCCATGAGTTTACTCTATAAATTTTATCTATTTTATAGACCACGTCTGCTGGATCAATTTTTAACAATACAGCCAAGGCATCTGAACAAATCTGTCTCAAATCTTGCCTATCATTTTCTTTTATTCCTCGAAGCCTAATAGCAAATTCCATGGATCGAAACTGTAACATTGTAATCTCATTTTCAACTCTCTGCACTTTATTGTCCACATCAACAATTTTAGAATCAGTATCCTTCATTTTAACATTTACTTCTGATTTAAATTCTTCCAGTTTGGAATCCACTTTGCTGATGGTTTCTGCCAGATCAGAAACCACATTTGTCAATTTGTCAGACACCTTGTCATAATTCTCTTTCATTGCCTCTTTGAATTCATTAATTTCTTTCTTCATTTCCTGTTGTGATTTTTGAAATTTATCATCCAGAGCCTGGGTAATAAAGTCCTTCAAATTTTGAACATCAAAGTCCTTTCCCTCACCCTGCTGGCTGGGAGGGGGCTGCTGTTCCGGCTTATGAGTGGGAGATCCCTCCCCTGCAGCCTTTCCTTCCTGTTTCTTTGAAGCCATTCTGCCACGTAAATTAACTTTTCTAAAAAAAGGAAGTCTTTTTTCCTTTGCTCCTCCACAAAGTCCTTTGAAAAAGTCCCCCAGATTTAACCAAATTAGAAATTAAGTAAGCTGAAGCAAACTCAGGTTTATGTTAAAAGGAATTTTTTCTTCCACTCTTCTCTGTTCACTTGCTACAAGCAGTGCTACAATGTAGCTTGTTCAAATAGCTTTGCAAGATCACTCTCCCTTTCAGCTCGTTAACGCTGGAACGGCGCCATTTTTTTTTTTTTCAAGCCGTTCCGCTCACTCTAGCCTTTTCCCAAATCAAAAGTTCAGAAACAAAAAGTTACTTGCAGTTTCTTGGTTTGGGGGTTGAGGTTGTTTTGTAGTAAAATTATTTTTCATCAAATTGAATGTTTGCTGCAGCCGGCTTGCTCTGACAAGCAGAGTCGTCCCACGCCGTCCGGAGTCTCCGCAAGTTGAAAGGGAGCCGCACCCGTTTCCTCCCCAGTAGCAAACTTCTGGGGGTTCACAGGGGCTCGACCTGCCTCTTGCTTCCCTCTTCTCCTCAAATCCTCAGGATTTAGGAGTTTTCAAGCCGCTCCCCTCACTCGGAGCGGCTCTACAGGCGGCTGGGCTGGCGGTCCTTCAAAAGCGACCGTCTTCGCCGGTGGCAGACAAACCCGGAAGTCGAGAGTGAAAAGTTAACTTGATGGCAAGCTGGCAGCCATTATCTCTAGAGGATCCTTAAACTCTCTTGAAAAGGTCCATTACTGTGGTGCCAACAGCTCCTTTCCAATCAACTTGAGAGTACTCTTCCTTCAATTGCATCATTGAAAAGATATATTCCTTATGGCTTTATCAGATACCTTATAAGGTGGCAAAATAATAAGATCTTTCCCAAGGAACTTCCTTCTTCCTTCTTTTGTTTTATTTATCCCGGGTAGTATATGAGCTTAATCATCCATACAATCATAGATCCATTGATTTCTTTGCAATTACAATCACAACTCTTTCTACACCAAAAATGAACTTCACTGCCATATTAGAATGGATTGAGAGGAAATTGTGCTGATAAGATTTAGTTATTCTGTATTGCAATAGCTTGTTACTAAAACGATTCTTCTGATTGTGCATTTGCAATAAATTCAATATGAAAATCTGAATCAAGTCAAGTCATTCCATATAATCTTTAACATGATTAAAATTCTTTATATAAAACTTATATTGTGAGAGCAACATAGGCAACAGGGTTACTTATTAGTATATCATATCACAAAGCAAACTGCGTAGTAGCGCCTAATATGTTGGTACAAAGTAGGAAGACAAGTTTAACTCCAGGAGACTTTTGAAGTCATCTGGTAAGAGTTCCCTTGAAGAATGTCTTGCTGTGAACAGTAGGGAATCTGCTGAGATGTTAAATAGGTTGTTCCAGGAACTAATCATTGCAATGTGGACGATGAACATTATAGAAAGAATTTTCTTGCTGAACAATGTGGGGATAATAGTTCCTTTTCTCATTTGCAAAGACTTTGAGCAGACAATCTAAATACCTTCAGTGTAAAGATTGCTGTACCATGAGCTGATTTTTCTTATGCAGATTAGACACAATAAAGTTGGCTCTGTTTCATTCTATATTCCAAAGTTACTTAGGCACTGGTAACAGTATTTTAGTGCAGGGGTCCCCAACCCTAGGTCCGTGGCATGCCAGCAATGGGGCGCGCAAATAAGCGAAGCCCATCCATGGGATGCAGGCAGCATGCAAAACCACACACCCTTTGGTCCTCCGAAAAACTTTTCTCCATGGAACCAGTCCCTGGTGCCCAAAAGGTGGGGGGCCACTGTTTTAGCATATCAGAGACCTCATCTATCTTTGAATATTATAGGGTTTGCATTGTTTCAAAAAAGTACTGTTAGGCAATTATCCACTCTGGTAACATTCCAGCTTTTCTTCCTGAATCCTTCAGCCATACCCTCACTTGAAGGACCAGAGATTACGGGAGTGCTACTGCCTATCTGTAATTCAGTTCCAGTAGTCCTTTGTTGTGACAAAGAATCCTGTCCCCTTGCCAGTGTTGGATTCCCTTGCTGAGCCCAATGAATTTTGGACACAAGATGGAGAGATAGCACCATCGTATATTTTATTTTAGAGGCAACACGTCTTCAAAACCGACAGTATACAAAAAATATATGAGAAAATATTTTGCAGGTTTCATAATAACTACATTGATTTTCAACATGTTCCAGAAGCAATGGAAAATGCTGGTTTCAAAGTCCAAAGTCCAGAATAGATTGTGACCAGAATAGTTTAGAGATTGTCTACTGTCACACAAATCTGCTAAGAAATTGAGAATAGGTTTGTATGTCTCAAGGGAATCTCTTGGTAATTAGAGACAGAGCTTTTTCATTTGCCACACTCCGGTTGCTGAAATTCTTTTTCGGCCATACAACTGAAAATTTAGTTGTTCAGGGCATCTTTTTTTGAGGGGAGAACCTGCAATTTCTAATTTCTCTCAGTGTAATTGCTATACTTTATGGTTTCATCCCTGAGCTATTCTGACAAGTTGACTGCAACTACATCTCATACTGGGAAACAATTGGCCTAGTCCACACTAGGGCAATGCAACAGTATCTAAAAGGCATCACATCAGACACTGTAGAACACCAGTGACTGAATCAACCATAGCTCCTTTACAAAGCCTGTATGAAAAATGATAATAGACAAAATTTGTTATTGACACATTGTCATCATCTCATTTCCCCAGTTATTATTTAAATATTAACATAATATACATAATAATTATCTCTGAAAGGTATGTGTGAGTTATTCATAACTAGTTCATTCTATCTGTCTTTTTACCTAGCTAGGTACCTAACACTAATCAGGGTGGATCGACTCGATTTAAATCATGATTTAAATCACTAGTACAAAGACTTGATTTAAATCAACTCGATTTAAATTATAATTTTTAAGGAGCAACTGTCATCTCTGCTACTCCTTTGACCCGCTGTTGACTCACCGATAGTCCCAGTGTTGCAGAATACACTGCCTTGTGCTACATAACTAAGCTCCATTTCATGCTGAATAAACTAAATTATTTATGTATCTTAAATAGAAAACTATCTTACGATAGATTTTTACCCCAAAAGTTTTTTATTAAAATAAATTCAATAAAAATAAAAAAAATCTGATTTAAATAAAAAAATCCGATTTAAATCAAAAAACCCCAATTTAAATAAAAAAAATCCGATTTTTTTGATTTTTTTTAAAAAAAATCATTGATTTTTATCCACCCTGACACTAATACAAATTGTAAAATATAATAAAGGATTTTCTTGGTAATCTTAAACTCTTTTAAGTTTGCCTGGTAAGGAATGTTATTATAAAATACGCATTTTAATAAAATCTTCCTTGTCCATAGCACTTGAACTGCATAGATTTTAGCCAACACATGTAAGAATACATTCTTTTTTAAAATCATTTTTGGAAATTAGGCGAGGTTTTTTTAATGAACAAACATTTAATTTTATGGGAGTTCAAGGATAGATTTCTTTTTTAAAAAGATAATGTCATTTTTCTCTAAAGAACAAAAGATGGCGCTAATGTATCAATGGTTGCTGTTTAAATTGTGATTTTTCTGAAAAGGTAGCTCTATTTGTTGTGGTAACAAAAAGTTTTGCAACAGGTTCAGTTCTGCTAAATTTATGCCATGTAGATTTCTGGTGGATACAGTTTTTAAAACGGGATACCTTAGTACATTAGTGAACCTTTATAATAAGGGGTGGGTTCTAAATATTTTTACTACCGGTTCTGTGGGCGTGGCTTATTTTGTGGGTGTGGCTTGGAGGTCATGTGACTGGGTGGGCATGGCTATTTGCATAGGGACTACTCAGAGGGCTGAAAAAAGTCATTTCTAATAGGTCCTCGCACTTTTGACTGGTCCTCACACTTATGACCATCCTCACATTTATGCCCGTGCAGCATTCTTAACAACCATGTCACTCATTTCACAACTGCTTCTCTTCACCATGGTGACAAGATAGGGCAAAAAATGTAAAATGTGAGGACAGTCGTAAGTTCGAGGACTGGTCAAAAGTGCAAGGACCAGTCAAAAATAACTTTTTCAGCCCTCTGAGTAATCCATATGCACAAAAGGATACAGCAATAGAGAGGATGAAGGAAGGAGAAGAGAGGGAAGGAAGAGAAGGGAGGAAGAAAGGGAAGGGAAATTAGAGTAGGAGTGAGGGTAAGAGAGGGAGGAAGAGAGGAGGAGAAGGAGAAAGGAAGAGGAAGTAGGGAGGAGAAGAAGAGCGGGGAAAGAGAAAGTAAGAAGGAAAGAAAAGAGAGAGGTGGTAGGTTTGAGGAGAAAGATTGCTGTACAATAAAAAAGATGAAAGGGAAGAAAGGCAATCCCAAACAAATATAAAGATATTAAGATAAAGAATGAATTGTTAAACTTTAAAGAATAAAAGAGAACAAATATGAATAAATAGCAATAATTAGAAACACACATACAAACATACAATGTATTTTCTTTGAACAGAGTATTTGACCGGTTCACAAATTTAAACAGTGTTTAGTCATTTCAATTAAATTTACAATTTCTATATTTCCTTTTTGCCATATTTATTCTTCATCTATTTTTTTAAAAAACCAATGTTACCCTTCATCCTCATCTCTAATCTTAATCAAATTCAATTTTCCCCTTCTATTCTATATTATACCCCTTCCCATTGTCATCTATTTTTATATCCATCCTCACATTGGTTAATGGTTTGGTGACCTCATATTGTCACCGCTACCGGCTCGCAGGAACCGGTGCGAACCGGGAGCAACCCCACTGTTTATAATGTGCTGCTGTTTTATCAAAATGTGTTTCATCGTGCTACTTACATATTTTGGAAAATATACTAAAGATAAAGAAATGCATATTATGCCAATAACTGCTAGGTATCCTGGCCATTTCGACACTACCTATCTTCAGTGGCTGCTTAAGGATGAAGAGTCTATAACTACAGCACAGGTGGCCAGATTCTGCGCAGCAGGACTGGGGATTCATCACAAATAAGTGTCTTCTCCACCATAACGATGTATATAACAATTGTGGCTAACCCTTTGCACTGCTTAGTCATTTCCCTTTTACTGTTGAACCTACAACAGGCCACACAGTTTAGGGATTGCAACTATAATATAGTCAGACCATGTATAATTGATACTGGATTTTATTATAGATTTTAGTTGGTATTTATTATTTTATACTAGAATTCTTAAGTGTATATATACTGAGTGCTTTTATTTGTTCTGATCTAAGATTGTAATAAATTGTTGTTGTTGTTGTTGTTGTTGTTGTTGTTGTTGTTGTTGTTGTTGTAACTCAGCCTAAGAATGGAAGGTATTTATTTACATCTTGATGCTCTTTTGCAAGGGTAAGATGTTCCAAAGAGTGTGAGTAATGGCAGAGAAGGCTCTCTTCTAGGATCCCACCTGCTGAAAATCTTTAAATGATCTGCAACATACCCTCAAAATAATCCTATCCTGATTATGTTTGATATAAGAATGTGCAGAAGTAAATGCTGCCAGGCCTTCAAGTTTCTGGTACATCCAATAATAATAAAGTAACATTCTTGAATTTATCCAAAGCCTCTTTCCAGACCTTGCCTGATTTGAAAGGCTGACAGCTAATATTAAGACGCTTACAGCGTTCATCAAAAACAGAGATACACAAACTTTTCCAAACGATCAGTCATCCAAAAGTTTTGAAGGCATTCCTCTGAAACTTTAAAAAATAGTTACCCAATTATGAATGTCAATGTGACAGAAGAAAATTATTTAAAAAGTGACTTACCTCTAGGTTTTTTGCCAAGGTTTTTTCCCCCACAGAAGTGGTTTGCCATTGCCCCTTTCCTAGGCCTGAGAGAACGTGGTTGATTTACCCCTCTGACTTTCTGCCTAAAATGGGACTAGAACTCACAGACTCCTGGTTTCTACTCTGATGTACTTAACCACTGCACCAAACTCATCCTCTAACCCTTAATACAGAGGTTAACAAATATTGAAGCTACTACAGACATTATTTCAAAGGATGTTAGATATTCACTTGGGATATTTGTGAGAAAGATGTCAATGTAGATCAGTGGTTCTCAACCTGTGGGTCGCGACCCCTCTGGTGAAATATTACAGCAGAATGATGGCCTCATCACTTTCATTTTTTTATTCTTTTGAAAGTCTACTCTGTCCTAGAATAACATAGTCACTCAATGCAATCAAGTACTACATGTAGAGGAGGAGGAGGAATTTTTCTGTATTGTTTTGTCTGACTTAATATTTCAGCCAACTGATTCATTTTATATTTTCTTCTGATGAACAAGAAAGTAACTTAAGAGTGTTTGATTTGAGTCCAGTGCATACTTCCAAAAGTTTTTAAAATTATAACAATTAATGTGCTGGTAAGAGGCCATTGTTAAGTGCGTAAGAAATAGTAATATTAAATATGTATAGTTTATTCAAATTACATTACATTTCATGTTTGATCTGATTCCATCTGTGTTTTGGACTAAGTTCAGTTGCACATTCCTGTTCTATGGTGTGAGATGGGAATCTTCCCTTGGTTCCTTCTGATATTTTTGTCATGAAAAAAATAGCCCATACTTTCAGAATTACAGCTCCAAGGCCCTTTTTTTAAAAAAACCAAAACAAAGAAACCAAACCAAAGGTACTATATTGACAGAGTAGTCACATTTCAGAAAACCAGCTTTCAAGGAAGGAAGGTTTAAATCTCCTTCCTTATAACTGGAGGCCCCATTGCAGGTCAGAGCCCATCTGGCTTATTTTGGAATACATATTAATTAGAAAAGAGGTTGCACACTAATGCCAGCCATCCAAGCTGGACTTTGGAACTTTCCAAACAGGAAGTGCTATATTTAGCTTCCTATTTGAGTTGGCAACAGGCTTTTCCTGATTCTGAATTTTTTTCTGTATGTCCCTCACCTCTGTCTTTTGGCTTTAATTCAGCTTTACAGAAACCAAAAACTGAACTGGGATTTTGGTTTGGCATCATCTTAAAATAAAACCGCTGCTGATCCCCAGTGTTTTCTGTGAAATTCAACTAGCCTAGAGTTTAGTTATCAACTCAGTTTTTTTAGGTCTAGAAAACACGTGGCAGTATATATAAGAAACCCCCAAAGAATATTCGGGTACTTCAATTTTCTAATTAATAGAGAGGTTGCAAGGTTGCCTTAGGAAGAAATTAAACATTCAAGTTAAAAAGAGAAACAGATCTTGTAAGAGTCTTTTTTATAAAGGAGCAAAGAAATGAACTGATTAGCTTTTATAGAGTTCTCTTATTATGATTTATTAAACATTTAAATTGTCCCATATCTTTAATTTTTATCCCCTCACATAAGAGAAGTCCCTGTGCATGTTGATCAAGATTGAATATTGCTAGATGAAACAAATCTTTTTCCCACTATTGAATTAAATCAACCAACTGTTGAGTTGGCATGAAACAATTCTGAGATAAAACTTGCTGCCCATTAACAATCCTTGCTATACCACCTGAGTTTTAAGTTACTGCCAAGCGGTGTCCCAATCAGAGAATACTGTATGTCAATTATCATAAAACAGGTGAATTATGTTCCCTTATTTTCTTTCCTGCCATCTCCGTTCAGCATATCATTAACTAGGAGGGAAAACATCCACTAATCAGAGTACTGGGAGAAATGGGCAAGGCCTTACCTTTAACCAGTATCTGAGCTTTTCCACCTGGTTTCTCTGCCCTCTCCTACTACACCCCTTTTGGACATCTCCCAAGTTAAAATAAAGAAATTTAGGAGGGGACATAGTTGAAATAATCCCAAAGATAAGGGTAGGAAGTCCTGCCTTGCTTAGTCAACTCTCTAGGTCCTTTGGGACAGATTACATTAAGCTGATTAACTACTGCATAGTTAGATCTCTTTAGATGGCCAGAAGATAGTGAGAAATTATAGATAGTGAGACAGACAGGAAACTCGACAGACAAAGAATAACAGCCAGCTCCTCATTCCTCATTATTTTCTATATATTGCAATGAAAAAAACTGGGATTGTTGCATCATAAAGCAAAAGTACAGTGTACAACACTTTTTAAAATAAATTGGAACCTGGAGACACTGATATCAAAAATTAGAGGAAGAAAAGGAGTTGGATATGAAGGAAATTTAGGAAATAAATTGCTGATGGAGAAGGCAAATTTTGGAAGAGAAAGAGATGTGGTGGATGGTTAGTGACCAAGCCCCTCCCAAAACATCTCTGACTATACTCACAAGCAGATCTGCTGATCTAGTGATAAAGCATTACAGATTTTATCTAAACTTCTTGAAGTTATTGTGAGATTGTGCCATCTTAAGGGGGGAAATCATGTTTAAAACTGGTTCACTTTGTGACAACTCAAGACTGTTAGCCAAGCAGCTGAGAATGACATTAAAACAATATCATGTGACCAAGGAAAAGATTAGGGTGATCAGAATGCGATTGTGCCATGGTAAAATGCAAATAGGCATGGGACCTAGCCTCCTTTATTCAAGTTTACCAAAGAATATGTTGAATAAGTCGAAATTCAACCCGCATTTCAATATAACCTTTTTGTTATACTCCTTGCTTTTAAATAGCATATTTTTTGTGAACGCTGTCAAGAGATTAATCTTTAAACATTAAGTAGATAAATGACAGGGAAAGTATTACCTACTGATTGATTAGGGTTTTAGCGCTGTAATGTGTTCAGAGCATGCATCTTCTAGATAAGTTGCCATTCTTCCAAATTTTAAATAGGTGGAAATAAATTATGGTTATACAACTGAGGTGAACATACAGTAAGTATACCCTGATTTCAGAAACTCTTGAGTTTCAATGTTGAGTTGTGTCATGGAAAATAAGAGTTCAGAAAAAAAATCTAACTCTAATAGGCCCTGTCATCACTTAGAACATAAAATCTGCAAATCATTCTTTACTTCCTTTTTCCACAACATTTTTAAAAAAAATTTGATTTATATGCCGCCCTTCTCCGGAGACTCAGGGCGGCTAACAATGTGTTAAGCAATAGCCTTCATACTTTTGTATATTTATACAAAGTCAGCTTATTGCCCCCACAAACTGGGTCCTCATTTTACCTACCTTAGAAAGGATGGAAGGCTGAGTCAACCTTGAGCCTGGTGAGATTGGAACTTACAGTAATGGCAGACAGCTGGTGTTAATCACAATGTTTTTAGTCTGCTGAGCCACCAGGCCCATTTCATTCTCTTTATGTCCTTCCCTATTTCCTTTTACTCTGCTCACAAGTTTTTCTATGCTGCTTAGTTGCTCTGTCACTAGGATGGATCAGAAACTATTTCTGGAGGACAGAAAAGGACATCAGCCTTTACTGATGTCCTTCTTATCACAAATTCAACCCCCATGTACTTTCCTGAACATGTTATCAACAAGACTGGAGAGCAGTCTTTTCTTCTTATATTTTGTCTTGGCTGGACCACTTTGATTTCCTTGCAGGTTGATTCATCAGCTACTTTTGCTCTTCAACTGAGCCAATAGTTACTCTGATCTAAGATCTCCTAAGACCTCTGTAGATTAAACTAGTAGTGGTGAAGTGCATTGCCTCATAGCAAAAGGTGATTGATTCAAAATGTACCAGACATATTTTTAAACAAATATTGCTTCTTTTTCATTTCAGCAGTGTGAAACACTTTTTCTTCAAGTGTTTATTGAAATGATGAAATAGTGCAACGCTGAACTTGCTATGTTTTAGAAAATCCTCAACTGCTAAGGTAGCTAGCTGAAGTAATTTAAAAGAAAAGGATTCAACTGTGTGTGGAACCAGCATCCTCTATATAGGAGGCAAAGCTTTTAGCTATTATGCTATTTTAGTTTTTATGATTAAAAAGTGAGGTCTAAAAGGTATTTGTTGTGTGCCTGGATATGCACATTTTGATTAATTTTTGAATTTGTGTGTGTCTGAAAAATATGGGTGCATGTGGAGAGAGGGAGAGAGAGAGAGAGAGAGAGAGAGAGATATCCCAGTATCAGGGGAACAGCCTATGGCTGTATATGATAGTTACAATTCATATCCAATCCCTTGCAAATTGCTGTTAGAATGTCAGAGTTAGAATATGTTTTTCTAAAGCTGGTTTAAAGTTAAGCTGCCTTACGTGGGGATTGAAACAGTTTTCATGGTAAGTACATATATACTCCATCCAAAGTTGATTTTTGTATTCAGATTAGTGACTATAATAAAGAAATTTATTTATTTATTTATTTTATTTAATTTTTATACCGCCCTTCTCCAACAGGACTCAGGGCGGTGAACAGCCGAGATAAAACATAACATATAAAATTTAAAAAACAATATTTTTTTTGTATACATGATGTACCCCCAGGTCAGCAAACGTTCTATGTCAGTAATCATGTTTAGATCTCAAGACAATTTTAAATCCCACCCTTCATTTAGTTTTTTTGTAGTATCTTTTTCCTCCTAGACTCACTCCAGAGAAATCAGGAGTAGAAGTCCCAGGATTCTCTGTCAGCTTGTTCAATTATGATGCCTGGAGATTTTGGTGGTCATAGTTCCAAAGCATCTATCAGTGGTCCCAGCTCTGGGAAATGGTGTCATTAAATCACATTCCCCTAGTTCCATTGGTAGAAATGCATCAAACAGTTGCATATTTCAAAAACGAGCTGAAATGTTTTCCATATAAATATTTTTACATGCATAAATGTATACTCCAGGTAGCTGATTTTTTTTAAAAAAATTCAGGAGCTTAGCATATATAAATTGACAATGCCTCTCTAAACTGGTCATCAAAAAAGGTCTTACTGAAGATCCCACCCAAATGTGAAAGAAGAGCATTGTGCACCAGAAACCAGTGTGTCAGGTATGCCTCCTTTCACAACTCAAGAAAGAAAAACCCTGACTCCAATTTCATAGAGAAAGATACTTTTACTGAGTATGAACTGAATGCAACCAAAGAAAAGCAAGGTCTGAGGCAATAGGCATGAAAGTCACATGTTGAAAGCATCCCCAAAACCCTCCCACCAAGGGTCCAGTCAGGATTATCCAATCCTCATCCCCCCAAGGTGTCATGTGGGGCACAGCTTCAGATGGCTCCATCCTTCTGGTATGCCAGGAGGGTTGACCTTGACTGGTTATCAGCACGCCTTCCAGCTGCAGAGAAAACGCTGAGGAAAACTTTCTCCAATTCACTCCCTGTTACGAGACATCTCCACCAACTTGTTTTCCCCCTCCCAAATACCCAAACAGCTTCCCCCTCCCCCCGTTACAATGGCAGCCGAAGCAAGCAAGCAATATAGAGAGGGAGGCTGACACAGTGTGGAAAACACTGCTGCATTGGGAGTGTGCACAACTCCCAACCTTCTAATATTTTGGAAAGTGCCGGAAACCATTATTCAGTAGGCTTTTGGCCTTGGATGAAGACTTTGTACCAGGCAGTTTTATTATGCTTGTGCTGGTTTTTAACTATTTATTACTTTGTATACTGCCCAAAGTCTGAAGATTGAGGTGGTTTATAAAATCTGTAAAATAAATAAATCTGCATACACAAATATGTGCACGCATACCCACATCCACACCCACAAGTATGTTGTGCTTTTGTGTATGATGTTTAGGAAGCCCCAACAGTTGACATAACAATCAGACTGCTGTTAGACTGACAATTAACATGTCAGTCTGAAATAAGTGTGAATGTATGTGCAGCAACATCTGCAACAAAACGTAATGATGCCACAATGATGCCATTCATACAAGATCACATAAACAACCATCCTCACGTCTCAATATCTGGCAAAAGAATATAGTTGTGGCAGTTGTGTGACAACAAAGTCAAGGCAATTGCCTTCCTTTGTGCTGTTCTCCAACAGCAAATTGAATTTGTCATAAAACATTGTCACTACCGCCACTTATTTTTATAAAGCTGCATAGCAAAAATGGGAATTCATTTTAGTATAATTATCTTTTTGTATAAAATTTAGTCTTACTGCTCAACAAAGATTTTTTAAAAGAAAGTCATCATTCAGGTATATAATTTCTAATAGAGATGGCACAAAAGCAAACACTTCTGTTATTTAGAACCAAGCAATGGAGCACAATTTGGGTGCAAATTAGCAAGCCAGCTCATCCAGATATTTTCATGTTCAGCCTAAACAGCATGGCCAATGGCAAAGGATTGAGGACAAAGTAGTCCAAAGTCTTTATAGGAAATTATGGTTAAATGAACTTAAATGTGCAGTATGGAAATGTATGCGTGTTTCATTTCCTTTCCTTAAGAAAAGGAATTTTTGCTATCACCACTACAACGAATGTGCTGTCCTCAGCATCTTGGGTTAAAGCAGAAAGTTCATTACAACAGATCTTATCAAGAAGTGGCCATCCAAATGAAATCCTCAGCATGCCTAGCTCAGTATGGTCAATAGTGAGAGGAATTTGGAACTGTAGTTCAGGACCCTTCAAAGGAACTAACAGTGTGGAAAATAAGGATATATGAATCTCCCAAAACCCAACTTGCATTGTTAAATTTAATTTCATTGTTCAGTTCTGTTGGTTTGGTTTGACTCACCTACTTGAATATTGAATTGAATACATAGTTTCCCCTGGGAACCAAGGACATTCTAACACCTGGTCGGAGAGGGGGAGTAGTGACATTACCAGGTGACTGAACAGCACCTGGATTGGACCATGTAAGTGATTGTTTGGGGAAGGAGAAAAACGTTTTACTTTTAATTAGATGAAAACCATAGGAACCTTCAGAGTCGGTTTTCACCACAACTGTGCCAATATGATATATTTCAGCCCTGCAGGGCATCTTTTTCTTTGGATCTTCAGGGCTGCCACACTTAGTGCTGTGGGAAACTGGGAGGAGGGTTAGTATAGAGTGGTGAGATATTTAGCCATAATAACATTCCTTTCTCTGAGAGTCAAGGACATTCAGCCTGCACCTGGAGTGGCGTGACTGGGAGGCATCTCCACTTGGGATGGTGCATTGATTGAACCATGTGATGGACATGTGGGTACAGGGGAAGGGACTTGGACTTGGTGGAGAAAATCTGAAAGCTTTCAAATTCGGGTTTACCCAGATGTGCCAATATGACATCTCTAATAAAATGGAACTTTGAGGAACTTCTAGCCTCGGAGTCTTCTTTCATTGGGGTATTACTTGGAACCCTGACAATATATCCAATAAAACTATTCTTTGAGGAATCTACCTGCCTCAGAGTTTTATTTGCTATGGGTGCTTAAAACCCTGACAAAAGGTAGATTTAGACTGGACAACCTTGAAGGGCTAACACTTGTTTAATTGTAGTGCCCATACATTTGGAAGTCATGGGCCAAAAATGACTGGACTACTAATTGAGGCCCCTTCCTATAGAACTCTTGTCTGGGGCTTAGATTCACACAATGCTAAATATCCAAACAATCAATTATATTCATATTATTTTAAAATACTCAATTCACTTCAGAATGTAGTCATATTCCCCTTGAACTATGAGAGTCGTGTTTGTGATATCAGAGAAAAATAAAGAAAATGGAGATATATGCATAGAGAGAAAGTATACAAACTAAAGAATTCAAGGAAACACATAAAACCTTCAAGGGTCAAGAACTGTATTTTATTTGTGTTCCAGCTGTTTTATTATATTTTACTGACAAGTATCCCACAGCTCTGAGAATCTAGGGGAGAAGGTTGATAGAATGATGATCCAACAGGGAATTCAGCTATATTGATTTATGCCATTACATTTGGGTATGTTCTTTAATTAATGGATCATACATTTTTTAAATGACTTTTTGCAGAAGAATGTACTATTTTCCTCTACATTTCAGTGGCTAGTTGGGGATCAGATATAATTCAGCTTTAACGAAATAAAGTGCAAGAAATGTTGAAGAGAGTAGCCTTAAAGATCTGGAAAATAGTCTGTTGACCCACCCTGGAAACAATAATCAAAACCTCAGTGTTGCCAAGTGAGAAATCTAGTGCCATTAATTAATATTCTCTTCCTGGTTGTACACACCGGCCAGCTCAAGTTTAAGTGGATCCTGACCTCATATGATTAAGAGTAAAAATGTAGAATGAAATACAGTACCATCTGGAGTTAAATGATAGACTTACTAAAATTGCTATGAGGCAAGTTGAACTGAAAGAAAATGACTGCTACAAAATAAGCTTCCATACCTGAGAGTCAACTTCTAGTCCAACACTTTAAGCCCTACATTAGGGGTGACAGAATTTAGAATAGAATAGAGTTGGAAGGTACCTTGGAGGTCTTCTAGTTCAACCTCTCTGCTCAAGCAGGAGACCCCATACAATTTCAGTTAAGTTTAAGTCTTCCCTTAAAACCCCTGGTGACGAAGCACCAACAATTTCTGAAGGAAAGCTATTCCATTAGTTAATTGTTCTCACTGTTAGGAAGTTTCTACTTAATTCTAGGTTGCTTCTCTTCTTGATTAGTTTCCATCCATTGTTTCTTGTCTTGCCTTCTGGTGCTATGGAAAATAAGTTGACCCCCTCTTCTTTGTGGCAGCCCCTCAAATACTGGACACCAACAGCTTGACACCTTTTTATGCTAGAGTCAAAGTAGCTTGTAATTATGCTGCCATGATTATATAACATGGCATATATTGCTAGAACTGGCTAGCTTGTGAATAATTTGTGTATGTTGACTTCTCCATCTACAGCAGTATATCACTTAAGCCATTTTTTTCCTAGTTAGAACCTTTAATTATTTTATGCTTCTGGTAATGAATGATAAGGTACTGTGATTCCTACTTAGGGTTAGAACTTTTCATTTTCAATGAAAAATAACATTGATTGCCCTGAATTTAGCCTGCTATACAACCCAAGAATTTATATGCCTATTCCATTTTGAATGTACTTTACTAATGCACCATTTAACACAAAGTGTACCTAAATGAGACTTTCCCAGCCTTATCTATTATTGCTGTTTAATTCCTTCTGAGTGCAAATATATAGATCATGATATGGAATGAATCATTGAGTGCAACCAACTGGTTGTAGAGTACTTCCTGTGTTTCTTTAAATGGCCTTATTGCTAGCTGAAAGGAGATAATTCCACTTATTTATATTCTAGAATGATTTCTCCCATCCTTCCCTTTGTATAAAAGGGGTGATTATATTTTTACTCTTGAACACTTTGTAGCTTGTCCTAATATAAAAATGTTGGGGAATTAAGACTGGACACTAAATGTATATGAACTCTGGTTATCTAGATCTGATACAAAAGTGATTGTCCCCATCATTTTTGAGAAGCACTTGTTATTTCTTTTGTGCTATAAAGATTCCACCTTTATATGCATTCACACTCAAATTTCTCAATAATTTTTAAAGTAACTTCTTGAGATCTACCTGATAGGTTTTCCAAATGCTGAACAATAATGCAGTGACATTTCTTGCAGTATTGGGACAATTCAGTAGTTCATTTCAAGGAGTTATGATAGTTTGTTTTAAAAATATTATTCTCAAGGCACTGTATTATTGGAAATATGTACAGCCTTAATAAGTTCTCAAATATGCCTGTGTTGAAGAACAGATGTTTAATTTCAGGCCATTCTAAGTTGCAATTCCATTAGAAATTACAAATGGCAGACAACAAAATCTCTCTCTCGCTCTATCCCTCTTCTTCCCCCTCCCTCCTTCTCCCTCCTGAATAATAGCTACCCAAGAGAGAATATCAATACAAGATAATTTGTTGTCTCCTTAATTGCCAATAGTTCACAAGTAAAAGATGCACAGCCATTATTTCCTTGCTGTACAATTCCTCTCCTTTTGAAGTATAGTTTCTCTAGCAAGAAAAGTGCCAGTACTGACAACCTTAATATTGGCTGACAGCAAATTTAAAATATGGTGAATCAGTTATATGTAGAATTGTAGGCATGTTATCTATGAATTCATCTTGAAGATCACAGAACCAGGCCTCTAATTAAACACAAAAGTTTGGAACTGATGGCATAATCCTTAAGGATGTTCATGGAAAGAAAATGTATTGTTCCTTCTGTCTTCTCTGCTCTCACCTACAAAGTCCCGAAAGCCTGTCCAGAAGATCAGAAACCTTTCTGAACAGTGACTGTGTTTATACAACATGCCTAATTAGAACAGTTTAAGATTTAGCTTGTTGTTTGAACCCAACAACTAGGTTATTTTTAAAATAGCTGAAAAGGTAAAAAAAAAACCACTGCTCACAGTAAGTGCTCAAGATTAATTGTTTATTTATACATAACTACTCCAGCATTCCTGTATTGTGTCAATCCAGAAAAGAGGAAAAAATGAAGAAAACAATCTGTTTTATTGTCAATGTCTTCAGCAGTGAAATAGAGGTAAAAGGAGAACGGGGAAGCCAAATCCTCCTTCACTCCTACCATAGTGGTTCTGACCCAGTCCACCCACCAGATTTTTTTAAAATGCAAATAAACAAATAAATAAATAAAGCTCCAGAAGAGATAGTGATGCTGTCAAAGATGAACAGCTGACTCAACCTCCTTCTCCATTTCCAAAAGCCAGGTCTTCAGAGCCTTAAAAAAGGCTTAATGAGGTTGGGGCATCCAGATCTCTGGCAATATAGTGTTGCTAAAGAGAAGGCACACTCTGGGGTCCAACAAGATGGTAGTTTTTCATGGAGGAAACCCCAAGCATGTCTTCTTGGCTACATCTAGTACTGCAAGCAGAAACAATGGGATGGAAGTATCACCACAAGTTGCCTGGCCTTATACCATGTAAGGCTTAATAAGTGAAAGCCACTACACCTGACAGTTTATTGGGAACAAGTCGAGCTCATAGAAACATGTTAGGTTAAGTATAAGCACCAATTGCACCCATTCCTGGATTGGGAGGCCTTTCTCAAAGTGACTTATGCCTTAGTCCACCTTTTGGGCACCAGGGACCGGTCCCGCGAAAGAGGTTTTTCCATGGACCGGAGGGGGTGTGATTTTGTGTGCTCCTGCAGATGGGGCTTCCCTTGTTTGTGCGGTCCAGTTTCAGGCATGCTGCAAACCCGTGCCAGTCCACAGATTAGGGGTTGGGGACCCCTGCCTTAGTCACCTCCTGTTTGACTTACTGTAGCACATTGCACATGGAGCTCTTCTTGAAGACTTTTGGAAGTTGAAGTTGTTGAAAATGCAGTGGAGCAGGCTGTTTTGTCATTTCATATCATGCCCCTATAATCCTGAGTTTGGTAGTGGGCCAGACCTAGCCAAAGTCTGCAGTGAAAAAATATTCCTGAAGAAAAATTTCCCTAATGCAGCCTCATGGGAGTCAAACTGGGCAGCATCTGGAAATGGTAGTAACTGCTCTAAGCCTTTCCTCCATCTCCTCAGATTTAAAGTGACCACCTGTCCTTTGGTTTTTTTTAGGACAGCCCTTTGTTTCAAAAAGGTGCTTTATATTTACTTACTTTTCAAAAACTCACTTTTGTCCTTTATTTTTGTCATTTAACTTTTACCATACAAATGGTATCACTTAGCAATCTTTCACATTAATGTGAAAAATATGGAAATTGAATTGTCTTTTTAAAAATAAATTTATGTATACTTTTTGATTTTAGATATTCTTATTAGACTATCTAATTCTAATAAGTCTTATTTTTGCAATTAGTTTTGCTCTTGAATTTTCATTTGTAAAGCAAAGTTATAAACAAGTGGGGGGAAATAGCAGAAACCTTGCTTCGCATGTTTTTTCTACCTTGTCTGAAGTAAGCATCTTTGATTTCAATGGACAGGACTTACAAATAATTATGCTCAGAGCTGTCTCCTTACTTTTTATAAAATTCAGTTAAACGACCAAGTACTACATTAATGAAGTCAAATTGTTTTGCAGCTGTCAATAACTCAAAAATTACAACACAATAAACCAAAAACAGGCAGTCTATAGAGTATGTAACTTCATTTTGCATAGTATGTTAATTCATTTATGACATATTTATCTTTAAAAATAATCATACTGTCCTGCTTTTTGTCTTATATTACTGAATATGGAATAGCAAATTAGACCATAATGTAATACTCGTTGAATTTCAGTGACTTATTAAAAGAATTCAGATTCCCTTTTGTGTGGCCTAGTTTCCAGATCTTTTTACCATAAGTATGTATTCATTTTTATCTTTTTGAACAAATAATATTTGGGAGTTTGTTTTAGATGTTTTATAACAAATATCGCCAAACGGTCTTTTGATTTTAAATCAGCTATCCAGGGGATAATATGTGTTACAAGATCACTGTTTAAGTATGCTTTTATGTCACATTTCTCTAGGAGTTTCATGGTTATAAATTTATGACTTCAGGGTTACTTTAAAAAAATACACATTAAATCAAAGTAGATTTTAACACATGGTTCAGATACAGATAGTACACTGAAGTGAGCCAAGTGGGTTTTTGTTGTTGTTGTTGTTGTTTAAATCTTGTATTGATATGAGGCAGAAAAGGAAGCAAGAAATACCTCTATCGATAATAGAAATATAGACCTTTTAGTTAATCTTCCCCTTTATGCTAATTATTTCCTGAAATGTATCTAACTATCTAAATGTGACTGTTCTGTTCCCCAGGCATCTGGCTCCACTGGGAACAGGCAGATAAACTCTAGCAAATAGGTTTTCATGCAGATTATATTTATTTGGGAATCCTTCAGAAACCATAGACTTACAATCACGGTGAGTCAAGGTGAGGTTCATCCAAGTATTTCATAATCTATTCCATTTCCTAGTGTAAAATGATGGTAGTTCTGTCCCCCTGTTCAGAAAGCATGCTTCTCTCTTCTGTGGTAGTTCAAAATGGCCCGGTCTTTGTTCTGCACCCAGGCAGAGAGCCTCAGTGGCTAATCAGACACACAGATGTGGTCACATGTCATGGACTACATTTCCCATAATGCAATCTCTCTCTACATCTCCCACAATGCAATCTCTTAAGGAGACAGCTCTTAATCCTTAAGGTAACCAATTCACCATGACTCACTATCTGAAACAGCACAGTGACAATTAAATGATAAACATTTAACTTGCTTTCAGTGTGTCTCATCACTAGATGGAGATATAAGATATTAAATTGTGTGCTGGGGAGGGATTTTATAAACAATTAGATTAGATTTTCCTTTATTTCCAGTAGATAATGTGACACATATTTATAATGAACCTATGATCCCCAAGTACTGCAATTTCTTTCATTACCCCCTCCAAGATAGATTGAATTGTTCTGCATGAATGAATTTGCCTTAGTTTGAGATTCATTTTGCTCCTAGTTCTAATTGCCATAATTACAGGTATGGTGGCAGAAACTAATCAAATTTGGAATGAACTACAGTCTTTTTGAATTTGGAGATATTGTGACATCCTTATGCTATATTTAGGTTTTAATTGCAACAATTATATACAGTTTTATCCACAGAAAGTGTATGGAATACATATGATATAATGACATTATGAGAGTACATTAAAAAGACGACAATTTTTTTTTCTAGCAAGTTTAATTTTTCTCTAGCACACAAAAGATAAATTATCCAAATGAGAATCTATAGGTTAGCTGTAGAACCAATATCTCCAGGATATTTCCATAATATTTCAGAAAATTAGGTGGCAGACACTAAGAAAAACTCTACTGATAATCCAGGAAAACATGCCACTACAGTAGTTGATTGTTATCAACATACCAAATTAGATTGTTATCTAAATTGGTATGTACTGGTTTCTTGTACATACACCTTAAATAATACACCTTAAATAATCATAATCTTATAACATTCATTTCCATTTCCCTCTGAATTTGAACTAATTTAGATGGGATATGTTGAACAAACAGCACTTTCTGCCATCCTGTTGCAGAAACTTCAGTCCATGGCATAGCATGCAGTTGAAAGAAAATACGCTGAATGCCAAACTGAAGTGGTATAAATTTAATCTTTTTGCTAATCTTAGTTTCTTAATACTATCCTACATACTGTATATCTATTTGGAAGTTGTCCACTGACATGCATTATGCATTAATTTATATTGATGTTAATGACATGTTGATAGGTTTTATGCTGAGGTTTATTGTATTCCACCCCAGTACATAAGGATGGTAGAATAACATTTATCCTGAAAAATTAAAATAGTCCTTAGTCTATCTGATATTAGCTTTGGTACAGATGAGAAATGAGCATGTACTTTCAAACAATTTCTGCAGTTGTAGAGGCATATGTACCCCTATTATCCTATTGACTGCCGTTGGGCAAGTAAGGATACACCTTCTCTGTCTCTTTCTTTCCTTTGCCCTATTTTTCTGATTGGAAGACTACTGGCTTCTTCCCTTCAGTTGCTTCCTACATTACTTCCTCTATCTTCTCATTTCTTCTGCCATGAGGACAGGAGGTTCAGAGTCATAGACATTCTATCAAAACATGTATATTTTCTTAATAAACTAATTTGTTGCTTGGACCTCTTTAGCTATTTTCGAAAGGCTTAATTCTACTCTCACATACTGTTATTTTTCGTACTATAAGATGCACTTCCCCTCCAAAAAAGTGGGTGGAAATGTCTATGCGTCTTATGGAGTGAATATTGCAGAGGGGGGGAGGGGGTTGGTGCCGCCGCTGGGGGACACTGGAGCCTTCACTGCCGAGTAGCTGATTGGTAGTTGGGTCAGCCTCCCGGAATACCGCTGATCAGCTGTTCTAGGCAGCAGGAGTGGCCCCCGCTGTCGCCAGCAATTGCCGCCGCGGCCACTGATCATCAATTGCTGCCGCCGATCGGCGCCGTTCGACAGCAGAAGGCAGCAGTGATCGGTGGCTATCGGTGGTGACCAGTGATGGCAAATGACAGCAGCGGCGATAGGCGGTGATAAGCAGTGATAGCAGCGACAAGCAGTGGCAGCAGCAATCCCCGTTGCCTAGAATAGTTGATGCATTCCGGGAGGCCAATCCAACCACCAATCAGCTGCTTGGTAGCGAAGACTCCAATGTTCCCCAGTGACAGCGGCAGCTCAACTCAGTTGATTGGTGGTGGGCACAATGGAGCGGAGCCCTGACAAGCTACATGCTGGTGCTGCAATAACGTGCTGATGCTGACCAGGCTTTTGCTGTTTGCTGCAAGGACACTAGCCAGATGAATACCAGGTGGATGTGGGGAGGAAGAGGCAGATTTTTTTTCTTGTTTTCCTTCTCTAAAGCTAATGTGCGTCTTATGGTCCGGAGCATCTTATAGTGCGAAAATATGATATATTCTTTGCTAAATATGCCTGAACTGCATATTACAACAAGGGTTATCTCAACATTTTCTCTTATGGTTTTCACAGTACGATGATTGTGGATATAGAAGAGAGGAGAAATTGTTTACACATGAAGGCACCAATTTCCTTCTGTGGCTTGTTTGAAGCTTGTGTCTGGGAAACCTTGCAATAATCTCCACATGCCAGGTACATTTGGGCAAGACAATTTGGGCTGCAATGTTATGGCTATCTAACTTTGCTGTAATGAAGGATCAATTAGGAAAGCAATTTTAGTTGCAATAAACACAGGAAAAAAGATGAAGAGCTAAGGATGTCTGAGCAAATTTTTCACTTGACTGAAGGTTACATTGACTATTCAGTTGAGAAAACATGGAAATCATTTACAATTTATTTCCAATTCCTTTGAATTAATAAAAAAAGAGGCTGCTCATAGAATCATGGTTGCTCAGGGAAAAAAAAGGTTGATGCTATATGCAGCTGGGTATCTGCAAAGCTATTTATTTGCCTAATGTATGTTTTAAAATAAAGTGGCAGCAATCAGAGTTTGTGGTGCTGGGATGATAAATTTCATGGGGCTGTTGAAAGACCTTCCTTTTATCCTGAATTTACGGTACAAGGCTATGCTTCAGTGTGCAGCTCATATTTACATTTCACTGTGGACTTCAGGAGCAATCATTTGGTTAAGAATGCATATGACTATATGGTTCCCTCAGAGATAAAATAGATTTTATCTCCAGACAGAATAAGTCCCATTATGAATTGTGATGGTTACTGAAATAATGTAGGTGGTGTTTTGAGCGGCCTAACCAAAGGCTGAATTCATTTCCAAGTCCATCAACTTAAATGGAAGAGGGGGACACAACAATTTATGACTGCCATAAGTGCTTTACAGCTCATTAAGCTCCTGGAACTATCATAATTTCCAATGATTGGAACCAGTCACAAGCCGAGGACTACCTGCAAACGAGTAATTAATAAGTGGGATGAAAGGACACACATAGAATTATGGAATGACCGAACAGATGCTTGTCCTCCACATTAGTTTTCAATACTGAAACCTTACACTAAAGCAGTGATGGCGAGCCTTTGGGGCTCAGATTGTCAAAAATTTGGAAAATGCCTAATTTGACTCTGTTGGAGTGTCATCCCCCCTCCCCCGCACTGAACAAAAGAGAAACAATTTTCTTTCTTCTCCCCATTTAGGTCACCCAGAATAGCGGCACTCAGTGGCAGCTTCAAGACTGGCCCTGAAGTAGAGGCCTGGACCTCAACTTCAGCCCTAATGCCATTGCTGCCATTCAAAAAGATCACCTTGCCCCATTTCCCAAGGCACGACTGTCCTGCAAACAAGGATGCCCCAGGATATGCTGCCCACCGCCTACATTGATGTGGTCTTCTCTTTCTGTTGACAGGGCCCTGAGGGCTACCTGAGGCTGCTCCCAGTCACACGAGGCCTTCATTCTTGAAGTGGCTTTGAAGAATCCTTCTGAAGCCTCTGAACATCACACCAAAGCATGGCCCATTTTCACATGAGTTTTGGAGGCTCTAGAGCAGTGGTGGGTTGCTACCAGTTCGCCCCAGATCGGGCAATCTGGTAGCGGCGGCGGTGGCGGTGGCGGGAGGCTCTGCCCACCCACCCGGACACTTCTGCGCATGAGCGAACCAGTAGTGACAGGTTTTGAAAACTGCCCCTGTTCTAGAAGTCATACAAGAGCACACCCCATTCTCTTGTGGCCTCCCCAACCTCCGAAAATCATGTGAGAACAAGGCACATTTTTGAGAACAGTTGTTGTCAGGTGTTAGTAAACACTAGCCTGTCACCCAAAATCTTCTGGCATGTCCTCTTTGAATGCATCTCATAGGTTTGCCATGACTGTACCAGAAGCAATAGATCTGGTCTGCAAAAACATAGCATTAAAGAGTAAAAAGAATACTCTTTCATCACATCAAATGGTGGCTTGCAACTCAGTCCTGGAAGTTCCAGCTTACTCGACCATCAGTTTTGTTCCTTCTTTCACTTTCTTGCTTTCTTTAATTTGGCAGGCTAATTTAGGATGAGAGAAAAATGTGTTCTATTGTTGCTGCCATTAAACCACTGAAACCTAAACCCCTTTGTTGAGCTACTAAATCTGTGCCAGAGATCTATCAGTTTATCCCACTTGGTTTTTTTCCATCTAATGTGCTTTATATGTGAGAAATATTATTATTCTTTACACTATAGGCTAATTTTTACAAAATGTTCTCATGCCAAGAAGAATCATAGTTATAGCCAAATGTGCCTGGATATGAAGCAATATTAAACTCTGTGCTAGAAGCTTATATGGGCAACCACTCTTTTTCACAAATCAATAGTTCTATTATCCAGCTGGCTTATTTTAAAAGGGGAAACACATATAAAAGAATATGTGTACCTAAGATAAAATATTCAGTTCCTTCACATAGAAAATGTACAGTATTATGCCATTCTTTAACACACACTGCTATAGATATGTGTTTTTTAAACATGATTTGCATGCACCAGGGGTATAATGCATGCTGGGACTTGTGTTGTCCAAGCCCAGCTGAAGGAAATAGAAATGGTACTAGAACAAACTGCTCCCAAACTGCTCATACTCCTACATCTTTACCACAAGATTAATTAGAAGCAGATGGTAGGCAGACTTTTTGGGGTGGAAAGCAACTATTGAGTAGCTAGAAATACATAATTTTCCAACAGTTATTTGTTGTAGCATTCCAAAGCCAGATTAAATTCTATAACTTCATAAACCCTTCCTTCCTTCCTTCCTCCCTCCCTTCCTTCCTCCCTTCCGTCTGTCCTTCCTTCCTTCCCTCCTCCCTCCCTCCCTTCTTTCCTGCTTGGCTTGTAATGCTATAATGTCATGGTTCATAGTCAACCAGGTATTTAGACTGGATTTGGCAATTTTACCTGCCTATCAAGTCCTTCCCTGGTCCTTCCCTGGGATAGGCAGATGTTGTTTGATTATGTTAAAGGTATCCTTGGATATAAGCTGTTCCAAATAAAACTGCTTTTTGTAATTGACTGATAGTGATTTTGGAAATGCAGATGGTGCTTAAGCGGTGCTCCAGATATTTTGGGATTGTACTAAAGACACCTATTACTATTGGTACTATCTTTGCTTTCTTTTGCCACAGTTGTTCTATTTCTATTTGTAGGTCTTGGTATTTTGTGACTTTCCTATGTAATTATTATTGGCAAATGTTAAAATCTTGGTACTTGTCAGAGTGCCAATTTTACAATAACCATAACAGCAGATATCCAAGACAGGCAGACAGTACGCAGGACCAAACAGCCAAATTAGGTGGCTGCTTTGTTTTATTACAAAGTTTGTCACATCTTTTTGCCAGGTTGTTCTGAATACATAGGGATGAAGCCAGAAAACATGGGGATCAGGACAATAAACGGCTCTTCAGAGAGCTTGAGAATAAACTCATCCATCCTTACAAGAAATGGCACAGCTGTGTCAGAAAGTTAAGAAATGCTCAGAGAATAGCTCGGGATGTTCTCCCCGGAGCAGGGGTGGGTTCTACTTACCTTTACTACCAGTTTGCAACGGAGCCATGTGTGCGCAACTACCGATTCGCAATGGGGTCGCGCATGCGCAGAAGCGTTCTGATGACGTTGGGGTTAGTGGGCGGAGCCTCCCGCCGGTTTTACTACCAGTTCTATAGAACCGGTACGAGCCGGGGGGTAACCCACCACTGCCCCAGAGTATGTATGAACATTATCCCTCTCCTATCACTTTCATTTGCAGAAGCCTCCGGTGGTGCAGTGTTTAGAATGCAGAATTGCAGGCTACTGTACTTCTGCTGCCTGCTGGCTGCCTGCAATTTGGCAATTCGAATCTCACCAGGCTCAAAGTTAATTCAACCTTCCATCCTTCTGAGGTCGGTAAAATGAGAGTCCAGATTGTTGGGGGCAATATGCTGACTCTGTAAACTGCTTAGAGAAGGATGTAAAGCACTGTGAAGCAGTATATAAGTCTAAGTGCTATTGTTATATCCAAGATATGTCTATTTGGTGTGTGTTTTTTGCCTGCCACATTATTTTTAAAGGCTTATTTAAACCAAATGAACTGCCAGAACTAGACGTCCGGATCTAGACAACATTAGAAGTTGCATTTAATAAGAAAAAGAGAAATCTACAATTTACTCTTTGCATAGGAGAAAAGTCGGGTGGGGATGTATAACTCACAGTGGCTTGTTCCCATTCATGTAGAAGGATGGTGACAGGTGAATTGCACATGTGCTGTGATGCTTTTATGATTCTTCATGGGATTGGTGGAGAGCGGGAACTGAATAAAGAAAAATTTGTTTTCTCTGCAGAGGAATTAGGGTTTTTCCATGGCACTGCATTCCAAAGTACATCACTCATATGTTTCTTCTGTGCATAGCTATGTGGATTCATTTCCCAGAAATAAGTACGTGAGGACATGATAGTTTCTGTTGCCACTAGTTCCATTAGAGAAGACGTTTGATCTTGGGCCAGAGTGAAAAATCGATCATTTAATTCCAAAATCTCTCCCATCTTCTGGGTCATTTTGTTCGCCCCTGGAAGATGTTCTATCCTTTGTCTGTCACAAATCCCCAAAGTACAATCTGGCTTATTTAACTTGCTGGGGAAGGAAAGATTCTGAATGGGGTAAGGGGACTTCCTTTGCCTGCCTGAACTAATACTAGCCCACAGAAATGTCAGAGTAAGAGGAATTTGCTTCCTCAATTTTAAAAGCACTGGTATCCTGCTTGGATAATTTGCATCCTTACCGCTGCTTATTTCACACTTCCAATGGGTAAAAGGAACCAAATCACTCTTGAAGTGTTCCCAAGCAGTGACCCTTCTATGCTTCATGAATAAAATTCTGGGACCTGGGTGTTTCTTTATCCTCTTATGCCCCTTAGGCTCAGTGGAAGAAGTAACACTACTGTCCCACTAATTGGGAAGAAGAACTCAAAGATGACTTAATCTACTTGTAACTGGCTCAGAACGTATGGTGTGTCCCAGAATTCAATTTATGGAGTAATTCAATGAAATCTCTTTGGAATCCAATTACCCAAAGTTTTGCAGAGCCATTGAAAATAGGTTCTTATTACGCATTCAACCACAGGCTGAATTCTTCCAAAGTTCACCAGTTACAAAAATGCCAAATCATACACTTCTTCAGAATCAATTTACCGGTAGTTATATTTTAAACATGCCCACTCCTCAAGCACTCATCCTATAAGAGTGTCTATAAGAGTGTCTATAAGAGAGACAGACAGTAACATCTGTCTGTCTGTCTGTCTATTTACAATATTTCTGTCTGTCTCTCCCTCTCTCCCCCACTCTCTTTAAAAAGGAGCAGAATGTAATATAAATTGTTCAATATAGTTCAAGATAGGGGATGCACTTTTAAAAGTACTGTTTTGCCCGTTGAAGGCTGCAATGGACAGGTCACCAAGCAATAATATCAGCAGAGAGAAGCGGGGTTTCAGCTGGTATTTCTTTCCCTTTTTCTTTTTGGCATGTGCACGAGTCATCCTATTTTCTAGATGCATTCAACTTATTACAAATTGTATACATTTAATTCATTTTCAAGCCAAAACAGCTGGGATGTTTGTGCTATATTCCCTGCTGTGATTTGGAAAGGCTGGGAACTTGCAACTGATGGCTTATGGACTGCATACTACACACATACAGGTAAAAGTATATACAATATTGGGAAAGCCACAGTTGTTACAGATTAACAGAGTTGGAAGGGACCTTATAGGTCATCTAGTCCAACCCCCCACCCAAACAGGAGACACTACACCATTTCTGAAAAATAGCAGTCCAATCTCTTCCTGAAAGCCTCCAGTGATGAAACATTGGTTGATTGTTCTCACTGTCAGAAAATTTCTCCTTATTTCTAGGTTGAATGTCTCAGTTATATCGGTAGCTGCTGCGAGAAAGAGAGCTTAAAACAAAAAGTCAATACAATTGGCTTCTTTTCTGGGTGTAAAATTAAAATGTGCTGATATGTTTGCATAGCAAGTTGATTCCATACTGAAATTGTTAAATGCCTTCCTGTCATCTCATCCCCTTCGGTTATGAGTCAGGGAATAATTTAAAATCTCACTAGAGACCTCTTTTTCCAAGAGTAAGAGATAACTACCGTGTTTCCCCGAACATAAGACCCTGTCTTATATTTTTTTGAACTCTGAAATAAATGCTTGGCCTTATTGCCATGCACTCAAAAGCCTAATTGGGCTTATTATCAGGGGATGTCTTATTTTGGGGAAAACAGGGTATATAGGCTGTCACCGGGTAAGCTTGGTTTCTTGACATTCTGTAGTTTGCCTTGCTGGGCTGTTCTTAGCTATTCTCCCAGGGATTTCTTTTGTCAGCTAAGCTCAAAGAAAAACAGAGAAGGTGTTTTGGATCTTTGTGTCTAAAGCCAGCAATACAGAACAAATCCCAGGCCAGCTCTGTAGTGTTGCATGTGAAGATGGCTTTAGTTAGAAATTCCATTTTTAAAGTACTGGAGCCACATATTAAGATATACAAAAGAGGGCTCTTTGTTCTGTCCCAGCTCTGGATTCCCAAGGATATTGACACATACCAACGGTCCTTATCAAATTTATTAAGTAGCAAGAATAAACCAAAGGTCCACGTGACCCACCCTGCTTTTGGCACGAACAGCAAAAAGGTTAGCCATCACTGTTCTAGTATATAACATGAGAACAAACCCCACTCCTTACTAGTACTGATGATGTTACCTAGTTTGGTAATGAAAGCTCAGAGTATCAAGAACTCTGCAATTCAACCCTGAGGTACAAATATTCTCTTCTACCAATTACAGGTATTCCCAGTTTAGAAACAAGTTCTGTTCCCAAGTCAAATTTACATGTAAATGGAACAGTATTATTGTATAATATTGTATAAGTAGTATTGTGTCATGAACTTGAACTATTGTGTATTTATCATGAATCACTGTGTGTGTTTAACCATGAATTTTGCTACAATAAGCTCATTCTTAAGTAGAGTTCATCCTTAAGGCAGGGTGTTCTTAACCTGGAGACTTGCTTTCAAAAGTTTCAGCATAAGGTAAATTTATCAGATGCTTCAAGGGGTGCTTTCTGTCACACCATCTCAGTTTGCACCATACATCTTTTACAACTTCCAAGATTCAGAGGCCGCTGAGGCAGCCACTGAGGCTGACAGAAAAACAGGATGGGTGATATAATGTCAAATTGTCTTCTCCAAAGTCAGCCCTCTTGTTCTTCACATAGGGTAGGGGAGTAACTGGATAATTCTTGGGTCCCAGGAGTAATGTCCAAAAGAGCATCCTATCACATCTGAGGGATAACGATCATTTTAACATCTGCTTCCTTATTCAGATCTCTCTTGTGGAGCAATGCTGATCCTTTGGTAGGCTAACATAGACGGTTGTAAAATTCTTATACATTTTTGTTACTGTAGTTATATCCAAATTCCAAATATTTTATATTCTACATATTTTTCTCTTTTCAGACTTGTCAACAAGATGGAAGCAAGTCATTGTTTTCTAGAATGAGACCTGGTGGCACAAATAAAAAGACCTGTCTCTGCTATAGACTAATGATGTGGCTATACTTGTCATCTTGTGGAGATATGACTGAACTGGGTGCTGTTGACAAACATCACCGTTGTAGGATATGTTTGCTTTATAGTTTCTGAAACTATTCAACAGAAAAGACAGCTGTCTCTGCTAGGTAGCTGAGCTGTCAAGTGAAAGCAAGACAAATCATGAAAAATAGTTTCCTAATAAATATTTCTATGTTTGACACTTCCATTAAATTTTGGTCCCGAGTCCCTTGACTTCACTCCAAATGAAAAATTGCACCCTGCTCTGTGATTTTCCAAATCTCAAGTTGCAGAAGTGCCATCCTACGTCTAATACAATTGAACAAAGCGTATTTGTTCACAGAATAAATGTTTGGCTGTTATTAGGAAAGATATGATTAGTCATGACAATAGTCAAGAGATTTACAATGAATCATAGAAAGGACCAAAGAGAATTTTCTACACTGTTATTGTACCGCTTCATTAAAGATTGTAACAGTCACCCCAAAGATGCCACATTTAAAATAGTATGGAATCGCAAGCAAAGGAAAACAATAATATGAAGGCACCAATCATAGCCAGAGGCATTATGGCTTTGATGAACAAAAGAGAATCGCTTATAGAATCTTACTTTGTTTTCTAAATCTACCAAGCATTTGCCATGTCTCCATGGGAAGAAATTTCAAACAGATGCAGATGTAATATGGCTTTTTTTCCTTTATTTTAGTCAATAAGTTCTTATATTCCTTCCCAGTTGATGAAGCCATGACCCCAGGCCAATCTTACGTGTACTGCTTTAGCTTCAAGTTGGAACAACATAATAATGTCTGCAGTGACTGCTAATTTTATTCATTTTGTGAAGCTGTGAAGGGAGGGAGGGCAGACTGAACATTGCTTTCTCACACCTGAGATATTCCAAAAATTCTGCATTGTGGAAAGAGGTTCCTGCTGATAACCAACTACACTTAATGTCTCAAAGCAATTTTATTCTGGCTTTACCTGAAGACTCTTGATGGATCCAAGAAAAGAAAAGGGATATAAATGTTTGAGAACCTTGAGAATTGATGATGAAACCAGAAAAGGACTGTAACTTATTTATTTTTTATTAAATGTATAAGCATATTAACTAGAATGGTTCACAGAAATGTATAAAGTTAAAAACATCAAGAGCAAAAAATAAAGGAAGGAAACTAATAAACTGAAAATACCATATCTGGGAAACATAATGTATACATACAGTAATACTAACAGCAACAACAAGATGTATTTTTTGACCTAATATACTTTATTAGGTGAATAATTTATTGACTGGTTATTGCTAATACATTAACCTTATTGCAATAATTTCTGGCATTTGAAAACTTGCTGAAAATCCAACAGCTCTTCCTTCATGTTTGACATTTGTCCAGCACAGAAAATGCATGCTGTATTTAATAATGGAAGTATCATACTTTAAAACATTTAATAAAAGAAAGAAGCATGGAAGACATGCAGTGCAGTTCTCCTGCGCGAGCTGCACTGGCTTCTGGTGGTCCTCTGGGTGCCATTCAAAGTGTTGGTTACCACCTTTAGAGCGCTCCATGGCTTAGGACCTGGATATCTACAAGACCGCCTTCCGCCACTGAGAACCTCCCACTGGCCAGTATGCTCCCACAGAGAGGGGCTCCTCGGAGTGCCGTCGGTCAAACAATGTCGACTGGTTGCCCCCAGGGGGAGAGCTTTCTCTGTGGGAGCACCTGCCCTCTGGAACGAGCTCCCCCCAGAGATACGGACGATTCCAGATCTACGTACTTTCTGTCGGGCCCTCAAGACTTTTTTATTTCAACAAGCCAGGCTGGCCTAACTTTTCGAATTGTCTAATTTTAATTTTAATTTTAAATGGGGTATTTAAATTATTGGGCCAAATTGTTTAATATATTTTAAACTGCTTTTAAATTTTGTATTTTATGTTTTTTATCTTTGGCTGTTCACCACCCTGAGTCCTTCGGGAGAAGGGCGGTATATAAATTTAAATATAAATAAAATAAATAATTGCTTCTACAATGTTTCACTGAGGCAGGGGAGAGGAACTGGACCAAATATTTGCTCTTGGAATACCCAAATTGCATCTATTGGTCTGATGCTGGAGTTCTCTTTATGGCTGAATTAAAACTAGCCCACCTGCAGAGGAAGGGTGTATAAAAAAACTAGAGGGAATTTATACAGTGCATTAAGAGAGTTCCCTCTCACTTCACCTGCCTCATCATCTAATCCCTCTCCCACCCAGAGAATAGATGAAGAACAAAGGCAGCCTAAACCATAAATAATAAAAAAGAATTAAAATGAAATTACTATAGTCTATCTCTAAGGTTAGAGTTAGGGTTCATTTCATTCGCTTTGTTGTATGGGCCTAAGGGGATTTTGCTACTACATGCCTATATGCTGCAATTCAAGTTTCCTTAATGTAGGAGTTACCCTTTTTAATATTGCATGAAACTGCTGAGTGAGATAATCTAACACAAGGGTGTGAGATACCATCAATATGCTGATGATACTCAGCTTTATATGTCCATCACTAGGGACCCAAGTGATTTTATGGCTGCCCTTTTGTGGTGCCCAGAGGCTGTGGGAGCATAGATAGGGAACAACAGGTTTCAACTGAACCTTTGTGGGACTGAGTGGCTATGGGTATGCAGAGTCTTGCGATTTGGAGGTTTGTCATCTTTAGTTCTGGATGGGGTGACACCAGACCAGACAGACTTGTTCTGCAACTTGGGAGTTCTCCTAGGCTTGCAACTCTTGCTCGAAGAGCACGTAGCAGTTGTGGCTAGGAGAGTGTTTGCACAACTTTGTGTGGTGCACCAACTGGGCCCTTTTCTGAATTGTGAGGCTCTGGGTTCAGTCACTCATGTCCTGGTTATCTCCTGCTTGGATTATTGAAACATGCTCTATGATGTAAAACTATTCAAAACCAACGACAATGCTGCTGCCCTACAGAGAGACCTTGATTATGTGTCAGAATGGTCAAACAATTAGCAACTCGAAATCTCAACCAACAAATGCTCTGTTTTACACACTGGCAAAAAATAAAAATCCGAACACCAAATACAAGCTGGGTGGATATGACCGCATAGATGACCCTCACTCTATCAAGTATTCATCTCTAATGATCTAAGTGCCAGAGCTCACTGTAACAGCATTGCCAAAAAGGCATTAAGAGTTGTTAACCTAATCTTGTGAAGCTTCTTCTCTGGTAATATTGTACTGCAAACTAGGGCATACAAAACATTTGCTAGACCAATTCTCAAATACAGTTCATCTGCCTGGAACCCGCACTGCATATTGAACATTAATACAATTGAGCAAGTCCAGAGATATTTCATGAGAAGAGTACTCCACCCCTCTGCTCACAACAGAATACCTTATGCCACCAGGCTTGAAATTTTGGGCTTAGACAACTTAAAACTATGCTGCCTTTGATCTGACCTAAGCGTAGTACACAAAATTATCTGCTACAACGTCCCACCTGTCAATGACTACTTCAGCTTCAACCTCAATAATACACGAGCACACAATAGATACAAACTTAAGGTAAACCACTCCAAACTCGATTGCAGAAAATACGACTTCAGCAACAGAGTGGTCAATGTCTCGAATGCACTACCTGACTCTAAAGTTATGGGGGTTTGGGGATGAAGCCACAGAGTCAGGTAGTGCATTCCAGGCATTGACCAAACCCCCATAACTTTAACCTTAGACTGTCTAGTGTTGATCTGACCCCATTCCTAAGAGGTCTATAAGGGGCATGCATAAGCACACCAACGCTCCTACCATCCCTTCCTACTGTCCCCATTTATTCGTATCCATTTCCTATATTCATAATCATGTTTACACTTGTATCTATTATCTTATACATGTTTGACAAATAAATAAAATAAATATGAGGGACTACCCTTGAAGAGCATTTGGAAGCTACAATTGGTCCAGAACTCAGTGGCACAGGCAGCTTTGGAGGTCCTTAGGGTGCCACATGTAACACCACTGTTATATGAGCTACATAACAGTGAGCTGATCTGCTCCCAAGTGCAATTCAAGGTGTTATTACTTTTAAAGCCCTTATTGGCATGGTCCAGGACAGTGATGGCTAACCTTTTTTCAGGAGTGTGTGTGTGTGTGGGGTCACACTCACATGTGCCCACACCCATAATTCTATGCACCCTGCTCCCTTGCATGCATGCGTGACCCCCCTGCTACCCCCACTCCTGGCACGCAATGGCACGGTAGGCCCATTTTTTGTTGTCCCCAGCCTCCAGAGCCTTTCTAGGAGTCTGGGATGGGTGAAAGCAACCTTCCCTACCCCCCTGGAAGCTTTCTGGAGGCCGAAAATGGCCCGTTGGCAACTTCCGGTCCCACCAGGGCGGTGGGGAAAGCCATTTTTGCCCTCCCCAGACTCCTAGAAAGGTTCTGGAGGCTGAATAAAGAGAAAAACGGGCCTTCCCCATCACTCCCCAAGGTCCTCCGGAGGCAGGAAACAGTGTGTTTCCCTACTTCTGGTGAGTCCAAATGACCTGAAAATCAGCTGGCCGGCGTGTGTATGCATGCCAGAACTGAGCTTGCGTGCCCACCAATATGGCTACAAATGTCACCTGTGGCATGCGCGCCATACGTTCACTATCACGGGTCCAGGATATCTGTGGAACTGTCTTTCCACAGTGGGAATGGCCTGCCCCACTTGTGCTGGCAGAAGGAGCCAAGGAATTTTGGCTGGTGGAATCTAGGAGAAGAGCCTTTTCTGCCACTGCTTCTGTCCTTTGGAACATCTTGCTTCAGGATATTAGATCTTCCCCCTCACTTTTATCCTTCAGGAAAAGCCTTAAAACCTGGCTAAGCTGACTGGCATGGGGTTCCTGAAGGAGAAGCTTCTGATGGAGGTGGTTGGTACAGTAACAGAGAAGGCACCCTATCTTTTTCTTCCAAACCCTTCTCTTTTAGCTTGCTTCAATTTTTGTAATTTTAATCCATTGTTATATTTATAATTGTTAAATGTTTTATTTTGATGTGAGCTACTCAGAATCCACAAAATGTGCAGCATCTTTTATCTATCAAATAAATTTGATAGATAAAACAAAAATAAATAATGAATCCAGGTGTTTGGACTTTGAATATCCAAAATTTGGGCATACCCGAGTTGATTACAAATCTATAAGGCATCAACGTTTTCCTCATTTTAATCTGAGCAACCCACTTTTCTCTTAGCTAATGTTCCAATTGAGAAAAGTGGTGAAATCTTCCCCTAAGTCTACAGAAATCTAGTTTTGCAAAACCCCATAGACTTCCAAAAAGCAGTAGTTTGTGGCTTCTCTCTTGGTTTATGGCTTCCTTGGGTTTCTCTGGAAAGATTGTGCAATAAGGGACGGTTTATAACATGGGGGAATGGTAGAATTTTAATTTTAGCCTGGTGAGAAATGTGATGATTGTGATGAGAGGGTAGGGAATACCAAAGTGCTTAGCCAGTGAAAGAGTTTTGAAAACGAAATCTAAACATTGGAGAACATTAGACTGGTTTTAGCACAATAACAACACAAACAACAACAACAAGATATATTCTGTTCCTGAAATGCATCTTTGGAGAAAAAGTTTGGCACACATTAAGTTGGGTTTGGCCTGCTATATAGATATCCGCGGGGCTGATGGAAAGCAATATTGAGTTTTTATCTTTTTATTTTTCTGTTTTTAGTTCATGTTTTAAGCAATGTTTGTTGTTTTTATGTATTGTTTGATAGCCAGACAGTTTGTGAGATGAGTGGCTGTATAAATTTGCTTTAAAAAAAAATAAAAGGGGAGAGGGAAGCATAAATTTCTTTCTCTTCTTCACCCCAAATATTTCTATTCTCTGCCAGTTGCTCTTTATGGAGGATAATGACAAATAATGTAAACCATTCTGATGTTTTTAAGTGAAAGATGAAGCTTTTTAAAAAATAGCATGCATAAATGTTTATAAATCAATCAAAATCTATAATAAAAGCCTCCAAATATCAATGAATCATTGAGGTTTAAGTGGACAACTATGTATTTCAGTCTATCTATGTCAAATGCTGTTGACATCCCTAATTTATTCTGCATCACATTCAATCATGTTAATTATATAAACAGACCCAAAACTCTTTTGTGACAACTAATGTATATTACAAAAGTTGCTGGTTTCTAAATCTGTACACCGCCCTGCGTCCTTCGGGAGAAAGGCGGTATAGAAATTTAATAAACTAATAAACTAACTAACTAAATGGTCATTTTGAAAGCCTTTCCTCTTATTTAGGAAACCATGTAATAATACTCAAAAGTCAAAAGAACTTTATTAAACAAAACGCAGGCATTTCGTTTAATAAATTAAAAAAATGTGTTAATATGTAAGCTGCTAAATTGTCACAATGTGGAAGAGAATTAACAACTGAGTCTATAAATTTGTACACTGTAAGTATTCATGAAATGTCAGCACATATTTTAAGAAAGAAGGATTTGTGTAGCAGAAAAGTAATTAGAAAGGTAATTATGTTTGTATTTGTTTAATAAATTGTGGCTGAAATATTAATTGCAGTCTCTGTTAAAACACGAATAGGAAGGTACTGTAGATTTCAATAGCTGGCCCATAAAGAACACATTTGGAAGTATTATTGTCCAATCCATTGTTTTCTGATGCATTGGGTTCGTTTATTGCCAAATGTACTAGGTTCCGAGAACCAAACTGATAAGTAATAACAAGTCATTGCTGAGTGGTAGAATAAAGCTTAATCTTCTGCAAATGCCCAAATGCTCTTTATCTAAGTGAATTCTACACTTGAACACCGTGGTGTCTTCCAAATTTTCAACTTTCATGTACTCTGGACAATCATTTTGATGGTTGGGTTTATGGCAATTGTAATTCATAAAATATAAAAAGGTAAAGGTTCCCCTCACACTAGTTTCAAAGCTGAAGAGCCAGCGCTGTCCAAAGATGTCTCCATGGTCATGCGGCCGGCATGACTAAATGCCAAAGGCACAAGTAACGCTGTTACTTTCCCACCAAAGGTGGTCCTTATTTTTCTGCTTGCATTTTTTACATGCTTTCGAACTGCTAGGTTGGCAGAAGCTGGGACAAGTAATGGGAGCGCACCCTGTTACGCGGCACTAGGGATTCGAACTGTCCCCTAGAGTCAGGAATAATTAGCACATATGTGTGAGTGGAACCTTTACCTTTACCTTATGTTTGAGAAGCCAAAGTTACTATTTTTCATACTTGGACAGAAGTAGTGTGATGAATTAAGCGGAGGTTGAAAAGGATTGCAGATGATTGTGAGAAGAAATGGGAATAATGTTGGTATTTTTGGTGGGAATGCACAAGAAGACATTTCCAGTTGCAGGAATGAGAAACCCAGCTTGAGAAACCTGTTTTCCCAGGCAGGATGAATCTCCATCCTGTGTGGAATTCTGCTCTCATGTTCACCTTGGATCTTGATGGACCAAGAAGACTCACCTCTGATAAAATTGTCTCAATTTTTTTCTTTTTTGTTTTTTTTTGTTATTATTTTTGTCTCATTCATCTTTGAGTGGTTCTAAATAGTTCTCCAAAAATAACATTCAACTATTGCAACTTGAACAGGTTGCTTCACTTTTTTGACAAGAAAGAGGAGGAATAAGAGAAGATGTGTTACATTTATGTCAGCTGGTAGGTTCCTGTTTTCCATTTCTTGTTGAACAGAGTCCTCTAAAAACAGGAATCTCCAACCTTGGCAACTTTAAGCAAAGCTGGCTGGAGAATTCTGGGAGTTGAAGTCCTCCAGGTTTAAAGTTGCCAAGGTTGGAGACCCCTGTTCTAAAACTCACATTGGATGTTATTCCTCACATATGGCAAGAATGCTTTTCCTCATTCATACAACATAAATGTTGTCATAAACGACAATATGTAATATACTTGTCCCTCTTCTGTCAATAAGAATAAATTTTTATTTTTGCTTTTAATGGGAGCCATATCCACGTAGAGAAACTGTTTAGGTCAGATAAGTGTAAATGTTTCTAACTTCTTAATTCAAAACATATCATTTTTAGATTTAACAAGTTTGCTAATTCTTTACCAAAATTCCACACATGCTTTGTTATGATTAATATGGGGCTCCTCTGACTGGCTTTTTTTTTTTTTTTTTTTAAAGGGAAACAGTTTGATGGCATCCACATGTGACGTTTAATGTGCTGTAACTGCACACTTTGTAACTCAGTATTTATCACAAATCAAGGACAGGAGCCTTCAGCAATCTATTAGACCTTACATTTTACTCTGTTATCATTCACTCAGTTTTTAAAACTTTTAAATCTTTAAAACTTTTAGAGTGTGTTATTCCATGCATTATTCAGGACTGTTACTTGTTATCCTCACTTTCTAAAATTTAGCTTGAAAGCTACGTATATGTTGTTTACTTTAAATGCTCACATTCCTCACCACCCTAAATGTGGTGAGGGAAGGCAACTATGATCTATAAATGAACAGAATATTAGTGCTTCCATGTGGAATTGGAGGAAAAGTCTAACTTAAAAAGCCTCTACGTCAAAAAGAAACTTTTCTAACGGGGTGGATAAAAATCAATGATTTTTTTGATTTAAATCGGTTTTTTTTATTTTTATCGAATTTATTTTAATAAAAAACTTTTGGGGTAAAAATCTATCGTAAGATAGTTTTCTATTTAAGATACATAAATAATTTAGTTTATTCAGCATGAAATGGAGCTTAGTTATGTAGCATGAGGCTGTATATTCTGCAACACTGAGACTATCGGTGAATCAGCAGTGGGTCAAAGGAGTAGCAGAGATGATAGTTGCTCTTGAAAAATTATGATTTAAATCGAGTTGATTTAAATCAAGCCTTTTTACTAGTGATTTAAATTATGATTTAAATTGTGATTTAAATCAACTCGATTTAAATCAAATCCACCCTGTTTTCCAAGGATGGTCCAAAAACAGTGAAGTGGATGAATTCTTTAGAAGTATAAATGGGTGGGTATTTTGTGTTTCTAAAACTGATAAATTTAGGCTCAAATAAAATAATCATGCTACATGCTAACTTCTAGTAAGGAAAATCTAGTCTGGATTTGATTTTCTCTGGAGAAGACAGGCAATGTGGAACTATATTGTTGTAGCATTGATATTCTCTCCTCCACTTATGACCGGTTGCTTAGCTACCACTTGATCATAAGATAAATCCCCCCAAATTTAGTTATAATCAGGTTTTGGAGTTCTTATGGCCATCTCCCGTCAAGGTCATGTGACTGCCTTTTGGACGCTTGGCATTTATGGTTGTTTGAAGCATCTTGTGGTCTATGACTGTGATTTATGATTTTTTTTTTTTGCCAAAAACTGATATTTACTTCCCATTGGCTAACCCATTGGCTAAAATGGGTTTGCTTAACATAGTATTCACTTAATGACTACAGTGTTTGCTTAGCGATTATGGTGCTTGCTTAATACCACTACAAAAAAGTTTGTGAAATTAGGTGCAGTCACTTGATAACCTGCTTCACTACCAGCATGACTTACAACAGTAACTCCAGGCTCAATTATGATCCTGTTGAAGTCTATCTGTAACTTGGGGGCATAACCAGTGGCCCCCAAAAGTAGTATATTCCTCTCGGTTTCTTTCCATCTTTCAAAAGTTCTTTAGTTCTTTTTACTAAGTAAAATTGAATGCATGATTATATCAAGTTTCCATGATAATTTATGAAAGAGATTTTTATTATTTCACACACACATACCCTTTAAAAAAAGAGTCTTGTTATAAAGAGAAGCATAACTTCCTTTGCCATTTCCATTTAAATTTCTTTCAGAAGAACCAAAAAGGATCCAGGGTCATCTAAAGTAAAGTTTATTCTGGTATAATCCTCCTAAGATATTTTTCATGCACTTTCAGGAAACCTAACTCTATCTAGGTGAGAAACTATGGTTACCTATAGTTGGATAGGGAGAATTTGTTTGGTTCTTATTCTTAAGTGAACTCGCATGGTTTGTATTTTTTGGAATGATATACCTATTGGAAAATAGTGGTCCATTAAACACAGTACTTTAAGGCAGAATTGCGTTAAAAATATGCACACAAATGCATATACTAAGGACTGTTGCCTTCAAAAATGCAATATTAACAAAACCTGCATATAAGAATAAGTGCAAATACCTACTGCTTATATGCAAATATAACCTTCATCTGTTTTTTTAGTTTTTCTCAGTTGGGTTCCTACAATTGAATTAGACTAGAATTTCTAGTGACATACTGTAAGTGAGTCCTAATCTCAGAACTAAAATTCAGAGTTAAGAGCCCCCAAATGAACAGTTGGCTTGTTTGGATTCTTTCATAATGTGAAGCAGCAGTAAACAGCCCAACATCAGTTCTCATGATAATTGAATATGTCAGGATCGGTGGAACTGATGTTGGTAATTTTAGCAGGCTTTTCTTCTAATTATTTTTTTAAAATCCATTTCAGATGCATTATTATTTTTAAAGCATCTTGTTCTTTTCTATAATAAGCAGTGCCTATTCCTAAACAATACACATAGTTCAAAAGAAACTCCGATCATTAGTGAAGAGAATCATTTTATTTATTTATTTATAATCTAATGCAGACTATCTGTTAGCTGCGAGCAGAATCCCATAGCAGATCTTTTAAGAACCTTAAATTGTTTAGCCCCATAATGTTTCATATCAAGATATCATTTGAAAAAAATGCAAAAAATAATAAGATATTCTTATTATCAAGGTCACATGGGAACTGTATTCCAACATATCAACATGGCGTTATATTGGGGAAGGCAGTGGGACATTATGGCTATCTAATAAATTTTGATAAGTTGCTGAACTGTCTGCTGTGCTGCTCTGAGATCCACAGAAAAGCAACCAACTGATATGCTGGTTAATCAATCAATTAACCAATTAACTGAGTTAATCAATTCTGATTAATTCATTAATCAGTGGAACAGGTTATCTGAAGGTTTTTCTGAAAGCGACACACATGTGTGCGAAACCATCCCCACTCCATCCCTCACCCCGCCGCCACCACCTCCCCCGGTCTGCCAAGCCAGAAAGAGACCGTTGCTCTAGAGTCTAGCAGTAGGTAAAACAATGTGGGAGCTGTGGAAATAGAATAACCAACTAAATAAATATATATATATTTGAATATATAAATTTAACTTTGTATATATTTTAGGCATGTTTGTGTATATGTATTAAACATATAAAAGTATTTATATCAATTATGAGTCATTTGGAGTTGAGTGGCTAATAAATTTAAACAAACAAACAAATAAACAATTAATTAATTCCTACTCATAGGAAGGAAAGAGGCTGGCAAGGGTTGGGGAATTCTAGGAATTGAAACCCACTAATCCTAATATTGCCAAGCTTGAGAATCCTGCATTGCAACAACAGGATGTCACGACTTATTGTTTCTTTATATAAATAAAGAAAGTTCAGTAAGTTAGGAATAAGAATTAGAAATCATCAGAAGTTAGTTTTTCAAGCATTTCAAGTGCTGGAAAGAAAAAGTGTTCCATTATTTGCAGTAGAGTTCTGTTTTGAATGACATATTAAATCTATTTGGGATTTTTGGAAGCAACTTTTTGTATACTATTCAGTAATTATATAACTATAATACAGTACTAAAATAAGAAAGCCAGCAGAAACAAAATATCAATATAATATCAATAACAATATATGATAAATTAATATATAATAAAATGTATAACATTTCTTATATATTTATGAAAATAATGCATAATGTTTATTAGGAAACAAGTGCCTAGGAAAATAAAAACAGACTTTTCCTCAGCATCTAAAAAGATAATAACAAGGTCAGTTGGAAACCCTTTAGAAAGGGTAATGTGACACCAGAAAGGCCTATCTAGAGCTGGGTTTCCCAACCTTGGCAAACATGGCTGACTGGATAATTTTGGGAGTCGAAGTCCACATATCTTAAAGTTGGCAAGATTGGGAAACACTGATCTAATGGATGTATATAAGAGCTGTCTTTCAACAATCATATTGGGATTGTTATTAACATATATTAGTAAATTGTTATAAAAGGGGATTTAACATTTATGATTTAATAAGCTTTAATAATCTTCCAAAATCAAATAGTATACTTCAAGAATACTCTTAAATGTTCAGAGAAAAAAAGTCTACATTGCCTCAGGTTTTAGCTTTCATGTCTAAGGGCTCATACTTAAATTTCAAGCACTGAAACTACTGCAGGACTGCTTTTTCCCCACACTATAATGATAATCCAGGAAACCACAGACCACATGAGAAACCATGATGAACCTCCCATTTAGAACTAGGGCAGTGTTCTTATGGGGAGGATCCACAGTCCTTTTGTGTGTTTGGGAGCTTCTGCTTTTGAACTGTTGAATGTTATTTGAGATACAATGCCTTTTTAAAAAAAACCTACTTTTTTATCTACTAAAAAAAGATGGTGCCATTTCATTCCTTTGATTAAGAATGGTGTTGCTAATGTTGGACCACCAGCCACAAACCTGAGGCCCTGAAATGCAGAACCTCCCTCAAATTCAGAATGTTTTTAAAGTTCAAGAATTCTTTTTAAAAAGATTATAAAGTTCTATTATAAGATAAAAATACAAAAAGAACTTTTAGAGAACTAAAAGAAAAGAGGCAAGGGCAAAGAAAGAGAAAAGAAGTGGTGACATCTGACTTTCTTTGTGCATATAAGATTCTTGCCAGCGTCAACATATATGATAACAAAGTTCCAATTTTTCTTTAAGGTTCTTTGTCCATCAAACCTAAAAGGATGGAGTGCAATAGCTCATGTGGTTAGAATGCTGGGCTGGAGGTTAGCAAGCTTACCTTCAAGAACCGAGTGCTGCTGCATGGCGGGGTGAGCTCCCGACACAAACTCCAGCTCCTCGATGGCGACATGAAAGCAGCCCCAACAGGCATCCTCCCGGGCAACAGTGATGTTAGTAGCTAATCCTTTCAACTCAGAAGTGCCTTAAATGATGCATCCAATATAAATGAGATGAGGGGACCTAAAAGGGAAACTTTTGGTTTCAATGTTATATTTATTTTAAGAATTTTGTCTATTAAAATGAAGACCGGTATTTCTTTGCTTTATCACAAGTCCATCAGAGATGATAAAAAGTATCCTCTTTGCTGGTGCATTTCCAACATACATTTGAAACTCCTTTATATATTTTTGACAATTTCTCAGGCATTAAATACCAAAAGTTCAAGTCTGAAGTACTAATCTTTTTTTGCCTTCTGATGGCACATATTAGAGAATGTATTATTTAGAGTCTTAGTAAAATGTTCAAAAAGTGTGAGAACTTTTGCACTTGTGTCTATAATTTCACTGGATAGCTTTAAGATTTTGAAAGTATGAGTGCATATACTTAAAGCATTTTCATGGAAACAATAGTAATAATTTTAGCATTTCCATATGGCAGCTGGAGGGATTTAAAAAAAACAAAAAACAAAAAATAAAGCCACTTTTGCTGTTTTCCTGTTTTCTAGCTACACAGTTGGAATCAGGAAACTCTCTCATGGTTGTGAACTATAATAATTCAGAGGATATCCTTGTCTCTCCCACTTTCCTATAAATAAATTGAAGAATTTTTCTACGTACTTGGAAAAGCTATGCTATGATACTGCAAAATGCTGTTTTATTGTATCACTTTGAACTCACAGAACAATCAGGGATTCAAGAGATTGGTTTAGCAGTCTAGGACAAGACCTTCACATCTTGGTCCTTTACATATTAACCATTTTAACACTATTCAGCATATCATAAGAAGAAAGATGGCAGAATCAGAAAGATGCCTGCAAATCTGGTTGAATCCTTGAGCTGATGGGCCTAGTCACTTGTTAAAGAAGTTAAAATAAAACAAAGATACCTGCATGCATGTTTTCAGCACAATAGAAAATGGTTTGATTGGCACCATGGAAAGATGTGCAGAATTAACCATCCCACTTCTTTGCTGTTTTGCTGTTATGGCCACGGAAGAGAGGAGGAATGAGAAATACAAAGATCAGAGAGAGGTTTCATCTAGACCAGTTCTATTTTAAGTACCCTTATCTGAATACTAGCCCTTGGCAAAAGGGTTAGCTTTCTATTTATTCTCTCTTTACTGTTTTCATGAACATGGCTGATGGCAAGAAGTGAGGAAACAGAAAATGATCTATAGCTAACCCTTTCTAAGGGTTATGGATTCACAACTGCCCCTCCTTAACCCTATTAAAATATGCAAACACACTTTCTCTATGTAATGCTCTGGTTGCTTCTGTAGTGGAAATCATCTGTAGGCTGGAATGAGCCAATGGACAGGAAAAACCATATTTACTAATACTAATTTAAGGCAAATAACAGTAAAATAGAATTGTCTTACAAGGTACATGAAGGATGTTTCCAAAGTCACCCACAAGGGGAAAATACTGTAATGGTGTCATCATGGCTTCCTGCAGATGCAACCAAATATTTATATATAATTGTTAAATCTTAATTTAAATGTAGATAATAATTGCCTTGGTATATATGCTATTCCATTGCTAGAGTTGCCAGGTGTCCACTATTTGAGCGGACAGTCCGCTTTTTTCACATTATGTTCACTATTTTTTTTTCACAAAATAGTGGACATTTTTTTATTCAAAAGCTTTATGATGAAATGGTACGTAATCTAAAGCTGTACAGTCTAAGAGAATAAGGATAGGAAAATCGCGTTTTGTCTTTTTTTTCATAAGTTAGAATGAAAGAGCCAGCTCCGAGTTTACTGAAACTGTTCCAATATTGTGCATCAATTCCAGTATCAAATGCAAATGTTGAACGAATTTTCAGCGTCATGGGAAATTTGTGGACTGACGAACGTAACCGACTGCTTGTACCATCAGTTCGAAGTGAACTTTGTATATTTTTTAATATTTCTCAATGTTGTACTGAAATTAAAGAATTATTCCTTAAACACAAAGAATTGATCAAAGCTGCGCAGTCAAATAAAAAATACACATGACAGCAAAGTAAAATGTAATTTAATATTTTACATATTATTATAATATATTTGATGTTTTGAATTTTAAGTAAAGTTTTGAAGTGATTATTTTAATACGTGTTAAAATGTTTGTAAGAAAATATATAATTGTAAAAAAATTTTTTTATTTTTTTTACTACTTAACTCCCCCCCCCCCCCGGCTTGTCCGCTATTTTTTGGAAGCAGACCTGGCAACCCTATGACCATTTCCAAAGACTCAAAGTGGTTTATTTTGGACAGGGTTGGTGAAGAATGTATAATGGTAGAAATAATGAAGATGAGAGCAGGTATAAAGTATAAGATTCATTGCTAAACCATGAGGTGATAGATTTCAGTTGTCTAAAGACTTTGTAGTTTGCCATGTAGCCTATTAACTTTTGTTCAGTACTCTCCTTGTATTATCAATTCAATTATTTTTATAAAGTATACAGTATTGTCTTCTCCTGAAACCCCTAGGACTGATTCAGTAATTTGATAACTGTCTTGGCAATATAACGGAAGGAAACAGATATTGCTATGAAAGACAGTATTATGCCAGTTCATGCTTTTTCTGCAATTCCTTACTGTAGATGCCTTTTGCATAAAAATAAACAAAGTAGTAAAATTAACTAACTGGATTACTTTTACATTAAAATGTACTGTTTTTAGAAGATCCGAATTACCGGTAATCATTTCCAGGTGATCTTGTTTCTTGGTCTCTCTCGGCCATACAGCTTAATAGGTTGTCGCCTCAATTACACATACACATAGAGCCTTGGTAGTACAGTGGTCTAAAGCACCCTGTTATCAAGACCAGCTGCCTGCAATTACTGCAGGTTTGAATCTCGCCAGGCTCAAGGTTGACTCAGCCTTCCATCCTTTCTAAGGTAGGTAAACTGAGGACCCAGTTGTGGGGGCAATAAGCTGACTTTGTATAAATATACAAAAGGATGAAGGCTATTGCTTAGCACATTGTAAGCCGCCCTGAGACTCCGGAGAAGGGTGGCATATAAATCAAATTAAAAAAACAAAGAAACCATATCTGCTCCAATATTTTAGGCTACATCTGTGGTAGTTTGCTTTAACATTTAGCTGTTCCACAACTTAAAAAATTATAAACACTTGAAAAGTAGCGTGATTTACGTACATTAACACTGCTCCTACGTCTTGAAAAAGATTTATTTTATATACAACCTATATTCTGTCTTCCTTCCACTTCCATATATAGATATTCCCATAATAATTATAACTGTCCATCCTGTTAACATGAAGTTGGGAAGGAAAGGGACAGGGACAGAACAATTCATATAGTTTATTTTGAATAGATCTGGCAGCAGGATTTTTTAAAAAATAAATAAACTAACTTCACAAGGCAGAACAGAATAGAACAGAATAGAACATGCTGTGTTTAACATGCTACATTTCATTAAAGCTAAACTAATGAACAAAATTTCTATGAATAATATTTTAAGAGTTTTAGGGGATCCTAAAAGATTTCAGAAGATTTTGTATGAAGGTAGTATTTCATTACAGCCATTTCAAGCAGATATATTTTCTGGAGTTGAAGATAGTGATTTCAAATGAGATAAAACTAATACATTGTAAGAGAACCACTGATAATATAATTCACATCATCATTTTAGCCTCAACTAGATAATCGGATGTAGCAAATTTGAGGCATTTCAAAATTCTGCACAGAAACTATATTAGAGTGATTTACCCCAGAAAAATGGATCTGTCACATTTGAAGAAGACAAAATAAAAAATAACATTTGAACTGCTTTCATGTCACACTAATCTATGGTTTGATTAATATTATTAAATAAACCATAACAGGCTGAGATTGTATAACATGCTGAGGCAGAAGCCATGGCTGGGTTCACACAATATAACAAGTACTGAGCAACAATCCAAGACCCAACAAATCTAATTACAGTTTATTTTAGTGTGTAAATCAAATGTTTTGGGTTGAATGGTAAAATTCAGAAATATTATTATTATTATTATTATTATTATTATTATTATTATTATTAATAATAATAATAATAATAATAATAATAAGTAATTTATTAAATGTTTATAATGCTAGAATATCTTGGAAAGCAGTTCTTCATGCAACTGGAAAAGAAAATGCTTGTTTTTTTCCTCTTCAACACATGAAAAGCCGTTATCTTAGATTTGCAAAGTGCAATGTTCTGCTATTCAAATAAAATGATAATAGATACATATTGAAGATAAAAACAAAATATTGTCCTCTCCTTTGTAAAATGAAATTGGCTGTCCTATGTTTGATTTTATAGAAAGGGTTGCTACAGTAGATGGTAGCTAGGTAGATTTTTTAGTGGCAATGCAACCTGAGCTACAGTGGTTCACCCCAATACAAAAGATAGAAACCCATTAATAGGACCCATGAATAACACATTCACTTCTGTGGTTTGGACTGGGTGTTGCAATTACCAAACTTATTTTTAAAAGCTTTCAGCAATATCGCTTCAGTAATCTCAATCTACTTGAAAGGGTTTTCACATGCCACTTTGTTGAACAAAAGGTACTTTTTATTTGTGCGTTCATGAAAAAATCATACCCTTTGGGCAAAAGATTTTGCGATTCTTATATAAAGTGTTACATAAAGTTTCCATTAAGGAAAATGAGTTCATAATACAAATACTATCAGAAAGAACGAAAAAGTACCATATGGAAATGGGGTGGGTCACAAGTGTGAAGATCGGTAAAAATTTAAAATGAGCTTTTTTAACAGAATACAATTATAATTCTTCAATTATAACCTTCTAGTAAAGACAAGAACAGTTAAACAGTTCACTAATCATTTCAGTACCTGAAATATAAATTAGCATGTTTCTGTGATATATAATTAATGTAAGCAGCATATTTTCTGCTATGACTATCCTACATGGTTATGGATTATTGGATTAATTTTCTTGCATCTTATCAATCTTTATATTTGCTGTGTTCATGCAGCGTTAAGGGGAATATTGATCTTGTATATAACCCTACTGTCACCATATAGCTTATGTGAGTTATATACTGTATGACATTTACATTCTGATGTTATACCTGATGCAAATCACATCATTTGTATAATTGGTGTGATGATGTCATGGAATATTTGTTGTCATTGAGATTTTTAATGATGACTATATTAGTACACCAATATCATTTGTTGAACATGTTGTTTGAAGTGGACAAGCTTAAACACATGAAATCATCTCAAACAGTCCTTGATAATATATCTCAATATTAGGACTATTGGATAAGGAAAATGGAACTTTGTTATTATGAGCCATGGTGGAGCAATGGTTAGAATGCAGTACTGCAAGCTACTTCTGGTGATTAGATTAGCTTGTTAATATAGAAATGGCTAGTGCTTACTAAATAGCTAAAGCAAAAACTTGAGGTCATAATTGTATTTTGTATTCTACTGTATCTAAAAAAGTTGGAATTGCTGCTTTCCCCCTCTCTCCTTTTACCTTGCACTTTTTTTATTTTTCCCATTTTTTCCTTCCTTTGTCTCTTATTACTTGTGTTTATATTTATTTATTTATTTATTTATTTATTTATTTATTTATTTATTTATTTATTTATTTATTGGTTCGATTTATATGCCGCCCTTTTCTGGAGACTCAGGGTGGCTTACAATGCGTTAAGCAATAGCCTTCATACTTTTGTATATACCTGCTTAGTAGGGCTTCCGCTCGCCCCCACCAAGCAGTGTTCTTTTTTATACAAAGTCAGCTTATTGCCCCCACAAACCGGGTCCTCATTTTACCTACCTCGAAAGGATGGAAGGCTGAGTCAACCTTGAGCCTGGTGAGATTTGAACTTGCAGTAATTGCAGGCAGCTGGTGTTACTTAACAGTGCTTTAGTCTGCTATGCCACCAAGGCTCTTTGTATTTTATATTATAATAAAATTCAATAAAACAAAAAAAGATATATTCCAATATTTCTACAATAGGAAAGTAGTTTCAAGAATCATGTACAGTAAGAGACAATGATTAAGACTAAAAATCAAGTCCATTCTTCAGAGAAGTAAAAGTTAGTCCGTCGCTAAACCAAAAGGCAAAGAACTATAGGAAGGTCGTAGTGATGGTTCAAAATAAACTTGATAGACATCTACCATATGAATTCAGCTCTTCCCCCATTCTTGAAATGATTCCTAAATTAATTGTGATAGTAAACATAGTCACAGAAATTTATGTTAGGAAAGGAAATTTTATAGGTCATATAGAAACTTCTCTAGAATTTCTTGAGAACTGCCACTGCCTTGGGAGAAATTCAAATATCAAATCATCTTTTAGTAAGATAAGAAGAGAGAAGTGGCCCAGCACACTAACTACTGTTAGTAAGATTAAAGTAAGTTCATTGTTGCAATCACAAAAAGTTCAGAAAGTGGTTAATACTGCCTTTTCCCCTTTGTTAAAATATTAAGTAGGACAAGTATGGATTTAGTGGCTGCTCATTCTGTTCAACTTAAGTGGATGGACTGTCAGCCCCATCCAGAAGATCAGATTAGGAAATCAACTGGAAGGCTAAAACTACTTTTACTGAGAGTAGCTATACTAATAGAATCTTGCAAGTCTGATTGGGCTGACTTTCTTCACGGTTCATATACTGCAGTGAATTAGGTAGGGGGTCTGGGTGTGCTATTTTCTGCCTATTGTAGGCTATGTTTTTCCCCTCATCATTTTGATAATGGGGCCTGCATATCTACATCCAGGTCATTTTCATTACTATCTATATATCACTGGAGAAAGTCAGTGCCTTACATAACAATGCTTGGGACATTAAAGGCTTTATGGATGATGACCAAAAATCTGAATTACACCTAAGAGTTGACTGGGAGTCTCTGCTATTTTGTTCCATCACTGCATCAGACTGGATCCAATAGAACAAAATATGGCTTAATAGAATAATGAATGGAAAGAAAATTTCTATAAAGACTTAAACATAATTTCTCTGTGTATATTGCTAAAGATAAAATAGGGTTGTAGTCGGGACAGACCACTCTGGGTTTCTGAACCTAGCTGAGTGCAACTTTCTTTAGGCATACTATTTATTTATTTATTTATTTATTTATTTATTTATTTATTTATTTATTTATTTATTCATTCATTCATTCATTCATTCATTTATTTATTTATTTATTTATTTATTTATTTATTTATTTATTTATTTATTTATTTATTTATTTATTTATTTATTTATTTATTTTCTATACCGCCCTTCTCCCGAAGGACTCAGGGCGATGTACAGCCTGATTAAAAGCACAAAGACAGACAGAATTTAAAATAAATTAAAATTATTAAATGATAGGCTCAATTTAAAACCCCAAATTTAAAACCCCATTTTTAAAACCTTTACCTTGATAGCCCAGCCTGGCGGAACAACAAAGTTTTGAGGGCACAGCGAAATACACAGATATCAGAGATTTTACGAATTTCTGGGGGCAGCTCATTCCAAAGGGCAGGGGCTCCCACAGAGAAGGCTCTCCCCCTGGGTATCGCCAGCCGACATAATTTGGCCGATGGCACCCTGAGGAGACTTCTCTGTGGGAGCGGACTGGCCGATGGGAGGCTACTGGTGGCAGAAGACGGTCTTGAAGGTATCCAGGTCCAATGCCATGGAGTGCTTTAAAGGTGATGACCAACACCTTGAATCGCACCCGGAAGGCCACTGGGAGCCAGTGTAGCTCGCGCAGGAGGGGTGTCATATGGGCACAATGAGTTGCGCCCATAACCACCCGCGCGGCCGCATTCTGGACCAGTTGGAGCCTCCGGGTGCTTTTCAAGGAGAGCCCCATGTAGAGAGCATTGCAGTAATCCAGTCAGGAGGTGACAAGGGCGTGAGTGACTGTGCGCAAGGCATCATGATCCAGAAAGGGCTGCAACTGGCGGATCAGGCAAACCTGATAAAAAGCCCCCCTGGCCACGGCCATCATATGTTCTTCTAAAGACAGCCGTGCGTCCAGGAGGACACCCAGATTGTGAGCCCTCTCTGTGGGGGGTAAAGACTTACCCCCAATAGTCAGCGATGGCAGTAGCTGACTATATCACGACGCCGGGAACCACAGCCACTCAGTCTTGGAGGGGTTGAGTCTGAGCCTATTTCTCCCCATCCAGACCCACACGGCCTCCAGGCAGCGGGACATCACATCAAGGGCATCGTTGGGGTGGTCTGGGGTGGAGATGTACAGCTGCGTATCATCAGCATACAGATGGACTCTCACCCCAAAACCATGGATGATCTCACCCAGCGGCTTCACATAAATGTTGAACAGAAGGGGCGAGAGGACCGACCCCTGTGGCACTCCCCATGCAAGGCGCCTCGAAGTCGACCTCTGCCCCCCTGTCAACACAAACTGTGAGCAGTTGGAGAGGAAGGAGGAGAACTACCGCAAAACAGTGCCCCCTATTCCTAACTCCCTCAATCGCTGCAGCATGATACCATGGTCGATGGTATCAAAAGCCGCTGAGAGATCTAACAGGACCAGGAGAGAGGAGCAACCCCTGTCCCGAGCCCTCCAGAGATCATCCACCAACGCGACCAATGCCGTTTCAGTGCTGTACCCCTGCCTGAAGCCCGACTGGTACGGGTCCAGATAGATAGCTTTATCCAGGTGCCCGGGCAGTTGTCATGCCACCACACTCTCAATAACCTTCGCCACAAAATGAAGGTTGGAGACCGGACAGTAGTTGGCTAATTCAGCTGGGTCCAGGGAAGGCTTCTTGAGGAGGGGCCTCACCACTGCCTCTTTCAAGGCAGCGGGAAAGGCACCCTCATTCAGAGAAGCACTTATAATCCCCTGGAGCCAGCCTCGTGTAACCTCCCGGGAGACCAGTACCAACCAGGAGGGACATGGGTCCAATAAACATGTGGCGGCACTAATCCTACCCAGAACCCTGTCCACATCCTCGGGAGCCACAGGATCAAACTCCTCCCAGTCGGAGTCCAAGCGTTCCCGAATCCGAGCGACTTTATCGTGCAGGAATTGCACAAAATCCTCAGCTTGACCCTGCAAGGGATCTTCCCGCACTCCCCCCCCAAAGAAGGGAGTGGGTCACCCTAAACAGAGTGGCTGGGCGGTTCTCTGCAGATGCAATAAGAGCGGAAAAATAGTTAGATTTTGCCGCTTTTATCACCACTAGGTAGGTCTTGATATAAGACCTCACCAGTGTCTGGTCGGAATCAGATCGACTAGTCCTCCAAATGCTCTCTAGGCGTCTTTTCCGATGCTTTATCTCTCTCAGCTCCTTGGAGAACCAAGGAGCCAATTGAGGTCGGCATCGGGTCAGAGGCCGCAAAGGCATAACTCGGTCCAAAGCCCTGGTGGCCGCACTCTCCCAGGTGGCCACCAGGTCTTCAGTCGAGTTGTGTGCCAGAGTCTCAGGAAATGGCCAAGCTCCGTCAGGAACTTTTCGGGATCCATCAGGTGCCTGGGACGGAACCATCTGATTGGTTCCGTCTCCCTGCGGTGGAGGGAAGTGGCAAGAAAGTCCAAGCGAAGAAGAGAATGATCTGTCCATGACAAGGGTTTGATATCTAGGTCCCCTCTACCAAGATCATTCAATCACTGACCAGAGATGAAAATCAAGTCCAGAGTGTGTCCCCCTGTGTGAGTGGGGCCCTGAACTAATTGGGTCAGGTCCATGGCCGCCATGGAAGCCATGAACTCCTGAGCCACCTCAGACGCCTCACCTGCAGATGGCAGGTTGAAATCCCCCATGACAATAAGTCTGGGGGTATCGACCACCACCCCGGCGATAACGTCGAGCAGCTCGGGCAGGGTCGCCGCCATGTGGCAGGAAGCCAGGTACGTAGTCAGCAAACCCATCTGCCTCCTACGGCCCCACTTCACGAGAAGGGACTCACAGCCGGCTATCTGAGGAACAGTGGTCTCCCTCGGACTAAGACTTTCCCTAACAATCGCCGCCACTCCCCCACCCCTCCCCTGAGCCCTTGGCTGGTGAAATGCGCAGAAACCTGGTGGGCACATTTCGACGAGGGGAACCCCCCCTCGTGGCCCAACCAGGTCTCCGTAATACCTGCCAGGTCTGCACCCCCCTCCAAAATAAGATCACAAATGAGGGGGGCTTTGTTAATAACCGAACTGGCATTACGTAACATCAGCCGTGGGCCCAGGGCCTGAGGCTCTGTGCAACCGAGTCGTGCATTGGGGCCAGAGTGTGCAATCGCTCGTAGACAGCGTATGCACACCCCCGGAACATGATGTGGTCCCCTGCACCCGTCATATCTGCCCCTCCCACTCACTGTTTCAATTGCACTGCCCTTCCCGACACCCCACTGTTTCCCAGATACTATATCTGGGAAACTATATCTGAAGTGTACCAGTCTGGAGATGGCAACAAAGAGTTTTAAAAAAATGTTTACTTTTTGCCACTTCCTAGTTAATATTGCATTCCAGCTGTGATGCCTTCCTTCCTTCCTTCCTTCCTTCCTTCCTTCCTTCCTTCCTTCCTTCCTTCCTTCCTTCCTTCCTTCCTTCCTTCCTTCCTTCCTTCTATATAATGGGTAAGTGTTTAGGCACCCTCTGCCTGGATATTTTCTTTGCAAAAAAAATATGGTTTTTTTCAGGCACTAGCAATATTAATATACAGAAAACCTTTAGATAGAGCCACAGATGATAATCCCTTGGATTTTTATATGGCACAATTGAGTAATTCAGCTGCACTGCAGCTGATGCCATAAGACTGAAAAATGTTCATTTTGGAATAAAAAAATGAAATTTGATATAAAATAGAATGGTTAAAATTGGGCCAAATAAAATTTACAATATACTGTAAATAAGTAATTTCAAGCAATATATTTTCAATTTATTTGATATATAATGCAGATAGATACAGTATTATAATACCTGTATTACAGATAAAACTATAATCTTTGTATGAATAAACAATTATTTTGTTTATTAATGTTCATATCTCATCAACTCATCCTGGCAGCAAAATAATTTATTAAAATATACAAACTATACTGATAATAAACAAGAAACCTCAGAATCTTCTTTTGTGATGGAAATGTGAAAAGTGAATTCATAAAATGTTTTTTTAATGTTTTATTAAAGTTTATTATAGTATAAAATACAATGAAAATAAAGTTTTGAAAAGGAAAAAAGGATGGGGAATGAAAGATAAAAATGTCCTTGCTAAGTTTAAAAACTAAAAGTGGGACCACTGCAATTTTCAGAAAGTGTAATCAGCAATTTTGTGGCAATCTAAGTTATCATCAGGTCTTGAAAATTCTACGAAGAAGATAATTCCAAGCCCAAAATTCTAGACAGTGAAATACAGACATCATAATACATATCTTTCCCTCTTCCCCAGCTCTTATTTTATTAAAAGCAGAAGTAAAATGCATCTCATTTTAAGGTGGCTGATCTCAGCAAATTGTATATTGCTTATCCCAAGGAATAAAAGGTTGATAGCACAAGCAAATTAAAAATTGTTTTTCAAAGATGATGACTATGGGACAAACACAATAATGGAGGTTTTATCTAATTGACATATATTAGATATATACGTCTTACAATCAGACGTAAATATGGCACTGATAAGACTCATAATTTATGGTGCAAAAAAGCATATGTTTCCATGATTTTGCTCCAGGTGATATTTGCCTCATGCTTCCCTAAAAAAGTGAATATAAAAAAGTGGATTTGAGAATAATCCCAAAGGTGCTTTTTCAGGAGGCAACTGGACTTTCTTGTTTTTTCTTTGAAGATGTTTCGCTTCTCATCCAAGAAGCTTCTTCAGCTCTGACAGAATAGTGGTGAATGGAAGGATTTATATTCCTTGCAGAAAGCTGGTCATTTGCATCCATTTAGAGGGTCATTGAAACACTTGCAGGTTTATCTGTGTCCTCAGGGTCATCTGAGTTGTGCTCCTGGTTCCCTTTTTCTCTGGAAATCCATTCCTACTCCCACACCATTCAAAGGGTGTTCATCTCAAATTGTACAGCTAAAAGTCCAGTTGTATAACTAAAAGTCCAGTTGCCTCCTGAAAAAGCACCTTTGGGATAACCATGACCTGCATGACTGAGAATCTCTACAGACTTGAGAATAATATCCCACTTAAACAATATGTTTGAAATACTGACCACCATGAGACATGATGATGCCCGTTTTGTCTTATTTGGAATGCCTCAGATATAGGTAGCCAGATGTTATTCTGTGAGTTCAAATTCTTTGCTAGAATTGAACTCATGGACCTTTGCATTTTAGATGACTAAATTCAGTGCATTAGTTTTAGAACCCATCTAAATCCTAGCACTCAGCAGTATTGCAGGGAGATATATATAGAACCTACCTATCACAATAGTCTACCAGTACTTCTCAACTTGAAGGCGTGTGGACATCATCTAGCAGAATTCCCCAGCCAGCAATTCTGGGAGTTGAAGTCCATACATCCTCAGGTCAGGGGTGAAATGCTCCTGGTTCGGACTGGATTGCCTGGTAGCGCGGTAGCGATGGCAGCGGTTGCTTCGGAGAACCGGTAGCAAAAATCCCTGCACCCCCCCCATGCCCAGTTGAGCCGTGAGATCATCAGAGGCTTTTTTTTTTTTTACTTTTAAAAGCATTTTTTCTTCTGCCGAAAAAATGCTTTTAAAAGTAAAAAAAAGCCTCTGATGATCGCGCGGCTCAGCTGGGATCGTCAGAGACTTTTAAAAGCATTTTTTTACAACCTCTTCAGCTGAAGAGGTTGTAGAAAAAATGCTTTTAAAAGTAAAAAAAAAAAGTTGGCCATGCCCACCCAGTCACATTACCCCCACCACCACTAAGCCACGCCCACAGAACCAGTAGTAACAAATTTTACATTTCACCACTGCCTCAGGTTGTCAGTGTTGAGAAACACTAGTCTATATGGTGAACTCTTCCTTAAGTTCTCAGAGTAGAGAAATAAAATTAGTTACATTATGTTGTATTCTCTTCCACAGGGTTTTACAGGACTCCCACTCTGTCTTCCTTTGAAGAAGGCAAAATACCTGTTTTCTCACAGTGTATAATCCTGTATGATATTTCAATTACACTGACCACCAGGAGGCATTATGTAACTAGTTTTAACCTATTTGGGATATGTCACAGGGATGTAGAAACCTTATAGAAGGCACTGTATGTAGTCACCTAAGCTGAAAAGTTGAAAGGAACTGAACTTTAGTTTCCACTAGGGGTTTGAATCCTATAGAATCCTATAGAATAATAGCTAGATTACAACAACACAGCCAACAGAATCTAAAGTATTATCCCTTACATGTTATTTCATAGATCACTCATAAAAACTATTTTATTATATAACCAGTAATCAGTGGTGGGATTCAAATTTTTTTACTACTGGTTCTGTGGGCATGGCTTGGTGGTCTTGTGACTGGGTGGGCGTGGCCAACTTGATGTCACTCACGTTGAGGGGCTCCTCACTGGCTTCTATTCGTCCCTCCCCTCCTGGCCACTCCTCACCTGCCCGCCCGGGGCAGGAAGCAGTTGTTGGAGCTAAGCAGCCACCACGAGAAAGAGTTGGCAAAACAGCTCAGTTCAAATTGGATCTGACCGAGAAGGAGGCTGAGCAGAAGCACCTCACTGAGGACTATGAGCATAGGCTTTCCGAGCAGAGGGAAGACCTGCGGGAGTGCAAGGCCAGGTACCGGCGCCTGGAGGCTCAGCGGGCTGAGATGGTCAGCCAGTTCCAGGCCATGATGCAATCCCATTGGAACGAGGCCCTCCAGCTCTTTGCCACCAGCGGCTCTTCCCTCCAGTCTTCACCCAAAGCCCCGCACCAGGAGGCTGAAGCAGACCCCAAGCTGGAATTTCTGCCCCACTCTAACCCACACAAAAAGACCCCAAAGGGGGAGACTTTCTGCAGCAACACAAACATTCATTGCACGTATCTGGCCCAGGGCCCATAGTTTGAAGACCCTTGATTTAGGGCAATATAAAAAATGCAAATAATTTTTCTGCGCACCACCAAAATTTTCTCACGGACCACCAGTGGTCCACGGACCACCAGTTGGTGACAGCTGCTGTAGACTACAACTTCCCTCATTTTCAGTCAGTATGAACAATGTCTGGGGAGGAGAGGCTCAACAACTTCAAGGGTACCAACTTTGGAAAGGCTATACCAAGGGAACTGAAAGCCTAAAGTGTAGCAAGTTGACAAACTAATGAAGATTTGTTTATCAGGTTAAATAATTACTTAAGTGTGGCTATCTTTGGTTATTACACAGAACCACTTGTGGTTGTCTGCAAATTGGCTGTGTGTGTGTGTGTGTTTTAAACATATTTTTAAAGAAAGCTATATAGTTCTACTTATACTATTTTTTTAGAATGGTGCAAAAATAAAAACATTAAGTGTAATGTTTATTATTTGTATAAGTTCTAAAGTTTGCTTTTAAAATAACAGAAAAACACACCCTGCTTCATTTGCTGGGAAGGGATTAGGGTTACATCCAAAAGAAACAAAACTAGCATAAACGTGTGTAAGCTCAAATGTATTTCATATTGCACTTTAGAAGGAGTTATTTGTAAAGTGTGCACCATCTATTTACCCCATCTATCTATGTGATAGACAAGTTCCTTCTGGTTCCCCTTGAACTTTATTTTTTTCCTTCTTTTGTTTGTGGCTTACTTTAAGAAAATGTACGAAACCACATGTAAAATGGATATTAGTCTGATTTTCATTCTGCAAAAAAGTCCCTTACAAAAAATATTAAATAATGTCCATGGTGACATACGTCAGAGTATACAGTTTAGTTATGCATCTAGACTGAGCCAGACCAAATTCCCCAGCAAGCAGACTAGTCTCTTTTCTTCAACTCAAAACTGTGCCTGATTATGAGTCTAAAGCAAATCACCTTGGAACCAAAGAGCTTAACTTGCTAGGTTTGCAAACTTGGTCAGAAAAGAAGGCTCGCATATCGTTTCAGTGCAAAAGTTATCTAGATAGCTGTTTTCTGAATATGAGGCATGAGGAAGCAAACAAGTATGATGCAACTGGATATTCCCATTGCTTTTTCTTTGTCTAAAAATAATTCCAAAATAACTCCATAATTTGGATTGCATCTGTTGTCACACAATTTCTCAGAGAGATTTTGTTTTATTTTTAACTTTTCTATCTAGGCCATTTTCAGTTCTTTCCCTCTGTTCCATTTCTTTGTTTAAATCAATTTCCAGCTATTATTAGCTAATGTAAGCCACTCCTTAGCATCACAGGTGCCATCAAAATTCTTCCTTCCCAGATGCAAAGGGATCTGATCAAACATTTCTGATGTCATACTGTTTTGCCCCAGTTACCTGACACACATCACACTTTTCTTCTGTTGTGGTTTTTTTCATTCTATATTCCTTTCTTTAAACCTTCAAATAGCTTTTTCAGTGATTATGATTTCCCTGTACTGTTAAGTTATATGTAGCTATTAATTTTCACATTATTTAAAAACCTGTACTCTCTGTTCGTAACCTGGTCTTTCAGTCTTTCAACATTGTCACTGTAACTAAGTCCATCCACCTTGCTGCTGTCTTCTTCTCTTTCCTTCCACCTTCCCAATATGAAAGCCTTTTGTAGAGAGCTGAGTCTTCACATGATGTGTCTGAAGCAAGATAATTTGAGCCTGGATATACAGTAGGTGCCTCAAGTGAGAACTCTGGATTGCTTTTTTTTTTGCTGTTCAATATATATATATATATATATATATATATATATATATATATATATATATATATATATATATATATATATATACATATATTTGCTGTTTAATCAATTTTCAGGAGTCTTCTCCAAAGTGCTAATACTCTTCATATCTGTACCTCTATAACTGTCTGGTTTGGTTCTGCAACCCAACAAGACAGACAGAGACTTCAGAGGATAATTAGAACTGCAGAAAAAAACAATTACTACCAACCTGCCTTCCATTGAGGACCTGTATACTGCACGAGTCAAAAAGAGGGCTGTGAAAATATTTACAGACCCCTCACATCCTGGACATAAACTGTTTCAACCCCTACCCTCAAAACGACGCTATAGAGCATTGCACACCAGAAAAATTAGACACGAGAGCTGTTTTTCCTGAACGCCATCACTCTGCTAAAGAAATAATTCCCTCAACACTGTCAAACTAGTTACTAAGTCTGCATTACTATTAATCTTCTCATCGTTCCCATCACCCATCTCCTCCCACTTATGACTGTATGACTATAACCTTGTTGCTGGTATCCTTAAGATTTATATTGACTGTTTCCCTATGACTATCATTAAGTGTTGTACCTTATGATTCTTGACGAATGTATCTTTTCTTTTATGTACTCCGAGAGCGTATGCACCAAGACAAATTCCTTGTGTGTCCAATCATACTTGGCCAATAAAGAATTCTATTCTATTCTATTCTATTCTATTCTATTCTATTCTATTCTATTCTATTCTATTCTATTCTATTCTATTCTATTCTATTCTATTCTATTCTATTCTATTCTATTCTATTCTGGCTTCTTCAAAAACCAACTTTTGTTTTACCGATATTCAGGGGGAATAAATACCATGGGTTACACAATTTTGATCTTTGTATAGAAACACCACAGTATTTGAATATTTTTCCAAAGGCCTTCATGGCTGCTTTACCAAATGCTAGTCAAATGTTAGTATATTTATATATAAACACATAGCCTTTAAAAAAAAAACTTTGCTCCTTAATATTTATTACCAGAGCTTGCAGATCCTTTGCTTTTTCTGCCACAAGAGTTGTGTCCTCAGCACTATACAGATTATTGATGTTTCTTCCTCCAATTTTAAAACTGCACTTATCTTCTTCTTCCAGCTTCCCTTAATTTATGTGTGCCATACAGGTTGAATAAATAAGATATTTATTTATTTAGATTTATTTATTCAGGGTGTACAGCTTCCAACACACCTTTGCTAATCCGAGGTCAGTCTGTTTCATTATGCTCCATATGTACTGTAACTTCCTGATCTCTACATATTTCTCATGAGAATACTGAGATGCTCTGGGATTCCCGATTTCTGAGCACTTTCAGCTTCAATGCAATCAAAGGCATTTTTGTGATCAACGAAGCACATCGTGACTTTTTTGGGGGGTATTCTTTGGCATTCTCAATTACCCAACAGGCATCAGCAGTAATGTCTCATTTTCCTTGGCTTTTTCTAAAACCAACTTCAACATCTGGCATCTTTTTTTTCCATTAGAGCTCTAATGTTGCATGATCCATATTTTGCTAGCATGTGAAGTTAAGGATATTATACAATAATTTGCACCCTCTAATAAGTCCCTTTGTTAGTATTGGAATATGCATTGATCTTTTCCAATTTGTTGGCCACCATGTTGTCCTCCAAATTTGCTATATATGTATACACATAAAGGGAATTTGGGAAAAACATTTAAAAGCAAAGCAAGCACACATTATAATATTTCTGACTGGGCATGAATATGTTTCTTCTTTAAAAACTTTTTGTTTTCATCATCATAAATTTCAATTTTGTTTTATAACTTTGTAACTGAGTAGTGGTATCTTATGGTCTGACTAGAGCATTGTATCTTGTTTTAGACTTTTTTTTTTTGGACAAGCTCATTTTGGAGCAGCTGTTCTTCCCAGAACAGTGGAGGGTAAGATGTGCCAGTACATTAGCAAAGAATTTCTTTGTTTTTATTATTTGCTATGATTTATGGTGGGATAGTTATGTGTAGTTAATATGATGCTGGTCATCAGAGCTATCCTTATTATATAAGGTTTTGATATGTTCTCACATATTAGTGCTTTCTAAACGTTTCATAAACTTTTTTCCCACTCAGGATCCTTTCCCACTTTTAAAAATTATGAACACCCCAAAAGACATTTCGTTTGTGTGTGTTATATTTATCAATATTAATAATTAAAACTGACATATTCACTGCCACCACTCCTTCTCACAATTGTAAAATGGGATTTTAATATAATATTGTAATACAGTATTTTTCAATATAGGCAGCATATAATTTTGATTGAGAACCTCTGAGAAGTTCTTGGGGGAATCAAGGAGTCCTAGGACCACACTTTTAAGAAACATTATTCTAAGCTATGAATCCACCAAACCAGAAATTGATCTTGTCATGGTGCTTTGCATTTGCTGGTTTTATCTTTCTACCCAAGATTAGGTCAACAGAAATTATGGGCTGCAGTAATTCCAAACCTATTGAAATGTGACAAGATTTAAAAATTTGGTACACCCCTAATGTAGTTATTATTTTTGTCCTGCTTTTTATTGTTATGGATGTGTTTTTATTCCTCTTTGGATGCTGTGTAGAGTCTCTTGAGTAGGTAGTTTTAGAAACCACTTTTTCTAAGCTAACTAAGAAATAAACAAGAAGCATGATTATGTGACTTGGGGGAGGAAAAAGGAAACTATATAGAAGTAACGAGACTGCTATAATTATTTAATAATGAATAAACAGAAATACCAGATCTTGGTTGCAAAAATCAAGACCTCTTCTAGATAGAAAACAAACGGGGTCCTGAATCTCTTTGCTAATAGCTGACGGTTTTGTGAAATTTTGAAGCTTAGATCTCATCCTCCCATGACTGGACTAGAAAGGATATGGCACTGAAGTGCTGTCAGTACAGATAGTCCTCAATTTACAACAGTTCACTTAGTTACTGTTTGAACTTACGATGGCACTGTAAAGTGACTTATGACTGTTTTTCATAGTTACGACCGTTGCAGCCTCCCCATCATCACATGATCAGAATTTAGATCGGGGTGAAATCCAGCAGGTTCTGACAGGTTCTGGAGAACCAGTAGTGGAAATCTTGAGCAGTTCGGGGAACTGGCAAATACCACCTCTGGCTGGCCTCAGAGTGGTGTGGGAATGGAGATTTTGCAATATCCTTCCCCCAGGAGTGGGGAGGGAATGGGGATTTTGCAGTATCCTTTCCCTGCCATGCCACACCCATTATGCCATGCCACGCCCACCACGCCACACTCACAGAACCAGTAGAAAATTTTTTTTGATTTCACCACTGATTTAGATGCTTGGCAGCTGGCATATATTTTTGACAGTTGCAGTGTTCTGGAGTCATGTGATCACCTTTTGTGACTTTCCGAGAAGCAAAGTCAATGGAGAAGCCAGATTCATTTAACAACCATGTTAATAAATCAACAACTGCAGTGATTGACTTAGCAACTGTGGCAATAAAAATCATAAAGTGGAGTAAAACTCACATAACAAATGTTTCACTTAGCAACAAGGAATGTTGGGCTGAATTGTGGTTGTACATCAAGGACTACCTGTACTCTTCTTCTACACTGCATGGCTAAGAAGTCTAATAGCAAGGAAAATAGATCCCATTCACAATTATCCAAAGGTGAACTGACCTTGTGTGTCATTGATAAGTTTCCTATTCCATGTACAAAGTCTGTAGAGATTCTCAGTCATCCAGGTCATGTTTATCCCAAAGGTGCTTTTTCAGGAGGCAACCGGACTTTTTTGTTTTTTATTTATTTATTTATTTGTTCAACTTGTAAGCCACCTTTCTCCGAAGACTCAAGGTGGCTTACAATGCATTTAAAAACCATATATAAAAACATTAAAAATTAAAACATTAAAAACAATTAAAACCCATTCACACCATTCATGGTCGGATCTCGCCAGATCGCAACAGTGAGATCAACGGCCCTAGGCCTGCCGGAAAAGCCAGGTCTTCACCGCTGTTCGGATGGCCAATAGGGTAGGGATGGTCCGAATCTCAGGAGGTAACTGGTTCCAGAGAGCTGGGGCAGCCATAGAGAAGGCCCTCCCCCGCAGGCCCGCCAGTCGGCATTGTTTAGCTGATGGGACCCGGAGGAGACCAACTCTGTGGGATCTTACCGGTCGCTGGCAGCTATGCGGTAGAAGGTGGCCTCGAAGATAACCTGGCTCTGAGCCATGTAGGGCTTTAAAGGTAATAACCAACACCTTGAATTGTGACCGGAGACCAATAGGGAGCCAGTGCAGCTCGCAGAGAATTGTTGTAATGTGGGTGTACCTAGGTGCACCCACGACAGCTCGGACGGCTGCGTTCTGGACCAACTGTAGTCTCCGAACACTTTTCAAGTGTAGCCCCATGTAGATCGCGTTGCAATATCTAACTGTGAGGTGACAAGGGCATGAGTGACTGTGAGGAGAGCCTCCTGATCCAAGTAGGGTCGCAATTGGTGCACCAGGCGAACCTGTGCAAAGGTCCCCCTAGCCACAGCTGACAGATGTTGCTCTAATCTTAGCTGTGAGTCTAGGAGGACACCCAAATTGCGAGCCCATTCTGAGGGGGACAATTTCCCCCCCCCAGAACCAAGGATGGACAATCAACATAGTCTTTAGGAGGCAATACCCACAGCCACTTGGTCTTGTCTGGGTTAAGTCTGAGTCTGTTGACTCCCATTCAGACCCTCACGGCCTCCAGGCACCGGCACATCACATCCACCACCTCACTGATATACAGCTGGGTATCATCAGCATATTGCTGATACCTCACCCCGTATCGTCGAATGATCTCACCCATCCGATCCAAATTTTCTTTTGAAGACGTTTCACTTCTCATCCAAGAAGCTTCTTCAGCTCTGACAGGATAGTGGGGAATGGAAGGATTTATATTCCTTCCTAATATTAATTTATATTCCTTCCTAATCCTGCCAGAGCTGAAGAAGCTTCTTGGATGAGAAGTGAAATGTCTTCAAAAGAAAAAACAAGAAAGTCCAGTTGCCTCCTGAAAACTTTGGGGTATACACTTAATACACTTTGGGGTACACACATATACACTTAAGGATGCTGGTCAAATAAAGAAATTAAAGGCAGTTTATTGCAGGAAATTAGTCCAATCAATGCAATCTCCCCCATGTAATTAAAAGTGAGGGTTTTATGAGGAGCCTGCACATGTGTAGAAGGCTTCCCTCTATGCATCCATAACATTATAGCTGGATCTCAGGCAGTCAGAAACACAGTGGAGAGGAAGCCCATTTTATCCAGATTTGGGCCCACCTGGCAGTCAACCCTGGTTTATTGTCACAACCATAGTCGGTCTCATTTGAGACAATGATGAATCCGCATACAGACAGGAGGTTGAACAACTAGCCTCGTGGTGTGACTGGAACAATCTGGAACTGAACACACTCAAAACCGTAGAAATGGTGGTAGACTTTAGGAGAAACCCTTCCATACTTCCACCTCTCACAATACTAGACAACACAGTATCAACAGCAGAGACCTTCAAATTTCTAGGTTCTGCCATATCGCAAGATCTAAAATGGACGGCTAACATCAAAAACATCATCAAAAAAGCACAACAAAGAATGTTCTTTCTGCGCCAACTCAGAAAAATCAAACTGCCCAAGGAGCTGCTGATCCCAGTTCTACAGAGGAATTATTGAGTCTGTCATCTGCACCTCTATAACTGTCTGGTTTGGTTCTGCAACCCAACAAGACAGACACAGACTTCAGAGGATAATTAGAACTGCAGAAAAAACAATTACTACCAACCTGCCTTCCATTGAGGACCTGTATACTGCATGAGTCAAAAAGAGGGCTGTGAAAATATTTATAGACCCCTCACATCCTGGACATAAACTGTTTCAACTCCTACCCTCAAAACGACGCTATAGAGCACTGCATACCAGAACAACTAGACACAAAAATATTTTTTTCCAAAACGCCATCACTCTGCTAAATAAATAATTCCCTCAACACTGTCAAACTAGTTACTAAGTCTGCACTACTATTAATCTTCTCATCATTCCCACCACCCATCTCCTTCCACTTACGACTGTATGACTGTAACTGTTGCTTGCATCCTTCCGATTTATGTTGATATATTGTTTCCTGATTGCTTATTTGTATCCTATAACTATCATTGTGTAGTACCTTATGATTCTTGATGAACGTTATCTTTTCTTTTATGTACACTGAGAGCACATGCACCAAGATAAATTCCTTGTGTGTCCAATCACACTTGGCCAATAAAAAATTCTATGAAACACTGGTGAAGGTGGCTCTTCACCCAGCAGGAAAAGCCACGGTGCTTTGTGTGTGGGGGGGAGAGACACCCTTCGGGGATTCTGCTGCCCACCCCCCCACCCCCCACCCCCAGCTGAGGAAGGCGCGCTGTTTATCTCAGGACGCGACTCTCTCTTGAGCCGGCCAGACTCGGCTGCTGTCTCCTGAAGGGGAGAAGGGGGGTCTTTTTGGGACGAACCCCTTGTCTGAGGTGGGATAAGGTCTCCTGTTCGAGAGTGGGGGGGGCTGGACTAGAAGACCTCCAAGGGCCCTTCCAGCGCTATTTCTGATTCAGCACGCGCCTCGCCGCCCCCCCCTCCGCGCGCCCCAGAGAAAGACACTTGAGGGGGAAAAAATTTTTAAGAAAAATAATTCCTCCAACGGCCGAAAGGTGGGAGGCATTTCATCCGCGGCAGCGCAAAAGCTTTCTCGCTCTCTCTTTCTCCGTGTGGTCCGCCCAGAGAGAGATTGGGCGGCGGGAAGCGGCGGTGCCGAGGCTAGAGGGAGCGCCTCCCGCCTGTGGCCCACTGCGGAGGAGGAGGAGGAGGAGGAGGAAGAGGCGTGAAGGCTGGACGGCGACCCCCTTTCGCTGCCAGAGGGCTGCCGTGTGCGCGCCGACTATGCCATGAGCGGCGCTGCCGCCGCCGCCGCCTCTTACTTAGAGCCGCCAAAAACGCAGGAGAATCGAGGCGCCGCCGCCGCCGCCGCCGCCGCCCCCTCGCCATGCACGGGCTGTGCTACTCCCTCTGCTTGGTGGCGGCCGCTGCGGTGGGGCTTTCCAAAGGCAACAGGAATTGCCCGGACTTGGTGGTTGACAGCTGTCTCTGCACCGCCGAGCGCTCCAAGGGACCCGGCCGGCAAACGCTCCGCATCAAAGTTGTCTGCAGCGGAGGCGACTTGGCGGAAACTTTGCACCCCTCCTTGCTGCCCAACCGCACCGTCTCCTTGTGAGTAAGAGAGGACGGGGTGTTTGCATGTGTGTGTGTGTGTGTGTGTGTGTGTGAGGGGAAGGGGTTAATTCTGCCTGGAGACTCCCGATCGAGGAAACGTTACAGGGCAGGGGCGGCGCTTTGTGCATGGTCAGAAACCTCTTCTCCCGGTTTTTCGGGGTCTCCGATGCAGCCCAGGTAGATTCTGACTCTAGAAAGAGCTGCGAAAGGGAAGCCCTCGGGTGGGATCTGATTTTCTGCAATCTGTGGATTAAGTTTTATTGGGTTTCAGAGAAACCAGGTTGCAAAACGGAGGGCTTACAAGGCTGCGGATCCCTTAAATGTTTACACCGCCTTTTGCGGGATTTGTTGGGAGGTGGGGGGATTATGGGCAGGAAACCCCTCTGTCAAGGACCTGGCTGCAGACCCCTGAACCGAGGAAAGGAGCATAATATACTGGTTACTGCGTTTCTCAAACCGAGCAATGTACCTTATATTGTTAAAGGAAATTAGCTCTTTTTGGAAATGGAATGGGTTTGGACAGAAGGAAGGGCTGAAAGAGTTATAGGATTCTTTTTCCTCCAAAAACTGTAAAGGCTAGTTTAAGGATCCAGCTTAAAAGTTCGATTCCTCAAATGTTAACTTGCCAGTTGAGAAAGACAAACTCACCTATGGTGGGGATGCCTAACAGATATTTTGTGTACTCTTGGAAATCCCACACCTTTTTCCTCCTGCAAAAGAAGAGTGACAGGAAGCAATACTTTGGGGATCTTTTGATGTGAAAGAAGGCAGGAATAGATTATGTTCTGACATTACCTTTAATAAATAGAAATCATCCTGGAAGGAGAAGGTCTGATTCTTGAATGCAGCTCTTTTTTTCTAAAAGCTTGTACAATAGAAACCTGAATTTTCTTTCTTTGGAAACTTTTGATGGCATTTTATTTGTTTTGAGGGAGAGTAATGTATACTGGAAAGTAAATTATACAATACATTGCCCAGTGGTTTTCAAATAATATTCCCATGCTATGGCTTATATCAATTGAAATATCTTTATACCCGACTGAGGATAATTTCAGACCATAAAAATATTGCCACAAATACACTGAATAGTAAAGGTTTAGCTGGATTTGAGAAATAAGTTCTATTCTCTCTGTACATTAGATGCCAATTTCAATTGTTCAGTTACAAAAATCTCTATTCCCTGCCTCCAATCTAATGCAATGTTAAAATATATATTTTGAGTCAATTCCTGATTCAAAGTATCTATTTTACTCAAAGTAAAATTGATAGGTCTGTTTGTATGCAAATTTTACTTAGATGTCATCATTGAAACCAATAGGAATAATATGCAAATGCCATTAAGCATGGACTATAGATTAGCAAACTGATCTGATTAACAATAACAAATAAGTTTGAGTGTTTTAAAATGCAAAGCAGTCTGGTTTATACTGTATAAACTTTATTCTTACAGCCTGATGTATAGTTTATTTAAAACAGTGTTGAATGTAATTGATTGTATCATTTTTTCTCTAAATGATTCATTCATCCAACAAGTCCAGTGCTGTTGAGTGTAATTGTTGACAACTCTTGCTGTGAAAATTTCCAGTCTTTGCTGAACTTTATTCTTAAACTTGACACTTTTCAGAGAGACAACGAAAAAAAGAATAATTTACAACATCTGTGGAGATTGTGCTTAGAAAATACAGATGTGCTCTGTGTTCTGTTACTTAAATTTTGGCTTACTCTATTCTTACTATTCTTCTGGGAATCTCTCATTAAGGTATAAATGTGCCAACTTCATTTTGAACGGAACTTTTCTGAAATAATCCAGCCAACATATGTAATTGTTGGTGTAATTAATTTAAAGATACAGTGCTAAAATGTACATATGCACATGAAATATATTTAGAAGAACTAGTGTGTGTAGGATCATAGACATTACTCGGGAGCAAGTCATATTCAGTAAATACTCATTGGAGTCTATACAGTAGTCTTTCTGTTCCTCTCTTAGGGGTTATTAAAGGCTACCTCCACATGTTCTTGGGCTTTTATGCTCTCCATCCTTGAGTTATTCTGTGAAATTTGGGGATATTGTGAATTCACATTACACAGATGTGAAATCTGTCTCCACTGCTGATCCCAATCCTTTTTCCTGCCTTTGTTAAGTCACTTCCGCCCAAGATAATTAGTGACAAAACCTAACAGATTTATACTATACCATGATGCTGCCCTTGGATAATGTTTTAATGAGGGGGGAATACCAGTTTAATATACTTGTCTTGGAGTGCTTATGAAGGCAGTAATATAGGACATGGCAAAAACAATCATGATTACCATGGTTAGATGCAAATAGGGAAAATTATATTCCTTATTATTCAAATATGATGGATTCATTTTGGCAGATTGCTTGCATCATAGTTGTAAACAATATTTTCTTGAAAATAAAATACATTCATTTCACTTGTCTTTAATGGTTTGGAATGTAGATTAAGCATGCTAAATGTATACCCTTTTATACACAGCCACTTAATGCAGAGTATTCTGACAAATTTAAACAGTTTCTCATAACTGTTTTATATTAATTGAACTGGTAGAATAAATGAAGCCAATAATAATATACATTTGCTAATTTATAATCCTATTTATGGTACTATAATTACATAAACACAGTTTTCAAAAGGTTGTTGGCATATGAAAAAGACCAAATCTGTACAGTACAGAACAATGATTTCTGTTTGGAAGGAAATCCCATTGAGTGTTTATTTCCAGGTAAGTACAGAATTTCAGTTTAACAGTACATTTCAGTATTAAACTTTTAAACTGTTTCCTATTTTGACCATTTATTTTACAAGAAATAAAGTTAAAGGAAACTACTCCTAGAATATTTTAAACAGTTGCTCAAGGAAAATATTAAATAAATAAAATTAAAAGGAAATGCTTTTTTCAGTAGATGAATAATTCAGCTGACAGATTGATTGAAAGTGACAAATACTTGCTACAAAGAATGAGGTTTTGGTTAATCAGATTACATGGTGTGACATTTTTCCAGCTGCAGAAATTGGTGATAAAAAGTTTATGGAAGACCTGGGAGCAAATATTTTTATGAAGATACTGGCTGTTTACTTCTGCTTTATTTTCCCTCAGAGAAGAGGCTTCAGTGAATGGAACATAACGTTTCAAACATTTCAACATTTTACATAATTGAAAAAAATTATCCAGTGATAAGTCATTAAGACAATTGTGATAATAAATATTTTTTTCATGGATATTTAAACAGAAATTAGAATTTTCAAAGAGAAATTTTATGATGAAATAAATGTATCTAATATATGTATGGGTGCCTGAGCCATTTCCAAGATATTACAGACTGATTATATGTTATATGTTGCAGACAGATATATCATTGTATGATAAATGATTGAGAAATGGGAAAAAAGTAGGCCCAATTTGTTCCAGATGGTTATCATAGCCCCTGAAAAATAACATTACTATTAATTAAAATATACTCATCTATTTAAGATTATATTGGATGATACATTTAGCTAAACTTTCCACAATCTATAGTGAATTGACCCAGTTGGAATACTGAAGGGAAAATAACTCTTGTTTCAACTTTTGTTGAAATGATAGTTGATACACACAACAGAATTAAGGATAATTGCTGTTAGAGGATTTGTAGATTCTGGCTATTTTCTGGTGATTGGGTGTCAAGAGGGAATTTCTCAACCTTGATTTGTATGAACAGATTTTAGCAATTGTACATTTTGGGATGGTCTAAGTGAGGTTCACATAAATTAATGAAGTGAACTGGCAGTTGAATCCAACTGAGACGATTAAGCAGCTGCTCTGCCTTCTTGATGTGTAAAAGGGAACTTTGTTTAAAATATTCTCCATGCATGCCATTCTGACTAATAATTCATGTTCCTAGGAATGAGAATGCTACAATTTTAGCTTTTTGGTTTTTTAAAAAAACACATTTTGATTTATATTCAAAAACCAGTACTGTAGTCTATGAAGTACTTCCCATTTCAATGTTAGATTAATAGTATGTCACTAAATGATTAGAAGTAGACTTCATCTTACTTTTCACCAAATGTATCAAGATGATTGAGGTATTAAAAAATATTGAAATACAACACTATCTATTTTTATCACTGATAAAATAAATACCTGGTATATTCTGAGTTTACTGACTAGGACGACCATCATAAAAAAAAATGATGAACTCCAGATCAAATCCTATAGGTGTAAGCTTTGCTAGTATCTTAATTGCTAAATATGTTGCATATTTATTGTATATTTATTTCGATAGGCATTCAGAAAAACAAAGCAATGTTATATGTACTAACTCCATTAGTACAGCAACACTACCCTTGATTAATATAGTTTATTAGAGATTAATTATGATGACATAAAATCTCATTGATTTAATTTGTAAATTTACTCTGGTTTGATAATTTTCTTGGTTTTGAAGACAATACTCTTATTTCAATAATCCTTTACTGATTTGCAGAATCATGCTATATTACTTTGTTCATGACAGTTGATTCCTATGATTTTTTTCTGTAATGGTTCAAGGTTTGTATTTAGAGCTATTGTACAGTTTTTAAAATAAAATCAGAATTAGTAATAAGCTTCTTGTCTAAGCATAAAATCAGAGTCTTTTAAAACTACTTTGATTATATAGTATTTCTATTCTATACCATACTATCACACATTCATTGATTTGTTGAGGGTGAAAGTAATTGCAATGTGATAAAAATGCACATCCATATGATTTTATGATAATGTATGTAAGTGGCTCTGAACAAAAAATATTCAAAATAATTCCACATTCTATAACTTGTAAATATTTATCACTACTATGACTACTACTAATTTGGTGCCTTTAACTTTTTCTACTCTAAATTTATTTCCCGTTTTGCAATAATTTATTTTTTCTTCTGCTGTAATACAATGATATATTAGCTCCACATCTGTAAAGCATTTAGTCTTGGAGTTTATTGTCATTGATAAATTTAGTCATGCAAGATAGTTTGTTAATTTACTTCCCAAATTGGTATAATTTTTTGAGTGTTCTTTTCACTTTATACAACTGCATGTTCAATTTTACGACCACAGTCATACACAGTTCAAAACTATTCTTCTAAATGTACTGTATATATTTGTAAACAGTATGTTATCTTAAAGATAGTTATGCTTTCTTCCTTTTTCACTGTAATGCTGCAAGTTGATATTTTGCTGTGTCTTAGTTTGAGTTAGTTCAGGGCTTTTTATGAGGATACATATACATATACATACACACACACACACACACACACACACACACACACACACACACACATATACTGTGTTTGCGCCCGCGCACACACACACACATGGAGTGTCACATACTTGATTCTGAAGAAAGTATAACAAAGCAAATTACAGATTTTTTTCTCTGATGGAGCTTTTTCTTGACAAATTTTAAGAAATGGCTTTTAGTTATCTCCAAATCATACTTTATCATACATATAATTACAAACAGAAGGAAGCCTATCTACAGAAGATTATACAGGATAAATTTATTTTTTCCTTGTGGCAATGAAATATCAGCATTAGCCATGCTTTAGCAATACATCTTTTTAAATTTCATTTTTTAAAAAGTTTTTCTGTTGGTATATGCCTTTTCAATAATAATAATAATAATAATAATAATAATAATAATAATAATAATAATAATAATAATAGCAGAAGCAAAAACAAACAAAGGACCTAACAGGATGTTTAGTTCATAATAGCATCCCTCATTCCTCTTTTACTTACGAAATGACTCAGCACTAGAATACTACTAATTTAGAAAGTGAGTTTGACCATCCATTAGGAATAAGCATTTTTTCTCCTAAATTTGTTTTTCTCAAAATCTACTGTTTCCTTCTCTGGAAATGCTAACCTAGATTTCGGATTGTTGCTATTACATGTATCCCTTGCAAGTGATCTTTGGAATTCTCTGAAGTACAGATAGTCTTTGAGATACAACAGTTTATTTAGTGACCGTTCCAAAGTGGTTCAGTGGCTAAGACACTGAGCTTGTCGATCAGAAAGGTCGGCAGTTTGGCGGTTTGAATCCCTAGTACAGGTCTCCTGCGTGAGCAGGGGGTTGGACTAGATGAACTGCAAGGTCCCTTCCAACTCTGTTACTGTTTGCCAAAGTTACAATGACACTGAAAAAAGTGGGTTACGGCTCTCTTTCACACTTACGACAGTTGCTGCATCCCCAGAGACATGTGATCAAAATTCAGACACTTAGCAACTGACTCATATTTATGATGGTTGCAGTGTCCCAGCTTCAAGTGAACACCTTTTGTGACCTTCTGACAAGCAAAGTCAATGGGGAAGCCAGGTTCACTTAACAACTGTATCATTAACTTAAGGACTGCAGTGATTCACTTAACAACTGTGACAAGAAAGGTCATAAAATGAGTCAAAATTCACTGACCAAATGTCTAACTTAGCAATAGAATCTTGGGCTCAATTATCAGTTGATTATTATCAGTATAATAGTCTTAGGGTCTCCTAGAGAATCTTTATTTTACTTTTGTTGGATGAATTAGTCTTCTTGCTTTTTCTGACTCTTGAAATCCACCCCTGTGTTTCCTTATCTTCTTCTGAAGTAGAGGTTCAGTCCACTGTACGCTTTAACCAAAGTTCTTTTGACTGATCATCTGTCTTGAGGTCATTTAAATGTCTAATGCTAAACTGATTTGGTTTACACAACCTTCTGCTATTAAACTGTCTCCTTCACCTACTTGCTAATGAAGCACAGAGAATTTCCTTTTCCTCAGCATGTAGATGGAAAAGGTCAGAGGCACAGGGTTTCTATTTTTTTTTTTAATTTGATTTATATGCCGCCCTTCTCCAGAGACTCAGGGCGGCTTACAATGCGCTAAGCAATAGCCTTCATTCTTTTGTATATTTATATAAAGTCAGCTTATTGCCCCCACAACTGGGTCCTCAATTTACCTACCTTAGAAAGGATGGAAGGCTGAGTCAACCTTGAGCCTTGGCGAGATTCGAACCTGCAGTAATTGCAGGCAGCTGGTCTTAATAACCAGCTTAATAACAGGGTGCCTTAGACCACTGTACTACCAAGGCTCTTATTGAAGCGTGTTATTTCCTAATAAACTTTATTTCTCTTTTTGGACCTAAGAGTCTGTCTTTAGTCAACAGGCTTGATTTTGTTAATCAAGTAGAGCGAATATGGATATAACGAAATGCAAGATTCCAAAATAGGAGGTGGAAGGAGTATGTATGTTTTGTGCCTTGAGTTATTTATAAAGGCAGGGAAAAAAATCATATGAATAAAAAATAAATACAAAATTCCCTATAAATTTGAATATAATATAAAGATGTGCTGGATATTGTTTTGTTTTGATATTATATTATTAGGAGTTGATCCATTCATAAATAATAAAGTAATGGATGAATATCCTTGATCACTAAATCCATTTCATTTAGACTAAGACAAAATGGAATCAGTGATCAAGGACATTGATAGATATTTTTATTATTGTATGCACAAAGATGGAAGAATAATGAAACCCACAAAAATAGATTAGATTATAACATTGATGGAGCTTGTGGAAATGGCTAAATTGAAGACTTTGGTCAGGGAAAAATGATAAAGACCTTTTAAAAAGATTGGAAGCCTTAGATGGACTTTTTATTGAAAGAAGAAAAGACTAAACCGATGATTTATGGATTGGGGTTAAAAAGGGTTAAGGAGTGAGGGGAAAGAGTAAAATGGCAATTACTCAATGAAGAGAAGGGAAGAAATCAAAATTCTTCTGTTTCTTTTTTTACTTTTTTATTGTTTTCTATTTTTTTATTCTTATTTTCATTGTTTGCTTCTGTTGTATTCTAAAATTCTAATAAAATATTTTTAAAGGACATTTATCAATATTTATGGACTTCGCACTTTCTAACTGGGTGAATGGCTTCTAAAAAAAAGTAAATAATAATTCTTTAAAATGTATGCAGTGTGGAAAGGTCTTTTAAATTCTATTTAATGGCTAAAAATCCTTCACATTTACTGAAGTGCTGGGCCCCTTGTATAAAGGCTTCTTTTGTGGTGTTTCAGCAGGTGGCAGCACCTGGTTAAATTTATCTGGCCTTTAAAGCTAAGCATCACTTGGTTCTTGGATGGGAGGGTATCAAAATATCAGGGCTATAGGCAACCCTTCTTATATTTTTTGAACCCTGAAATAAGCGCTTGGCCTTATTGCAAGCCCGATATGCGTTAAGCAATATTAATACTTTACATTCTTTACCGAATTGTAGTCTTCACTAGCATCCTCTAAATTAGGTCAACATGATCCTGCTCCATATTGCAGAACAAAAGGGTTGATTGTCTGAATTCCTTTCCTTCACTTTCTTTTATGAACACATATTTGTTGATCATAGTTTGTATTCTCAGTATTTTGGCCACATTCACAGTGCTCTCAAATTTATTGCTTCAATAATTCTGTTCATTTGTACTACATGTGGATACTTTCCGCATTAGTAATTTCCTTTAAAAGTCTGATTCCCCCCCCCCTTTTCTGGTTTTTAAATGGGCGATGTGCTGAAGCTTCTTATCTTGAGACATCTTTTTTCTTTCTTTATTTAATCAGGATATGTCTTAACCTAATGGTTAAACTGCAGCTCTGTTCTTAGTAAGGATGCCATTTATGAAACAATTGTGGCTGTCTGAGTTTTGCTGAGTCTCCATAGCTGAAATGATCAACTGCTGTGTCAATTTGGGATGGGAAATAAAGGGGAAGGGTCACTGACCTTTCAATTCCTTCACTCATATACGGCCTATCCCAATATAGGGCCACAGGAAGTATAGCATACTTCTAAACAAACATGCATTCAAACAATGTAAAGCAAGGATTCTCTCCTTTCCAGGAAATATATTTATGGTGAAAGAAGGAAAGTCAGCCTTTCTATAAGTGCATATGAGATTATGCAGTACTTCTGTACTGTGGCTGCAGTTCAATTGGTTCCATTTCCCACAGCCTAACAATTTTACTTAATTAGACTGGAACAATCAAAAATAACAATTTCTAATTATGATTCTTATGGCTATGAAATCTGGAGTATTTGCCAAAGCTACTTTACAGCACATTAAAAACAAAATAATGTTCAAACATCTAATACAAGTATTTATTTATTGGATAATAATTTGTATTTATTGGTCATAAGATGGATATTAAAAATGCACTTACTTTTGGTTGCATCCGTTCCCACGTTAAACTACCCCAGGTCATGTAACAGCAGTGTTAAAACAACCCCAAATGAGAAAATTAATAAAATATTAGTAAAAATCAGTAAGACCAGTAATATCAGAGCTAACTATCTCTGATTATAGTCTTCATGACTATAATCATGACAGATAACTTAGTCGTTAAGTGATGCGGTTGCTAAGTGAAACCACCACTGTGTTTATAATCTTACTTCAACTTTTCTTTGCTTTACAGACCTGCCAAGGTTGTAACTGCAAGGATTGCTCACAAAATTACTTTTTCTTCACTAACTGCAGATGTTCGCTAAATGAAATAATTATATAAGAACTATCTTTATAGATCCAAACACATTTGTTACAGTGATTTATTCATCAATACTTGATTAAAGAAAGTCATAGATTGAAGCAGACAGGTAGTATCCCACATTTTGAATTACACATCTCCAAAACCAGAAGAGCTGTAACATGCACTGTACTGTGTCAAGGTAGTCCTTGACTTACAACAGTTCATTTAATGACCGTTCAAAGTTACAACGGCACTGAAAAAAGGCAGATTCACTTAGCAAGTTTTTAACTTATTAACTGCAGCAATTCACTTAACAACAGGCAAGAAAGGTTGTAAAATGGGGCAGTGAAGTAAAGGTGTCAGTGAATCAGGCTCAACACAAATGGAATATATACTGTTTCTGAAGTTAGATGTGCATCAAATGAGTTGTGATGTGGCAGACTTCAGTGAATATATAATAACATCTAACTGAACTCTCCTGTTTAATCTAGTTTTTAATATTTTGATTACAAGCATGTCCTTTCTACACTCAGTTTACTGCTTTTTGAAAATAATATCTGTGGTATTATCTGTGGTACTATAATTGCAACCTGATCTCTGCATTAGATTCTTTGTTTATCTGGGTAAGTATAAGGCAGAATCATGGATGTAGACCTTTTAATAACAAGACTGATATGTGGGAAACATGTTGAAAGGATCTACTCATTATACTTGTATCCTTGTTTGAAGGGTTATTAGTATTTGGAAGCCAGGGACACAACAGTCTTTCTACAACTTTCCTACTTCCCTGTTTCAGAATATTATTTATTATAGCACAGGTTTACACATCTGTGTTTTTAGTAAAGAAAGATATACGTGGTCTAAAGCTCTTCATGGGAAGATAAAAGAGAGAAAAAAGAGGAATACTGAATTCTTCAGTTCAGCATAGAATAACTAATGGGTATTAATTTACTCTAGATACCAGAACTAATGCTTGTGTTAGAAATTCTTCAGTAACCTACGAAGCCAAGGAATTAAAAAACGTTGTACTTACTGCATGCATGGTGGGGAATGATATGAAATGTATTATTTGAATATAGTGGAATTTATTTGTTTATTTATTTATTTGTTTGTTTCTTTGTTTGTTATCCCACCTTTATTATGTTACAAATAAGTGAAAGCGGTAAACATATCCAGCACACATTTTTCCTCACAACAACTTATGCGGTGAGTTGGGCTGAGAGAGAGAGAATGACTGTCCCAAAGTCACCCAGCTGGCTTTCATTGCTAAGGTGGGACTTCAAGTTGCAGTGTCTTGGTTTCTTGTCTTGTGCCTTAACCACTAGGCCAAACTAGCTTTAATGATCTTATATAATTATAGTAATGAACTTTCTTCTTCTGTCCTTTGGACTAGAAAGAATAGTGGCATTGGCAGCAGAGACAGAAACAGAAAGTTGGAAGCAACTGTCTAGTATTGTAATCAGGAAGGCTTGTATATGGTGATTTACTGATACTGTTGGATAAATAAATAAAAGTGGAAGCTGCTCTCATTCAAGATAGTGAAGAAAGGATAGTATGGTTAAAAGTGTTTTGCAATTTGTAAAAAGTGTGAACAAAACGAATTTAAAACATCTGCTTTTCCTATGAGTGCTAAATAACAGCTATAGAGTATTAGAGAAACAATGTCAACATCAGGTTTGATTTGTCTGCAGCGTTCTGAATTACACAGCTAAGCAGAATACTAATTTAGAGTACTGACAACAATATTTTAAGTCACAGGACACACTGGAAAAAATTGGAAACAATTTGAAACACCTGGACCACTCATCTGACAATAGTGTAAACTATTACCAGTATGAAAGCATTTCAAGGCAAGCTTTGCTGCTAAAATTCAGTAGCAGAGATAGCATTTTGGACTGCAGACAATTAATGGATCTGTTGATTCCTGGATACTTTTTTTTTTGCTTCTGCCACACTGAAGTCTTTCCAGAATCTATCTCTTCTGATTTTCCTTCTCTACATTTCCAGTGTGTAAGATTGTTAATATACAAACTTGTTTGTATTGTTTTAATTTAGAGATTTTTATATGCATTTTCTTAATGACTATGCTTTTGTAAACATTTTTCCAGAGAAAATGTTAATACGTACATTTTTATTCATAGTGTGCAAATATAAGTATATATTTGTATTGCAAACCTCCTGTTAAAACTGCACTTCAGATTCTGAGACATAATAAGAAGGGTGAAATACAAACAGTTAATAATTTAAAAGCTTCGCCTTTTGGTGAAGATCAAATGTAGCATCAAGCCAACTTAAAAACAAGTCCAGAATCATCATCTAACCATGTAGCTTCCAACTATATATAAAATGGATGAAAAAGAAAGTAATATTTGGCAGGTCATCAAATTGTTGTTACAAAGATCTTGATAGATTGGAATGTTTTACAATGCTTAAGATATTTTTTGGGGCCTCATTTATTTTACTTTTAGACTCTCTTGGTTTTTTCCCATCCCCTGCTTTTTGTAACAACTTAGCTGATGATAATATCTCAAAAAACTGACGAGCTTGCATGGTTTTTTATGCTGCATTAATTAATTAATTAATTGAATTTCTTTGCTGCCCATCTTGTAGTAAACAATTTTGGGTGGCTTCCAGGATTAAAAACCTAGCAAACAAATATCTCTAAAAGAGTAAACATAGAAATCTCAATCAAGATATAGTTAAAAGATGGGAAAGGGGGAGAGAAATAGGTGCTGATGTTTTCCCATTAGGGCTCCAAGCCATCTGGCAGAACCAGGTCTTCAGGTTCCTGCGAAAGGACAGAAGGATGGGAGCCACTCTCATGGGGGTAGCAGGATGGTGGTGATGTTAAATGATCCAAAGTGCGGAAGCCACGGCAGAGAAGGCCCTTGTCCTGGATCCCGCCAGCTGGAATTCCTTGACTGATGGAGCACGTACAATGCCTCCTATGCTGGCATAAGTGGAGGCGAGCCAATCCTAGTGGGAGACAGTTTCTCAGCTAGCCTGGACCTATGCCATGCAGTTGATCCTAATAGCTCATAAAGTCATTATTAAACTGTGATAAACTTCAGGTTTTTAAAAACTCATTTTAATGCAATTTTAATTAGTACTGAAATGGATTCAAGAGAAACTTACCTTAAAACATTGTTATATTAAATAATATTTGGCTAAATAAATCTAAAAACTAGCACGTGAGGAAATATAACCAAATCTGAGAATGATCTGTTCAGATCATGATAAATGGAATCTCTATAAACCTCATGAGTAGATCCTACTCATTCATTGCTTCTGTTTCTGAGGGCAAAGATAGGCACACAGTGCTTTCCTATCATTTGTGAGCCAGCAAAAAAAATGCTAGTGTAAAGTGTGTTGTCCTAATTACCAAACCTCCCCCTTCCTCCTGTTGCTGCCCAGAAATGGAGAGAAATTAGCTGCTGGCTTTAGGTCCTCACTTTGTGGAGGTGAATGAAATATCTCAAAGCAGTCTTACTGGCAGCTGATCAGTGACTAGCTTGTCCCGAAGTTGCTTGTTCAAGAGGCAACTAGACTTTCTTGTTTTTCTTTGAAGATATTTTGCTTCTCATTCAAGAAACATCTTGGATAAAGAAGAGCTGAAGAAGCTTCTTGGATGAGAAGCAAAACATCTTCAAAGAAAACCCAGAAAGTCCATTTTCCTCTTGAACAACCACTTTTGGGACTTAGATTCACTAGTCCTCTTTCTTCTGAAATCATTTGATGTTTAACTAGTTCTGTGGAAAAGAAACTTGGGGAGAAAGTTCCATTTTAATCACATCACTCCACCATTGCCAACAATTGCAGCACTTCACTCCACTTTCTTTCCTGGAATTGTTCAATTCTTTGCAAACTCATTCTTTTGGAATCTTGGCTCAAAAGAGCTTGTGACATGGAGTAAAGGGAATGCATGGCAGAGAATCAGTCTCTTCAGAATGGTAGAAAGTTGTTTTGGCCAAGTTTACACATATTTCTGCTGTATACTGGTCTTCTCAACAGGTAGCCCTGGATTTTTTTAAAATTCTGTTTTAGAAATGCAATAAACCTGTGTTTATATGAAGCCCATGTAAGATCTGACAATCATTGTGAAATGTGCCAGGCAGGCATTATATCTGCCATGGAAGAAGGTGGATAACAAGCAATACAATGCTTTTTAATCCATTGTAATTCTGGAAAAAAAAGTTTGGTAAGTATTTCTGCCTTTTAATAGTATTTTAGGGAGCCTTAAAGAGCTGTTAACATATTTATTGACACTTCAATACTTTAAAATTAGATAATTTGGTGTAGTAAAATTGGATCAATTTCAACATTTTCTAAAGATTATCTAAGTCTTTAGATTGAAGAGGTCTGTTTTACATTGGCTAACATAAAATGATGCATAGAGCAAATTAACAAGATGAACATTAAAGATAATTAGAACTGAAGCACATAATTCTTATAACTGCAGTGTTGGATATAAAAACAAATAACTGCATTAACCTTAATTCTTACTTTATTAACTTGATTTGTCTCTTATTCTCCATTTCATTAAAAATGTAAAGCTAAATTACTCTTTCTTTCCAGTTTTTTTACTTTCTTGCTATTAAGAAAAGCATTACACTTTATTATGGATTTTTCCACTGGTCTATTAAATATATATATATAATAAAATATTGAACGACTAAAGTTCTAAGAAAAAAATTATAAGTGAACCAACCAACATAGACTGAGGCATGGATAATGAAATGTGACAAGCATAGCTCAAGATAATACAGATTATCACAATAACAATCTGAATAAATTAATAGGCTATTTAATAAAATTAATGGATTTTCTGATCATATATTGCCTCTCAGCTATAATTATTTTATTCTTGTAAAAATAAATACCGGTACTTCAATCAAATGTTTGCTGCTGATTATGCATATATTCCTAAATATTATAGTTATTATTTGTTATTATTATTTATAAAATTTATTGGCCACCCATCTTACCATAAGGTAACACTGGGAGGCTTACAACTACATATACAGTTAAAACAAAGTTAAAATCAGACATTAAAACCAAGGAGACACAGAGAATGGGGGCTCCTTGTTTCTCAATTTATTATAACTTTCTAACTCAAATTCATATTGATCTAAATAGTCATGGAAAATAATAAATATTTATTTATTTATTTATTTATTATATTTCTATACTGCCTTTCTCCCGTAGGACTCAAGGCGGTGTACAGTCAAGAAAAATATAGACACACAAACATCATAAAATTGCTAATTAAAATATGTTTAGAACGTTATGATTAAAAGATTAACTGATTTACAAGAATCTCTATGCTAATTCTTATATAATCTACTGAAAATGTTTTTAAAGATTTCCCCCATCTTGGAGCATCTAGGCAGAAAATGTATAACAACAGTATCATAAACTAGGTTAAACCATAATAGATACTGATTCTTTCAAAATATATATTGAACTTTCCATTTAGTACTTCAGTATTAAATAATAGCAGCATTAGAAATAGCAAGGTGTTGGTGTTCACTTGTTTTCAGAAAGTCTATTTTTTTTAAAAAATCAAGCTGTTTTCTCTTTCATTCTTTTCTTAGAAAAGTGCCTATTAATATTCAAATTTTGTTTAAAATGTTTTTTTTTTAGTTATGGAAAGCAATATACACTTAGCTGAATGTGTGAATTGCCTTTGTTCTTTTTGATTTTTAATAATAATTTTAGATTTTGTTTAAATAGAAAAAACTCAAATCATATGGAAAGAAAGAAAGAAAAGAGGAATCAAGGTGTAAACTAGGGTTGTATAAAGACAAGAGATACCAAGGGTCTCACTGAGATAACAGAAGTTTCAGGATAGGATTGCTGAATTCTAGTTGAATGCTAGTTGGCTGCATATTTTATTGTTTTATTTTCCCCCGTTACATTTATTTCCCCTAAGCCAGGAACTATAGTTTCCTTTAATGAGATTTTTTATATTCTCTAAGGAAGTTGAATGGCTAAATTCTAAAATGACTTATTTTGAGTGCAAAAGCACCTATTTTCCAATATATTCAATATTAGTATATTGAATATATTAATTCAGTTGTATGGATTTATGTATAAAATATGTTGAATAGTTGAAACTTTAAAAGGTATATCAGGAAAAAGATATTTCAAGTTAAAGACTCATTATATGTAGATAAAGGTCTTCGAAATCTGTCCAGATGCTTAGTAATGTTGTTATAGGCTTTATCCATTTTTTATATATCTTCTATTAAAAGGATATAAAATTGCATGAACGTGTAATTTCGTTTAGCTGGTTTGAAGACTTAACATTCTAAAGCATTAATAGAAAGAAAAGTCTTTCACTTTGATTTAATGTTTATGGAAATGTTAGATTCTTCTGATAGAAGTCTCGTGTGGTTGAAAAAATAGTAAATTATTCTCAATGAGAATACACTTTGAATAAAAGCTGATATTTATCTGCTTAGAAGTAAGTCTAGCTGATTTCAGTTGGGCTTACTCCCATAACTGTATAGATTTGAAACTTCAGTATTAATTTGCTTGGTGTATTTTCCCCCTTCAATTATAATATCAGTTGTGAAATAAGCAATGTAATATTAGCTTAACTAAATAGATATGCAAAACTAATTTGAACCAGCTTGAATTCAAAACATCCCATTTAGAATTTGAAATACTCCAAAATGTTTTATTTCAAGCTCCTGTTTTGTGCTTGGAACAGTAGTTCCTACTCAAGATCAAGTGTTTTGAATTTGAAATGTATTGCACGTACCTATTTAAATTGCAAATTTTTAGTAAGAATATGATTCCATACTGTGGTTTTGCATTGTGTACTTCGTATGTTTGTCTGTCTGTCTGTATATGCAGGCTATTTCTAGAGTTGTAAGAGAGGACTTGGCCCGAAGTCACCTAGCTGGCTTTGTGCCTAAGACAGGGCTAGAACTCATGGTCTCCAGGCTTCTGGCCTGGAACTTTAACCATTACACAGAACTGACACTCATTTGTGTGCTATATTCCCTTTCCATTTTAAAACTGCAATATTTTAGTTACTTGTTTTGAATATGCAAACACTGGGTACATAGGTTTGGTGTAAGTGATAAAATTCTGGTAGAATCTCCACGAAATTTAGCAGCACGCACATTGTACATAGGTTGACAAGCACATTACTGTACAACCAATAAATAATCAGGCTAAATTTTAACTATAACAAGGACCACTGATTTGTTTATTTTCTAGTTAAAGATTGTAAGACAAGTTGAAAACATACTTTCCCTAAAATAAAAAAAAAATGAACCAACTTACTGATATATACAATACCTGGTATATGGCTCAGATCAAAGACTCTGAAACAGCCAAACTGGATCATTAGGAATGGTGTAGAAATTACTGTTGCTGAACATATTATCCCCCCCACCCCTCTTCATATTCTTTATTCTTGTTAGGAGGAAAAGTTTAACTTTGACAACACTGTCTAGCTAGGGAATTCTGGATATTGAAGTCCATGCCCATTAAAGTTGCCAAGATTGCAAAACACTGGGCTAATAAGAGCTTTGTGTATCTATCTTGAAAATTCTGGTGTACCATAGAGAGGGGAATGTTTTCGGTAGATGGACCAATGTGTGCTGATTAGAATGCCTAGTATATTTTTTTCTTTAATGCAAGAAAAATGAACATTTTTAAAAACAAAATTTGGCATAATTGTTTCTAAAGTAATCTGTGCATAAATTGTGCTGTTTATTTTTTTTAGCAGGCATAATTTATCATTTAGCTGAAGGTATATATTTCTCTTTTCTTCCTAACCTTTATAGCTCTCAAAGGAATTTTTGCAGTATTTCTCTTCATTTAATTATCTTAAGTTTGGGATTTAAATATATATCTCCCAACACCCAATTATTTGTTCCCTGTATTTTGAGGCATTTGTACTGGATTTGTGTCTCTTAATATCTCTATAAATGAATCTTTGGCACTCTTGCTGAAGCCATTGTCCACCAAAGACCACATTTGGAACTACTGTTGCAGAATTCATACAGCAGATGTGCCGGTTATGTCATGAAAATAAATTATATTTGGGAAAGTGGTAAAACAAGTATCAGTTCGCTGTTTGTTGCCTCTATTTTTCCTTCTTTTTCCCTGCTACAAATAAAAACAGTTTGGTGTTCTGGTTAAGGGCACCAGACTAGAAACCAGGTGATTGTTTTAGTCAAGCCTTAGGCACAAAGACATACTCTCAGTCCTAAGAAGAAGGCAAGAGCAAACTACTTTTGAAAATATTGCCAAGGAAATTATATAGACCAGTGTTTTTTCAACCTTGGTTACTTGAAAATGTATGAACCAATTCCCAGAATTCCCCATCCATCCATGCTGGTTGGGGAATTTTGGAAACAGAAGTCCACACATCAAGAGAGAAACACTGACACAAATTTGTCCAAGATGGACTTGAAGAAACAACAACAAAAAGCTAAAAATTGTTGGGATACAAACATTTGGAATTCTGCTAAGCTTTCAAATGTGCTGTGTGTTTGTATTCAAAGCACTGTTTTGAATGTCTGAAACTTGGAACAAAACCTGTGTACAAAGGGAAATGTGCTGATATTCAATGGCACTGTTTCAAGTCTTCTGTGCTGTGTTGGGCACAATGATTGGAGTGCTATTTTTCCTGTTGCAGTTAAAGTTTGGATTTTCCTGCTCGGGAAATACCAGAGACCATTCGTGTGGAAACTGCTCTTGGCTGAGTTTGGGAGAGATAACCTGAGGCGGTATTTCTCAGTCTTAATCATTTAAAGACTTCTGGGAGTTGAAGTCCATATATCTTAAAATGACCACGGTTGAGAAACACTCTTCTGAGGGTTGAAGTTTAGGAGCAAAGAATGAAATATTTAAGATACACATGGGAGACTGAGGAAGTTATTCTAAATCTGGCTGCTGTTGGGAAGAGGCCCAAAAAGAAGGTCAGACATTGCTGCAATGATCCTGGAACTAGATTGGATTTACTGCGGGGCTGTGCCTGTAGCTGTGGGCGTTAGAGAGTCCTTCCTCAGAGGCTAACACCATAACTCTAACCAATTTGAGTTTTAAATGCATTTATTTTTGTTTCACTTTTAAAATAATACAGGGAGGTGAATTCTCTCAGTTCCTTGTCTCCTTTGTTTTTCAGATCAGCTGCCTTTTGAGGGACATTTTTGGTCTTCCAAACCTTCTTTTCCCAAATAAAATCTGCTTGCTTCTTTGGATGAATTAATTTTTCTAATTAGGTGTCCTGTGTGTACTAGTGGTGCAGTGGTAGGTTGCCCCCGGTTCGTACTGGTTCTATAGAACCGGTAGTAAAACCGGCAGGAGGCTCTGCCCATTGACCCTGATGTCATGAAAACGCTTCTGCACTTGCGCAGAAAAGTGCATGTGTGCGAAGCAAGTGCGCGCACGGTCCCCTTGAAAACCGGTAGTAAAGGTAAGTAGAACCCACCCCTGTAGTGGTGGCATAGCTGCTGCTTGTATAAGGCTCTGCTGTAATGCAGAAGCCAAGCTGAATTTGATGCTGATTCCTGAGAAAATTCCCAAAGTGGATCTGTCTCAGGTTTTGTTTTAGACAATCTTCTGACAAATCTCCTGCCAGCATTGGACTTCTAAGGAGCAGTTTCCTTTTGATCTGGATCATTCAGTGGGAAGAAATAAACTTTCCATCATTGTGAGCTTGTTACGTACCAAAACAATATGCATATTAACAGTATAACACACTTTAAGTGCCATAAATTTTTGAACTACTAGTCAGTATCCCAGTCTGTCCTATATAAAACAATAACTTGTCTCCTTTCTAAAATATAGTGAGTATTCAATTCATCCAGTCCTGGTAGTTAAGAAATCATCATGTGATGAAATCCAATTTTATGCCCATGGTCCTTAAGAAAACCACCACTGTCATTAAACAAACCTAGCTTCCTTAGTCGACATTGCTTGTCAGAAACAAACTGTGAAGGCCGCAAATAATCAATGATTATTATCAGTCGTAAATGTGAGCTACCGGTACATTCAAATTGTGATTATGTGACAGCGTGGATGGTGCATGGATCATAACTTTGAGGACAGGTGGTAAATCACTTTTTTAGAAACAGTTGTAACTTTGAACCTTTGTTAAATTAATGATTATAAGTTAGGAGATACCTGTCATAGTTTCTCTGTTTCTTCCTGGGTTCATAATTATTTCTTCACACATTAGTATCAGCCTTTCAAGATAGACCTGGTTTGAACACCAAAGTCAATAATACTAAAACAACTTTTATTACAAGGTTACAGTAACAGCATCTTACAACTCTGAATGTGCCTGAATTCCACTCCTGCTTTGGGATTTCTCTTACTTGACTGTTGTCTTGGCTGTGGCTCTTCCTCAAGGTTACTCTCTCAGCCAATTACAATTAGATCTCCAAACTTCTTCTCTGAGTTTATCTTCTTTCAGTGTCAAACTTCTCAAAAAGGTGGATTGAGTTATAATCTTTTTGGTGTTGCTGAATTCCTTTGAGCACCCCTATCCCTGGGCAAGCCTTTCCTTTGTCTTTCACACTTTCCCTCTTTTTCTTATCACACCCAAACTTTTGGTTTTTGTATAGTTCTGAATTTTCTGACTGTTCTCCAAATCAGCTTATTTTCTCTGCATTCTGACCCCTGTTCTATTATCTGACTTCTGCCAGAAGGCCCAGCAGGAAAGATCTTAGTTGTTATTGCCTACATCCTGCAATTTAACCTTCTCCTTCTTTACACCAACTTTACCAAAGGAAAATGGGTTTTACTCACTAAACATACACAAACACTATGACACGGTACACTAAATCAAGTCCAGGGTAATCCCTTTTAAGATTTCTCCTGTTTTGCCACAACCTTCTTCCCCTCCCTGCCCCTAATCTAGGACTAGCTAGTCACATGCAATCTGCTCCTTCCTATAAAAAGGCTTACTCAAACAATCTATAACTGGAAAAGATATACTACTGACAGGAAGGGGCTAATCATAAGGAGAGACAGCTTAAACTCTGGTAGTCAAAACAGGAGAAAGTTAATTTTGGAAGTATGTCTGATCTTATGCCAGTAGCAGTGCTATTATATGGAATCAGTTGCTCTGCAAAGCAAGATGGATGGCATATAAATTTAATTAATAATACATAAATACATAAAAAACCATGCTGGGTGAAGTTGAAAAATGTCGAGAGCTGCAGAAAGGTCTTTTAAGGCAGAATTAGAAGACATAAAGGAACGGACTGACAAGACAATCAACTCTGTTATCAAACAAGGGATTAAGTGAGAGAGTCAGGAGGAAGAGATGAATAAAAAGAGCTGCATCATCTTGAATTCAAGTCAAACTCCTGGTACTGTTACCTAGGGTTCCCAGAAAATCACCCACTACATCTGACAATGGCATTGGATGACCCAGTCCTTCAGCATGGTCAAGTTTGTCTTCCCGCTTGTTGGCTTTGATTACTAGATGTTTTTGTAAACTTTCGGTAGGCAAATGGTGGCCTCTGTATCACCAATGAAATGTTAGGACTATTGTGATTAGCAAAGCATATGTTCATTACTCATGATTCCTCTCTTTCATTTTGTGCTGCTGAGTGTTTTGTGACGTAAATAAGACAGCCAGACATGAGGACTTTTTTGCTTCCCTTATGGGACTTGTTTTCTTTTCCTAATAATTTTATTTCTCCAAGAAGAAAAATGCAGATTTTTTTTTGCTTTTTTAGTAGTTAGCCAATCATATATCAGTACAGATTTCTTATTCTAAACCAGTTGCCTGATGGCCAGATGGGCAGTACCTTGGTCTCAACAGTTGCAAGTAAATGAAAGTCTACCATACATTTCAAGCAGGAGCTGCAAGTCTAGGAAAATCCCCAAATTGTGTATGGGTCTATCTGGAGCAGTGCCACCCCATCCAGAACTAAAGATAATAAACCTTCAGATCCTGAGGCTCTGCATATCCATTGACACTCTGTCTTACCAGTTGAAACCTGTTGTCCTCCATCCAGGCCTCTGCAACCTCCAGAGATTATGAAAGGACAGCCACAGCATCACTTGGATCACCAGGGCTGCAAAGGCAAGCTACAGCTGTTGTTGGATACTGGTCACTTGTTACCAAGGGCTGGTGTTGAAAATTAGCCTCCATGTTTATTGATTCCAGAGTGGTTTGTGAATTCATAGCCTCCATAGATTTGTCACAAATATTTGCAATGACTATAAGTTTGATCTATTTTTTATTTCAAAGTAAATGAGACATGAACTGGTTATATTATCATTTTCTGATTTAACTCTGGGTCACTGCCACCATGTGGGGATTGAGAACCTATTATAAGGTGCCTGATGTGCCTGTGCCTGATGGAATTAGAGTGTTTTCAAATTTATGCTTGGGAATTTTCCTGTCACTTTGGAAGACAATTCTGTTTCTCACTTGGTCAGTCTGTGGAATATTGAGGTCACTAACACATTTGACAAGATTGTCCCATGTAGTCTCTTTCTAATCGCCAATCATCTTCCTGGTTTTCTGAGGCATTGCAGGAGATAATGTTACTCCTTTGAGTGATGAAAGTGTTAAACCAAAAGTATCACCAAGCGCTTGTATGAGCTCAGGTTTGAACCTATACAGTGGCAATAGAAGCAGCAGAACATCAATACAGGTGGTACACTAATTACAGCACCTCTTGATCTAGAATGCTCTGACAACAATAACTCACATTCTGATGCTCGACTATTGCAATATACTGCATCGGTCAGTTTGAACTAAGAAATTATAGTTAATTTAAAATCTGGGGACCGGACTGCTGATTGGGGCAACCCATTATGCCCAATTGCTAGTAGTTTCACTTAATATTGTTAAGGTAGAGTTACTTTAATCTCTTTTCCTTCCTCCCCTGGATTTAACAATTTCTTCTATCTCAGCCCAGTTTCCTTCCTTAACCATCTTCTTTCTTTCGCTTTCATCCCATCCTCTGTTAATCATTCTATCACATATTCCTAGGAGCAGTGTAGAGCATAAGATGGTTATTTTGACTAGAGGTTCCATTGAATATTTCTGTAGACACTTGCCATACTGTATGTCTTATTCATTGTCAACATTATCATCATGAAGAAGGATATAAATGTTTATAATTATTCGTAGAGAATAATATTATTCCTCATTATTTCTCAAAACAAGGTTAGTTTTTTTAGAATTTCCTGAATCTATAATATATTTTTAAAGTTTGGAACCTATTTCAGAGGTTTTAATATTCTAAATTCTAAATAATCTAACATTTGCTCAGTAACAACACTTTTGAAACAGTACTTTCCAATCACTTTATCTTAAATTTCTGTTGAATTCTAAAGGGGGAGTTAACTTACTGTGAGTAGCAGAGTTCTCATTAGTTTCTCTGTTCTAGGAAATTGTTCTAAGATGTGAATGCAAATATATGTGCTCCAGAAATGAAGGCATATTAGGCAGACAGTATCATTTTAAGAGAGTTACAAAAGCTATTTGCACAACAGTGGGAGAACACTTAGATTAACCAAACTACATTTTCAGTTTATTGTAGCTCCAGGATATTGATTTCTTGCAAAGGCTTTGAAATTCCATAAGGATTTGGTTGCCAGACTTTATTATTTTAAAAGCATTTTAGCGAACCACAGTAGCTGTACATGTAAATGTTTCAGGAGGCACCAGATAGAAATCTAGTTACTGCTGAGAATACTGGGCTGTCATAAAATAAACAAAAGATGATTTAATGGAGAATACCTTTGCTAATGTGGAAGAATTGAGGACAAAATATACACATAAACATACTCAGAAGGGAAGTACAGAAAACATAATAGTGGAGTACGTACTCAGAATCAGCTACTAGGGACTTTGTAATTATTGTTTAAGTTGAATAGTATTTTTGGAAACATGATATGTAAGATTTCAGATGAGACTGAAAGGGTATCTGTATCAAATATTGAACAAGAAGTTTGGTTACACAGTTAAAGTGCTTGTATTGTGAGACAACAAACTGAGTTGGAAGCTAATAAAGTGTGTGATGCAGAGAACACAAACTAAATTTACATTTGGGGCAGACTAAACTCATGTGAAGATTTAAGTGGGAAAGCTATTGATAGGTTAGAGATGGCCATTAAGTAAACACTCAACCACCACCAGGTATTGTGCCAAATATCCATTAATTTTGAAGGGTGGGAGGAACAAGCCTCAAATTTAATCCCACTACGGTTAAAAAAAATAATTTGTAGCATCTCATTGGCAGTCAACTGGTTAGCTTTATTCTGATCTGCAATAAAGATTTTAATCTAGCCAAGCTATAACTGAGCTTTCTGATAAATCAAGCCAAGGAATTGAACTAAGACCTGAAGTGTTGAGAAATATGTTATTTATTCAGCTGAGTCTTGATCAGGAAACTTGACATATTGATTGCTTAATCAGTATTCCTTTTGCAGTGGGAAGAGAGACACTGCCTAGAGATCAAGAGTAAGTACCCTTTGGCATCTCGATGAACCATAATCAAGTGGCTATTGCCCTGTTCAGTATCAAAACTGAATAAAAACCCAAGTAGACCATTTATCTAAGAAAATGAACTAAGCAGCCCTGCAGATGGGACAGAATTAACAGAGCAGGTACAATATTGATAAGCTAATTTATCAAGGCATCCAAGATATGATAATAGTATTAATCTAGGTTGGTTTAGGTATCAATGGAATACTTAAGAAATTGCAGCAGAAAACACAACACTATTATTTCCCTTCCCTTCCCCCTTCCCTCCCCTGCCCTCGTAGATCATATATTCAGCTTATGCAAGAGGTTTGTACAAACTGATTCTAAGCAATGATGTGGTCGTCAAAGTGATTAATTGGAACATCTGTAAAAATTATCATCTACCAGTAATGAAAAATTGAAGTCACTGTGACCATTGTCTGCCCTAAGCTGCCTGCTGGGCAGCCAGAAGGGTGACCAGCCACAAACCGTGGTGCCCGCCTTGTTCCCCGAAGCTGCCGGGCAGATTTCCCCCCCCCACAGACCATCCCGAAGAGTGTTGTTGCTCAAGCTGTGCCCTGACCCAGATCCCCACCGCCTGGAACTGCCCGAAAATGTCTGAAGGGTGGGGGCTGGCAGGTGGGCAGGGCTACATTCGGAGTATAAGACACACCCAGATTTTCACCCCCTTTTTGGTGGTAAAAAGGTGCGTTTTATACTCCGAAAAATATAGTAAGTTAAAATACTGTGCAATTTCTGAACACAAACTGATAAAAGTCTTGACTCATAACGCACCAGATTTAATCTGGATATTTAGATTTTGTAATTAATATGAGTCATGAATATAATGTTACTGTATCTTCAGTAATTATAACAGTCACTTTGAAGAGCAATTGTAACTTTTGCTTTTTATTACATATTCCTGCCTCTGTTAAAACTTCTTATGTAGATATATACTTTTATACAGGAAACGCCTACACAAAAAATCAGTTGATATTATTACATTTCTTTTTTCTCTTTTCACTAAACCTAGGCAAAGGCAACAAAATGGTTTTCTATTGTCATTATTGTATAATTATTATTTTGGAGTAAAACCAGAAGATTTGTCTTCTTGAAGGAGGTTCCTGTTTTATGGAAGTACTTATCTGCAGTAGTTTGTTCCTTTCTGAGTGAGCAGTTTAGTCCAAGGGTGTGGTGAGACGTCTATCCATTGGTTGCTGACAAAGCATTTCTCTTTCCTTACTTCTTATTTACCTTTAGACAAAGCTATTAGAAAAAGTCAAGTTACCCACTGGTCTGGTAGAAGGTAACATCAGTATTAGCCAATGATGTAGTAGAAGTCTTCTCCCTAGAAACCCATATGATACACTCCCTCCTGGTAATTAGGTAAGCTGTTTAATAGAGCTGTTTAAAAGAGTTTTAATATATGATTTACTTATTTATTTAACATATTTCAATCCTGCCTCAATAAAAGAATTCACAGCAATTTATACAGAATAAACAAAACTGTTTAAAACATCCACAATACCATCATCGATAAATAGGAACAAGAGAAACAGCATTGAAAGTCAAATGTTAATGATGCCATAAAGATAAAGGTGGAAAATGGCAAAACCTGAGATACAGTTAAGATATGCTGTAGTTGTATATCTATAGGTTAAGAAATTATTGTTTTATTATGAGTTGTATTTGAGTTGAACTATATTTAAATACAGCAATCTCAACAAATATGTTACTTGTCCTTTGACATTCTGCAGGATTCTGCATATGGTATTTCCACAACCACCGTTTTTCTCCTCTCCATGTAGATTTCTGAATGTGTTTCCTTTTTGGGGAATATATAACAAGGGAGGTATAATGTCTAGCATCAATTAAGAGCTAAAGGGAGGCACTTTTTCTGGTTTTTTTCTTTTTCATGCTTGCTGTGATTAAGAACATTGAGAGAAGGAACTCTAGTTGGCAAAAGGAATGAGGCATAGAATGGGTGCATGCAAGAGATAAAGAAGCATCTGAGAACCAACATGATTTGGCAAACCTTTTTTTTTTTAGGATTTTAGTTTGGACTTTGGCCTCCCAACAATTGTTCATGCAGTTTTCATTGTTAAATTGAATTTGTGCTTAAAATGTGCTGTTCCTAAGCACATATTGAGTTATACTGAGCCAGAGAATTTGATAGATAATTTGAAGAAATGGAAATCATAGTCAGCTAATAAACAATAACTAAAATAACGTTTTCTTTTTGTGTTTTAGTCTACGACTGTAAATTAAATAAATGACAATTGTATATGAATATTTATATTAAAGCTAAAAAAAAAGTAAAGCTATACACTTAAGGAATAGAGTGAATTAGAACGGATTCAAAGTATGTATGATTTTATAATTTGAAGTATGATTTTATAATTGGAATACTATCTAGCTCTGTATTATTTCTCTATTGTTTACCCTGCCACAGCTGTTTCCATTGCCACATGCCATTTCAGTAGAGTTTCCAGGTGTTGAATTTCATGGATACACTTGATTGCAGCTTCCATGCAATCATTTCCAGTCACGAGAGATCTATAAATCTGACCTTTAGAACTGAGAATATTTGTGAAGACAAATTCATTTTTCAGAAACAAATAGAAATAATATATTTAACTTGAATGGTTCAAAGGTTGGTACTGTTGTCAAATTAAGCAAATGACATTTTTTTTTAACCTGGGTTTTACATTTTTCCTTCTCCTTCTTCTCCCTTATTTGTATATCTAGACTCTTTCTTTCAAAAAGGAACCAAAAGTGCATGTCATCATCACCATGTTCAAATACGTATAGAAAATAGAATATGATGTCAATAATGATTTTTTAAACATCACCAAAAATTAATTGGGCCTCCTCAGGGTGCGGTCGGCCAAACAATGTCGGTTGACGGCTCCCAGGAGGAGAGCGTTCTCTGTGGGAGCCCCGACCCTCTGGAATGGATTGCCCACCAAGCTCAGGACAGCCCCCGACCTTCTTTCCTTCCGTCACGAGCTGAAGACGTGGCTGTTCCGTCAACTCAACTGATCCGTTTGGGTGTACGCTGTTATAATTTTAAACTGTTTTAATTGGGCTGTTGATTTTAATTTTATTTTATTGTGATTTGTATTGGAAATTGTCATTTTGTAAGCTGCCTTGAGTCCCTCGGGAGAAAGGCGGCATATAAATCGCAATAATAAATAAAATAAATAAATAAATAATTGTAGAATAATTTTATTATACAAACAAAATAAGATTTAATCACCGATTATTGATATACTTCCTCTTTCACCACAAAAGAATGGAGGATACCCGCATTAATTTACAACATCACTATATATTTAAGAATTGCAACACCCACAGAACCGGTAGTAACAAATTTTAGATTTTGCCACTGATTTACGCCCATCCCAAAAATCAGGCTTGGCCTTATTTTTGGGACATGTCCTATTTTCGGGGAAACACGATAATTCTCAATTTACCACCATTCATTTAGCAACTATTCAGAATTACAGCAGCATTGAAAAAAGTGACTTATGACTGATCTTCACACTTACAACTGTTATTGTAAGAATTCTAGTGGCCACATGATCAGAGTCAGGTGCTTGGCAACCAACATGTATTTACAAAGGTTGGAGCATCCCAGTGTCAAATGATCACCATTTGGGTCTTCAGTCAGCTCCTGATAAGCAAAGTCAACGGAGGAAGCTGCATTTGCCATGTGATTCATTTAACAACTGCAGTGATTCACTTAATGACCATGGCAAAAAAGTTCATAAAATTGAGTGCAACTCACTTAATGACCACCTTGTTTAACAACAGAATTGTGATAAATCGAGGACTAACTGTAACTGGTTTCTTACAAGTAAGCTTAAAAGCAGGGTGGCAGGTGGCATTTTATTAGGGCAATTTCCTGGTCATCTTTTATAGAGGGGGATCCATCCAAATTACCGTTCAGTGTTTATTATTTTGAACACAGTACATCACTACAGTTGTTAAGTGAATCATGCAGTGGTTAAACAAATCTGACTTCTATTTCCTTTGCTTGTCGGAAGCCAGTTGGGAAGATTGCAAATGACAGTCACAAGACCCTGGGACCCAGCAACCTTTGTAAATACATACTAGTTGCAAAGTGCCTGAATTTTGGTCACGTGATCGTGGGAATGCTCTGACCGTTGTAAGTCTGAAGACCAGTTATAAGTTACTTTTTTCCAATGCTGTTGTCATTTTGGACAATCACTAGATGAATGGTTTTAAGTTGAGAACTACCTATATATAAATTAAGTTCTAGTGTCTGGAACTTGTCCCAGTTTCTTTATTTGTCCTTGCCTCTTTCAACTTCCGTTTCTAACTTTCTAGAAGTTATGGAAACCTATCTTGGAAAGATGATATACTGAAGTTTTTAACATTTGATAGTGCTAACCTTGTAGCCTTTACTTTGAATGTTAATTATTCATTGCAGAGATATCAATTATGTGCTTGAGTCTAAAATTTATTGGGCACTGGCCACATTTTAAAAACAACTATCAAGCAGTCAATGTGTGGGGGAAATGATTTACATAATAATTTATCTTTGAAATACTAGCTATGTCTATATACTGTATGGAGAATGTCATCCTTTTTTTTAATCTACCAATCTGAAGACCCTGAACATGATTTTTATGGCAATCAATACCCTGTTTCCCCGAAAATAAGACATCCCCTAATAATAAGCCCAATCAGGCTTTTGAGCACATGCGCTAAAATAAGCCCTCCCCGAAAATAAGCCCTCCCTGAAAATATTTAAACGCATGTGCAGCCGGTCCCCGCCATTTCCTCTAGTTACGGTTAGGGAGACAGAGCTGGAAATCAGGAGGCCCGTCTTGCTCCACGTGCTCCAAAATAATAAGACCACCTTGAAATTAAGGCCAAGCGCTTATTTCAGGGTTCAAAAAAATATAAGACAGGGTCTTATTTTCCAGAAGTAAAGCTGTTTTAATTGCATAGCAGGTCATTGAGTAGAAGCTGATTTTTTGATATTTTTTCCACTGACAATAAAAATCTCTAAAGTAAAACACAATTGTGTGAAAAATACATCTCATTCACATGAGATCATCCTACCTTTGAAATAGTCCGCTGCAAATAATAATAATAATAATAATAATAATAATAATAATAATAATAATAATAATGAAAAAGCTTGTGACTGAAAAGTTATTCGCAACAATGTAGGTTGTCATATTTACTAACCATTAAAACATTCAATCCACATCACTGAAAGAGCACATCTAATATTCATTCTGAGATTTCTTCCTGATTTTAATGCTTTTGCCTAACACGACTCCTTGCTCCTACTCTTTATTTATCCCTTATGTTTGCTGCTGACCATAAATATCAACAAAAGTGTGATGAGCTATATGATCTTTGAATGTTTAGATGCTTGGGCTTTTGATCTATTCAGATTTACACATCATATTGCTTTGCTTTAGTTGTTGCTTTTTAATATCAGCGATAATGTTGACTGTGATTTTCAGTAGCAGTATTCCTAGCCTTTCTGGAAGCTGCTGTATTGAAACAGCTGATTTAATTTAGTAAATACCGTTTCAGTCTAGTGGAACATTCCAACTTTCAAATGAATTATGTATGCCACGTTGGCAAATATGATACTTAATAGGAAACTTAATTTAAAGTTTTAAATTTTTTTTCCCTACACTGAGGCATGCATTGTATGTGTTCTCAATCTATTTCCATGACTTGAATTATTTAGTACTTTATGAAGTTTTGAAAAGTTTATTGACTGGGGTGCAAGTCATTTTGAGTGTTCTCTGTGCCTGTTACCGTACAATTTATTATATTACCTTGTGCTTAGCTGGTAGCAACACCTTTGCCAGCTGTAGTTCATCATGAAAACCTAAGCAGGGTTGAACGCAATATGGGAGACAGCCAGAAATCCCAAACATCTCCTTATGTTGCTGAGAAAATTACATGGATGTGTTCATGAATTTACCAGAAGTTGAGCTGGACTCAAAGAAGACTTAATTATATTATAGAGCTTCTGTAACTAGGACCGTATAGAGTAGGAGAGATCCATGACAATACTTATTATTTTTTGGCAAGCTCATTATTTTCTAAGTTCTGGCAAATTTTCCTAGGCTATTTAATTTTGATTTTTATCCCACTGATATATCTTTGTTTTTCCTTCCTTCCTTTGGAAATTATGGAAGAAAATACGTCATTTTTTGGATGATATAGGCCAGTGATGGCTAACCTTTTTGCCGTGGCGTGCCAAAAGTGGGGGGGAGTGCAGGGTGGTCGTGCGCCCACGTGCCCACATCCACAATTCAATCTCTCCCTGCCCCCTCCGTGCATGCCTGTGTGACACACACACACACCCCCGGGCTTCCCCCTCTTTTGGCACACAATGGCAAAAAGCTTACCAGTGGGCCCGGAAGGCCTGCTTTTTGCCCTCCCCAGGCTCCAGAAGCTTTCTTGGAGCCTGGGGAGGGTGAAAACGACCTTCCCCAACCCCCAGAGGCTCTCCGGAGGCCAGAAACAGCCCATTTCCTGACTTCTGGTGGGCCTGGAAGGCCCAAAAATCAGCTGGCCAGCGCACATATGCGCACTGGAGCTGAGCTAGGGCAATGCTCGCGTGCCCAGAGATATGGCTCCGCGTGCTACCTGTGGCACGCGTTAGGTTCTCCATCATGGATATAGGCTCTAATGTTGAATACTATAAATATATAGTATACTATAGTTGTATACTCTATTGTCTGCTCGAGCAATGTAAATCAATGTAGAATAATCATATCATTTTGCCAATTGTAATAAAGTATGACAATTTATAAAAAAATAAAGTTTGTTTTTTATTAAGATTTTATCAATGCTATTTGTAGAATACTTATTTTGGTATTTCAAAATGCAAAGCACAATTAATGGGAATATTAATAGGTGGATGAAAATATGGATTTGTGAGAGGCTGTAATCTCATGATTTTTATACATGCTTAGAGGGTTAGCTGTGTTAATTACACTCAATAAATTTAGCCAATTATATAAACTTATAAATACATTCCTCTCTCTTTCAAAGTTATGTGAAATTAATATTGTAATATCTCCACTTTAAATTATAACATATGGTGTATTTATAACTGTTTGAAATGAAAATGATACAGAATAACTACAAGTGTTAAACATTATTATTGGCATCTTTGAAATCTTGGCAAATACAATTCTAGATAAAATAGAAATTCTTTGATATTTCCCAATACTTATAGTCAATACGAATTATGATGTTGATAAATAAAAAATTAAAATCTGATTGTAGTTATTATGAAAAATTGGTTGGTTTTTTAAATAATTTTATTTAAAAATGGCAGAAGATTCCTTTTTTTTTTTTTAAATTGATTTATATGCCACCCTTCTCCGGAGACTCAGGGCGGCTTACAATGCGTTAAGCAATAGTCTTCATACTTTTGTATATTTATACAAAGTCAGCTTATTGCCCCCACAAACTGGGTCCTCAATTTACCTACCTTAGAAAGGATGGAAGGCTGAGTCAACCTTGAGCCTGGTGAGATTCGAACTTACAGTAATTGCAGACAGCTGGTGTTAATCACAATGCTAACAGTCTGCTGAGCCACCTCCCTTTTGGAGGAAATATGGGCAGAAAGTAGGGTAAGTATGCTGAATTACTTATCTATGATAGTTTAAAAACTTCTGAAAGAGTATAGAAAGGGTATAATTTACCAAAAATAGCTGAATAGAAATATATTTTGCTAAATCAGTTTGATATAAATGACATCATTGCCCCCAAAACTCCTATGGTTTTGAATGCATTAGACATTTTTTTTTAAAGAAAGAGATCATTGGTTTCAGGCTTTAAGGTCTATTACATACTTCTCATGTTCAAGATTAAAGCAAGATTAAACTTTTTTTTTTCAGGTTTATGTTATTTGGCTTATATGTTGCACCAATTGCTACCAATTCTAAACAGCTTACATACCAAGTTGAATAACAGTGTACAAATTAAATACATTGTAATAAACAGTAATTAGAACAACATATTGCTATGTCCATTTCAAGCCCCTCAGAACAATTACCATCAAATAAACAGACCATCTTACTGCAGGAAGAAACAGATTTGTACCATCTCCATATCTGTAGTCTTCTGGAACCTCCAAGTTTGAATGGCTTTTGTAAATCTCAGCAGGTTAGGCGACTCAAATTTCAGGGAGGATGCTGTTCTATAGAAATGAGGCAGCAACTGAGAAGGCCTGACTCAGTGGTTCCTCTTGATGGCATTTGCTAAGAGAGAAATATCTTCCTTACGTTGATTCATGTACTTTTCTTGCTGAAGAAGCAAAACCATGTTTGCATCTTCTGCCTGGCACAAAGCCACACTTCATTTCTCAAATGTTACTTGTTTGCATCTCTTGTAGCCTTTGAGTCAGAACTCTGCCAAGCACCTCTCAGGCACATTTAACAAACTAATCTGCTTGCAGTAATAGCTTTCATTCCTGCTTTCCATTGGCATAGTGGAACAATATGACATTCTTCCTATTCACAAGCACAGAAGCTGTCTTCATACATACTAAACAAATCACAAAGCCACTTTATAAGCAAACCATGCAGTATTTTAAAATATCTTAAACTTTATCATCCATGTCTACCTCTATCATTTTTCAGAATTTATGAGTTCTTTTTCATTAAAAAGTTGGCATAAAACCTACGTTTTTCAATTCTACTTGCTGACAAAAGACTATCATTGACTGGATGTAATTTTCCTTTCTTCCTTCCTTCCTTTCTCTCACTTTATTCTGTTCAATCTAGGTAAACCTACACTCATATTTTTCATGCAAAAATGATTTTTTAAAAATCTTCCTGCAGTTTTGATTTTACTCTAGATTCTTTGTTCCATATGTTTCCTTTTGTCCCACGTCCATTCTTTCCAAGATTTACACTCAGCAATACCAAGTCTGTTCTACATATAGAACATCTTATTACATTATATCTTTTGTAATAGTCTCAATCTTTTATTAAATATACAACTGAATTACATTCTCCATATTTTCATTTTTCTTCCATGATTTATGTACACCCGAAAACCATCTCTTACATGTTATAATATAAAGTGCTTCCTAGCTTTGTAATGAATGTATAAAATTCATAGTATGCAAAATGAAGGCACTGTGGTCATTCGTTAGTGTTGAATCTGGGAAGAAAAGACACATTTCAAATTTTAATGACATACCTTAAATGGCCTACCTAAAACTATTTTATCTCTAATATTGCTACTCACTCAGAGTTCATGTTATATCTTTTTCACAAAAGATGGAGAATCTGACACTTGGTTTTGAATGTTATTAATATTTAATCAAATTTAAAATACAGAAGTATTGTCAAATTTAAAAAAATCTTTTAATATGATGCATTTATTTATTTATGATTTATTTATACCTAATATTATTTTATTGTTAAAAATGTGAATTAATTTTAAAGTTTTAATCTATATAGAGTGTCCCTGATGAGCCAAAATTGAAATCAGTTAGAAACTAAAATTTTTCTGCATTTACACTTTTCTTCAGGACTTCTAGGTTTTGTCTGGCACTCATAGACAAAATCATTTAGACAGAAGCAATGACCCTATTAAATGGAAAATGAGCATAGAAATCAATGTGTGTTTTCAGTTACAGAGGCCTAAAAAACTCCTTTCATCTGCTTTTGTAAGAAAAATGTAAAACAGTTTTATTTTAATTTAAAGAGATTTGACATCTGATGACACATCTGGCATTATAGCTGGGTTTTTACCTTCACTGAAAGAATTCTAACCATTTGTGGCCAGGTAGTTAGCATAACAGGATCAATCTCTATTCTTCTTCCCTCCCTCCCTTCCTAGATTATGCGATTTCCATAAAGAAGGGAACAAATCAGGATGATAGGGATTTCAATTATTTCATAAGTGTAATATATTTCAGTTAAATATCTAACACCATATTCAAATATAGTTACCCGTGTTTCCCTGAAATTAAGACCAGGGTCTTATTTTCTTTTGGGCTCTAAAATAAGCACTAGGGCTTATTTTCGGGAGGATCTTCCTACCCGTGTACAGGAGGTCCACTTCTTCTGCTTGCTCACAGTGGGACTATGGCGCAGTGCTGCCGCCATGAGATGGGGGGAGCTGCCCCATGGGGGGCCCTGTACCGGCATACCTCAGGGCCCCCGCTAGATCATCCACCCACCAACATCTGCCTCGCCTCGCAGCCACAGCACTAGCATACCACTCAGTCTCCTGCTCTTTTGTGGTCGTGAGCAAGCAGAAGAAATGGGCCGGTGGCCACGTAGGCTTCTGCTGCACATGGCTGGCAATGCTGTCGCTGTGAGGCAGGTACTGGGGCGTGGATGACCTGGCTGCGGGGGCCCTGAGGTAAGCCAGTACGGGACATGTGGGGCAGCTTCACCACCATCCCACTTTGCCTTGTGGCCACGGCACTGCAAGCAAGCAGATGGAATGGGCAGCTGGCTGGCTACGCAACCTCTTAAGGAGGGCTTATTTGGGGGGGGGATTGGTTTATATTAGGCACATGTGTAAAAAACATGCTAGGGCTTATTTCTGGAGAAACAGGGTATTACTCCAGTAATCCAAAATTCTACCAGTACTTTCTATTATTTTCCAGTCTATCCTACAATTTCTATACTTCGGTGAACAACCATATGTTCTTTTTCATGAATTAGTCATTATTCATGAAACATTATTCATTGTTTAGCTGATGCCAGCCGTCAGCTAAACAATGCCGGCTGGCGGGCCCGCGGGGGAGGGCCTTCTCTGTGGGTGCCCCAGCTCTCTGGAATCAGTTACCTCCTGAGGTCTGGACCATCCCCACCCTATTGGCCTTCCGAAAAGCGGTGAAGACCTGGCTTTTCCGGCAGGCCTGGGGCTGTTGATCTCGCTCTTGCAATCTGGCGAGATCCGGCCATGAATGGTGTGAATGAGTTTTAATGTTTTTAATGTTTTTAATTTTTAAATGTTTTTTATAATGATTTTAAATGCATTGTGAGCCGCCCGAGTCTTCGGAGAGGGGCGGCATACAAATTGAATTAATAAATAATAAATAAATAAATTATGTATTTTACATTCTTACTAGTTACCACTTTTTTTAACTTGAAAAATCTAAGCAAGATTCTGTTTGATGCTAGAGCGATATATTTTTTTATTTACATAGAGCACAGTGAAGCTTTTCTTTGCCTCAAAATAATTGAGGATACCTTGAAAATGTATCTAAAGGTAGAAGGCAGCAAGTCCTTTCATATAACTAGCTTAAATTTAATATGATTTACAGAATCCTTTGTACAGCTTTTTCAGTGCAGGAGTTGAACTTGATGGTGTAAATACCTCCCTCCAATTCTGTAGTAATATGATTCTCCATATTTTTTTTTTGCAATGATAGAACTGTATATTTTGGGATCCCAGCACTGAGTCATCGTACTAGCTGCCTGCAACCCTGGAACTGATTTCAGTTTTTCCCTGAAGGTGGCAGCTCTTCTAAATTGTGTCCAAAAGAGTAAAAAGCAGCATTCCAATTGACTTCTCCTTAGCTGTTTGTTTTGTTATATATTACTTTGTGTCTATGCGTGTGTGAATATGTGAGAGAAAGAGAGTAGTATATATAGAGAGGATTATGTATGTTTGTGCATAAAAGAAATGGTACAGACAGGGGAAATGTGTGCATGTTAATGGTACGAGAAAGAGAAAGTGTACAGAGGGTCCTCACTTAACGACCATGATTGAGATCTGCAACTCAGTTATTAAGCAAAGTAATCACTAAGTGGAACATCGCGATTTGACATCTTCAGCTCTCCTTGGTTTTAAAAATCTTCAAAGATTACAAATATGAGGATTGGTTGCAAGGTTAGTTTTTCATCACTGCCATAAGTGTGAATGGTTGTTAAATAAGGCAATCACTAAATGAAGATTACTTGCATGTGTATTTGGAAGGGGAGAGATGTGTCACAAGGGAAGAAATCTTGCTAGAGTATATAGTTTATATTTTGTACCCAAAAGACTGCCAAGCCTTACCTTAAGAAATGTAAATTGCTAAAATGGTTCCATTAATAGCAGTTCCTGCCAGCTGGACAGGTTATTTTATGTCTATTGTCCAGCAAGAAAAGACAAATGACAATTCAGTATATACATCTGCTTATGGCCTTATTGGAGTTGTTTCCTGTGCAGCTTCATTATCCCTATCCAAAACTTTGATTCAAGAAATTCCTCTTTTTTTCTCAAGTGCAATCTCTGAAATCCAAGAACTGTCTCAAACCTCCAACCAAATTAGGTGGGCTGTGTTAAAGGACATATAATAGGCAGTGAGACCATGTCCTAATAGTTCTGTTTGTGCCCATTTTCTCAATAGATTTTCTAACTCCTTAATCTATCATTCCATTAAACGAAATAAAGTTTTCATTTTCATTCTTGGAAATGTAAATATGCAGAATTTAATGACAAGAATATGCTGATATATATGCTTTTCATGGAAACATAATGTTTCTATCTGGTGGCATAGAGAATGAAACTGTTCAGAAGCGTCCAAGATGCACAGATTTTATTCCATCAAAATAAATGGAAGGAAGGAAGAAAAGGAAAAAGGAAATTCTAGTGTATCGTATGTAAAGGACGAAGGCAAAACATGGATTACTGCAGTATTTAAATAAAATTAATTGCTCCTCTGAATTGCTAAATCAGTGTGAGACACAAGTTGTATTGTCACTCATGACTTTGAAGAAAGAGGAAGTGATAATGGAGGAAGAGAAAGCCTTAGTGGACGATCATTTATAGAACCTGATAGAAGAGAATATTTATAGCTCAGGGTTGAATTATGGGGTCCTTGATGCTCTCTGAGCTTGATTATTTTCTGGTAGACAGTTCATTACCAAACGAGGTGACATCATCAGCACAGAGGATGCTACCTAGTCTGGTAGCGAAACATCTGCAAGAAAACAACCAAGCTCAGAGAGCACAGACTCCCCATTTACTGATAATTACAAAAATTAATACATTACACATCCTATGGAAGGAGGTTTAGGAAATTAAATACTATGTTGAACCAACACAATATCATGGCTGTTAACACAGTGGAGAGAGCCTGTAATAAACATCTCAGTGGGGAGTTAATGCTATTTATTTTCATGAACAACTGTTCCCACAATTGATGTGTTCTAAAAAAAAAAGCATTTAAGCATGTTACTCAACTGCAGGTGTTAAATTTTTATTCTAAATTTCATTATGAACTAAAGCATCATATATTATTTTTATGTTGTTGATTAAATAGGAACAGGTTAAAGACATAATTGTTTACAAATGATTTTATTTGCTGCTTAAGAGGAAATGTAAATGGAACAGAGAAGTCTGTGATTAGTGTTTAACAGAACTGTCACTTACTGTAATTACATGTTTTAATGAGTAAAATTGCTACTGTGTTCTGCTAACAAAAAAAAACCTTTAATTCCTTTTCAGAATTCTGAGTAATAACAAGATCTTATGGCTAAAGAGCAACTCTTTCATTGGACTGAGATCCCTAGAGAGACTGTAAGTACTGTAGCTTTTCAGTGTTCTTCTTATTTTTTTCACGTCGTGATTTGAATTTTCTAAATAATTATGCAAGATATAAGCTCTGTAATGAGTATTGGAATTCCCTGCTCAGCCTTTTTCGATGATAAATAAGCCTAAATAAAATTAAATTGCACAAAATTAAGCAGTGTTAATTTGGATCCAAAATAAATGGAAAGGAAATGGGACACGTGTATCTGCAGAACCTTTTAAAAGGAAGCATGGAAAATGAATGGTAATTTATTTTAGATTAAACAGCATGGCCTAATTAAATCCTTAGTTACTGTATATGTATATGTGGTTCAGGGGTGGGTTCTACTTACCTTTACTATCGGTTTGTAATGGGATCGTGCGTGCACGTTCGCTTCGCTGATGATGACATCTGGGGCGGTGGGCGGGGCCTCCGGCTGGTTTTACTACTGGTTCTTGCAAACCAGTCCGAACTGGGAGCAACCACCACTGATGTGGTGGTATTAGTCTTCACTGTTAATAGTTGTGCCATATTTATCTTCATTATATCTGCTTAACTTGTCCTGATTTTCTTATGAAAGTTCTTGAATAAAATTAGTAGAGAATTATAGCAGTGGCTTCTAACAGATAGTAGTGGGTTCAGTATTTTAGTACTTTAGCCTTAATTTGATGAAAAACGAACATTAGCAAGATGTAGTAGATGTCACTGCTTATCTTCAAAAACCTTCTGTAGATGTTCATTTTCTAGTAGTATATTTTGACAATCTCTTATTTGAATACTGGGAATTGCTCAATTAGAAAAATTGCTCAATTGCTCAGTAACAATGGCTTCAAAAGTTGCTGAAAAGTCAGGAGAATTAGCAGAATAGTAGTAGCTTCTCCTTCATATGAGTAACTAGAAAATAAACAAATTGGAATCAATTCAAAAAAGTATTTGGGCAACTGGCATTAGTCTTTGGAATATAGCAAAAGGATTGGACTGCTTGTAAATACAGAAAAGAGAAACCCAGAGCTCCTTATGGCGGTCCAGGACTTCAGCTCTGCTGAAGGATCAGTAGGGTGGGTGGGTGGGTGGGTCGGTCTGTCTGACTGTCTGTCTGTCTGTCTGTCTGTCTGTCTGTCTGTCTGTCTGTCTGTCTATCTATCTATCTATCTATCTATCTATCTATCTATCTATCTATCTATCTATCTATCTATCTATCTATCTATCTATCATATGGCTGCCCACCTCATAGGAAGTGACTCTGCACAGCATTTAATAATCATATTAAAAACGCTAGTAACACGGTTGTTAAGTGAATCTGCTCCTCCATTGACTTTGCTTGTCAGAAGGTTGCAAAAAGTGATCACATGACCCCGGGACACTGCAACAGTCATAAATATGAACCAGTTGCCAAATTTTGATCACGTGACCAAGAGGATGCTGCAAAGGTCGTAAGTGTGAAAAATGGTCATAAGTCTTTTTTTTTCAGTGCTGTTATAACTTTTCTGTTCTGTTCTGTTCTTTGAATTTTTCTATTCTGACTTGTTAAAAATGTCTGAATGCTCCTTGTTGATTCCTGCTCATTTAATATTTTGGGTGTGTTTGTGGTTAATTTTATTGGATGTAAACTTCAGACTTATCTCAGATAATTTAAAAAACAGTTTATTTTGTTAATAGTAAATCCTACTGTCTTAAAAATATATTAGCATGTTGGTTTGTAAATAAGGCACATTTCATTTCCCCACCCTCCAAAGGAGTCCTGAGTCTCTATATTCCATTTCATATTGAAGAATACATTGCATATTGATAAATAATTACTGCTGTAGTCTTTAGAAAATACATGGACATCAGTGTTAACAATAAGCTGCTATAAATGGAAGGTTCTGTGGTCTTTTGGCAAGAAATGAACTGGCTTTTTTTGGGATGTGTTTTGTGAACAAAAGAGACAAGCCAAGACTTCTTTAATACAATAATAGATTCTTCCAGCATCTGATGCAATTCTTTACTTGGAAACTTACCATTATTACTTTGCCAACTATCAGAAGTACTAGCCTTATACTTGAAAAGAAAAATAAATAATCCATAGCTAGCAAAATGTCAGCACCTGTTCATTGTCTCATATACATTACTCAGAAATAAGTTACCAGTGAATAGCAACCATGAAGATCTACCCCTGAAGATGAATAACCCTGTTTTGTTATTTTTTTTATGGCAGATGGCCAATAAACTGAAATCGATTTTGCCTTGTTAACTCTTCCTGTTGTGTCATTTTGTGAGCATTCTGACTTTTCCTGTTCCTGGTCTTCCCAGTTTTCCTTTCAATCTGTCACTGTTACTTTGAGACAGATCTTCTCTGCTTGGAAGTAAATCAGTCTCATCTGCTTCACATCTGCTCCTGCCAATCATGTCTCTCTGATTATCCTGCCAGCTTCCTCACAGAGAACTTACATTTTTGCTAGAGACATTTTCTCTTGTGATTAGTTTGTGGCTAAAATTATGTGCTGAAATATTAGCATGTTTTGTGGAATGGTTAAGGCACCAGGCTGGAAACTGGGAGACTTAGTTCTAGTTTTGCCCTAAGCAGGATGCTAGCTGAGTGACCTCAGGCCAGTTACTCTCTTCCAGCCCAAGAAAGCAGGCAATGGCAAATCACTTCCAAAAACGTTGGTGAGAAAACTACAAGGTCTAGTCCAGCAGTCACAAGGAGTCAACACTGATTCACAGCTACAGACACACACTTTCAAGGCATTTGTGATGTTGTACAATATAATAAATGGATCGCAATCTGTTCATTCAGTTCATTCACTTTTTTTAAAAATTTTACAGATGAAAATCTGTGAATACATTAAAGGGCTCCATTGTTTGAGTGTTGGTCTTTCACAAGTAGGTAGGAGTAGACAATGGGACTTGGGACGGCAGACTGATTTTGTGTATTTAAATATATAAAATCTATTTTCCTTTTAATTTTTAATGTACTACCAGCAGATATTGTTGCTGTTTATTGTATCCTCAACATAAAATTATGTTCAATATTATAGCAGAGAAAATGAATGTTACATTGTTCATAAAACCATAGAACGTAAGTGTTGAAAGAATTTCTTATTCAGACCCTTGGGTAGTATTGGATTCACTACTACAGTATCCTCAACAGTTGGCTATCCAGCCTCTGTAAATACTTCCAGCGAAGGAGAGTCCATCATCTGCTACCTCCTTGCAATTTAAACCCATAGTTTTTTTGTCCCATATTCTGGAGCACCTTCTATTTATCTTCTTCCCAGTCTGATCTTCTCTGCATTAAACATGTCCATTGCCTCCTACTGTTCCTCATAAATTACCTTTACATGTTCTTATCGTCTTGGTTTCTCTCCCCTGAATACTTGCTGATTTATTAATTTATTAATTTCCTTCCAAAGATATGGTGCCCAGAATTAGCCACAATGTTTTTAGGTGTGATCTGTCCAGTGCAGAATATATAGGAAAAATTGTAGAGGGAAACAAAACAAACAAACAAAAAAAACAAAACAGTAGATAATAGAGATAACCGTGGAAGAAGTATAGAATGCCTGTTATCAAAATAGAATTTAAATCTGAGACAGGAAGAAAACATTAGAAAGAAGCTCGAAATAGCTTTGGTTTAAATCCAATATAAGACGGAAGAAGGAAAAATGCTATCAGGCTTCCAAGCCTATATCTATAAAGTAGAGTTCCAATGTTACTTATGAGTCTGTTTCGTGATCTGTCCAACCTCTAAGAAATAATGATGGCAAAGATATGAAAGCAACCTTAGGAGATAAAATAAATAGGGAATATATCTCAGCCTTGGTACAGCAGTGAGCATAAGAGAGAGAGATAAAATAATCATAATTTGGTTTTGTACGGCATAAGAGGGGCCAGAGGAAAACACTGGTAGGCACTCATTTTTCATCCCTAGGTTGGATAATTCTTTTAGAACTGTACATGACTGTAGATTTCTGAACAGTATAACTATTAGAGGAGATCATTACCCACTGCCTCTTATTTCAGACTTATTGGGAGCATCTTCAAACGGCATTCATTTTCATGAAATTGGACTTCATTCATGTGCTTCATTCATGTGCTTCAAAAGCACATAATTTGATCAGAATGAAATATGTATATTTAACTGCTTGATACCAGGTATGGTAAATTTGAGCACATAGTGTTGCTATTTAGATGGGTGACCAGGCTCAAATTATCTTACTTCAGGCATGTTATGGAAAGACTTGGCTTTCCTGGAAAAGCCTCTTAATGCTGGGAACGGTAGAAGGAAAGAGAAAGGAGAATGATCAGAAGTAAAGTGGATGCACTCAGTTACAGTGACAATGAATGCACCATTGGTGAAAGAACAAGTTAAGGATAAATTGCCATGGAGAAAGGATGTTGTTGAGAATATTTTTGGCAACCACAGAGCACCAAACCATATTCAGCTGGTTCACACTTCTTATAGAATACAAGACCATGAGTGCAACCTGTCACTGAAGATTCATTTTCCACATTCACACTTGGACTTCTTTCCTAAAAATCTAGGTGCATTCAGTGACAAACACCGTGAAAGGTTTCATAGGATCATTGCCATAATGGAAAAACGGTATCGGCAACTGGAATCCATCAATGCTGGCTGACACTGAGTACAAACAAAAACCAGCAGCAAAATGGTTTTAGCCCTGTTGAATTCATGGAGCATGTCAAAAACACAATGCAATTAAATATATTATAGTCATTAAAAGTTAATTTCATATTTCTCAAGATTCCTATATGATACTGTCATTCTGAAACTATATATGTGTTCAAGTTGAAAAGTCTATCATAATGACCAAAAGTTTTTCAGGAAGCAACAAGTTTTAAAAAAATTATTGTCTAATGGTATTTGAGATGATTACACTAATTGGGAGCATGAACTTCTAAAAATAAACCATGTATGCTGTTCTAATGGAAAGAATTTCTTAAAGTGTGAAAAATACATTTTTCCCAAAGCAGTATAATACAAATGTAGTCAAGATGCAATTGTACAACCAAATATGTCTTACTATAAAATGTGTGAGAATTGAAAGAAGGTTCCCCCCCATCTAAAATGTAAAAATAGAAAAAATATAAGTATATTTGTATCATTCATTTTAAAACTTCATTATATTGTCATAGCTGTGATATTCTTAAGCAAGAGAAATATTTTTCAAAGCAGATGCCAGAATTATTCATCATGCCTATTTTGTTTTATACAGCTGAATAATCATTTCTCTGTGCTAAATAAATTAATCTATATTTTTAAAAGTATCTCGTTAGATAACTAAGGGTTAATCAGTTCTACAACCAATGCTGACTGTGCTATCTATAGGAAAATAGATTTTCCTTGATAAATTTTGATTAAGATTTTTTCTGTTATTTCCTCCCGTGGAGCCATATCAGCTTACTAGAACAAAAGCAAGAAAGTTCTTTAACATTCTGTAAAAAAAAACCACATTTATTATGACATGAGCTTTCATAAATTAATTTCATGAGAGTTCAATCAAATCCATCTTGTATTACCTCAAATCACTTTAATGATGATACCCAATCCCAAAGATATTTATTAAGTCCATTAATTTTTTCAGAAGTCAGAACTATTATACATTTGTTTTTGTTTTTTTGAACCATAATAATAATAATTAAAAAAAATTAAATTTTTCAGAAGTCAGATCTTCACTTGTTTGCCAACAACCGTTCCGAACAGACAACATATTGTAAATCATCAGACGGCATTTTTTTCTTAAATCTACTTATTTTGGACCACTGTTACAGTTCCAAGCCATATATGATGTACTCAGTATACTCAGTGATGTCCTGCATTCTAGATAAAAAAAGCTACTTTCTATATAAAATAAGTATATCCAGATTTGATATCAGAAATACAGTATTAAAAATGTATGGAAGAAGTCTACAGCTACCAAGGCAACACAGCTACTGACTGTAATTTAGTGCAGGAATTAATCAGGAACAAAGAAAATTCAAAGAAAATTAGAATAAGTGACAGCTGTGTTTAGATTCATTAGATTTAATTATATGGCTCACAGTTTTAATTGGAGTAAATTTTTCTTTTCATAGTAAATTGTACTAATACGTTTGTCTAATCCTAGGTTTATTTATTACTTGGACTTGTAGGATGCTTCTAATGAAGTGAACCTTAAGTGGCAACATTTAGATTGTTTGTCTTCTAAATGGCCCTCTAAAGAAGGTAATAACCTTCTGATTCAAAAACTTTATCTGCTAAAGACCAACATGTCTTTGTTAAAGTGTTTTCAAAATTCTAAAATACTGAATTCTTTAGCTAAATAAAATTTTCATGTTTATCTATGTTCTGATATCTTGCTGGTTGCATTGAAACATAGAAAGCTGTTATACATCAAATCAAAACTATGCATTTACCTAGTCCATTATGGGTAATACTACTACTAGTATATTATTATGGGCAATACATTATTATTAGTACGGTGCTATTGTCCAGGTCTCCAGCAGATCTTTTCCCCAGTTAATTCCAGTGGAGTAGGAAACGCTTGTAATTTTTTTTTGTTGGTTTTTACAGAACAGAAGTCATATTAAGTTCACTGACTATATAAAGGACTTGTAACACAATTGATCTTATTTCAAGGTCAGTTCAATATTATAATAATAGATGAATTCTGTAGTTTCACAGAAGTTAATGATTTTTAAAAATATGCTGTAGATACATTGATCTCTGTTTAATGAGGAATTTGAACAGATAATGCTTTTCTTTACAATGTAAACATTCAGATTACCATAGATTTTGCTCTATCAGCTGTTTGGTGAGTTTATCTTTGCACTTGTAAAACTACCTATGATTTCTCTTGTCTTTCACTGTAAGCGTTTTCTTCTCCTTTTCAGGCATTTTCAGGCATTTGGGCTCTGGCAGTCTCTTAATGCTTCAGTAGAAACAAATAAATTTCAGCACGATTAATGGGAAAGTCCTTCAACTTATTTGTGCCTGTTGACCACTTACAGTAGTTCACCACAAACTGGCTGCTTCTGATTCATTCAATTTTTTAGCATATTCATATTAAATGAATATACTGTATTTGTAGTAGGAGAGGGAAAACTCTCTTAAAATATTTGTAGGGTGTGTTTTTAACAAGGCACTGTGTAATGTCTTCATTGAAATAGGAATACTGGACAGGATGCAAGTTCAGGTAAAGTTTATTAACAATTTTTATTGCAAAGAGAGAAATAGCAAACAAATGCTTTAGAACTGTTTAAATATATGATTATCAAAATATCTGTCTAGACCAAATGAAATATTGGCATGCTGCAACAGTGTATTAAATGTTTCTTGCCTGCAAATATGAGAATATGCAGGTGAATGAAATGTTAAGACATTTTAGATGAATTCCAGATTGCAGCAGGCAAGATATATGTATTTTTGTTAGAAATCTTTCAAATGAAGTAACTTCCTAGTGGAGATGTAGCAGAAGTGGAAGTAGTGAGCAGAGTATAATTTTTGAAAGCTTGTGTGTGTATTGCCTTGTGTGGTTGTGTTGGCTGTCTGGTGTTTTGTTGTTTGTTGACTTGGGTATACTTAAAAGAACCCCATATAGTATCTTTAATTAAATGTCATGTAATAATTGTGCAAAATGCTAGTCAATAGCTGTAATAAAGTTTTAATAACTACTATAGTTATGCTTTTTATAGTAGAGATTCCATAGGTCTTGGATGCACAATATTGTAGCCTATTTCAACATAGAGCAGGACAAGAAGTAATGGATGGACATTTATAAAGAGAGACTCAACTTAGAATTAAGGAAAAATTTCCTATCAGAACAATTAATTAGTAGAGCAGCTTGCTTCAAGAAGTTGTGGGTGCTACATTACTAGAGGTTTGCAAGGAGGAGACTGGACAGCCATTTGTCCAGAATGGTTTATGGCAGTGATGGCTAACCTTTTTCGGATTGAGTGGCCAAAGCGTGTGCGAGAATGTACATGCCCCTGAACTCCCAAAATGCAATGTACACGTGGCCCCATGCATGCACCCCCCGTGCATGCATGTTCCATCCCCGCACATGTGCATGTGGTCCCCCGCCCCTGCACATGTGCAGCAGAGATCTAATGACTAGCTGGCCGGCGGGTCGGCAGGAGCCACATGTGCATGTGTGGCAGAGCTGAACTGAGGTGACGACTTGTTTGTCCACAGAGAGGGTGCTATGTGCCACCTGTGGCACACGTGCCATAGGTTTGTCATCACGGGTATATAGTCTCCTGTTTGATTATGGAGTAGACCAGGCTTGTCAAACTGGCTGCCCTGATACATCACATATAGGCCATGCCCACCCGCAAAGGCAAAAAAGTTACATCCCAATCCGGCCTGTGATGCGATCGAGTTTGACACCCGTGGACTAGACCTTCAAGGTGCCTTCCAACTCTATTACTCTGTTAAGCCATGATCCATGAGACACTTAAGAAATTTTATAAAATGGTCTATTACATATCTTTAAAGTAAAACAATAATTTGAAATTTAATTCAATGTCATCAAATAAAACTGAAAGGCAAGAGATCCTGGATTGTCACAAGCCACAGAATTATCTGGCTTTAAATTTAATAAAATGAAATTGTGGTGTTGGTTAGTTTATGGCTAATAGCATAAACTTATAGTATTATAGATAAAGGGAAAAAAAAACCAGTCAAAAGAACTATGTAGCTAAATTAAGAGATTTAGAAGCTTTTGAAGATTTCAGTAGAAGAACAATGATTAGCCTTTCTTGTAACCACCAGAGATTTCTGAAAATCTTTCTTGAAATTAATTGTAATAGAACACAATAGGGAAAAAAACCTTCTGTAAATGGAGTGTTAATGGAGATTTAATCAAATCTTCAGATAAAATGACTTTCTGAAGTGACTTGCATATTTGGCCTTAGTTATAAAACTGAATTGTGCATGGTCCTAAACATTTTTTAAAAAATCCCACCAGCTTTATGGATTATATTGACACTGATAATTTTTGACTCTGATAATTTTCTTTTAAATTTTATATTGGACTGTTTTGGGGGTTTGAATTAGATTTGACGTCCTTCAATTCTATTAAATATACAATAATATGGGGAAATAATTGCAGGATTAGCTTATATTAAATTGATTTTATTTGTTTTGTCCCATTAAATTAGGATTGACCCACAGATAAATTTCTCCAGGATTATCTGTCCTTAATCTAGTCCTTCATATCTTCCAGTGATGCATCAATTAATTTTATTTATAAACAGAGATACATTATTAAGTGAGTTTTGCTCCATTTTATGACTTCCCTTGCCACCTTTCTTAAGTGAATCACTGCAGTTAAATTAGTAATATGGTTATTAAATGAATCTGACTTCTCCATTGACTTTGTTTGTCAGAAAGTCACAAAAGGTGATCACGTGATTCTGCGACATTGCAACAGTCATAAATATGAATCGGTTTCCCCGTATCTGAACTTCGATCATCTGACCGTGGGGATGCGGCAATGGTTGTAGGTGTGAAAACCAGTCATGAGTTACTTTTTTCAATGCTATTGTAACTTTGAACGGTCGCTAAATGAACTTGTAAATCAAGGACTACCTTGTACTCATTACTGGGTTTTATGTCTTACAAAATAACTGTCTGGTTTTTCATGGACAGGATCATGTACTAATTGCTCACATATGTTTTTAGAAGAAAGTTGTATTTGCCTTTTCCTATATATGATATATTTATTATTATAACATTGAAATATAAATACTCCCTTAGATTTGCCTGCTTGGTGAATGATGGTGAAAATGTAACACAACATTTAAACTTCTTTGTTTTCCCAAATTAAGTATTCTGCTGGAATCTTTCTTTTTTTTTCTTTTGGTGTATATGTTTTCTATCTATATTTACAATTAATGTTTATGAGCTATCTATCTATCTATCTATCTATCTATCTATCTATCTATCTATCTATCTATCTATCTATAAATTTGATTTATATGCCGCCCTTCTCCGGAGACTCAGGGCGGCTTACAATGCGTTAAGCAATAGCCTTCATACTTTTGTATGTTTATACAAAGTCAGCTTATTGCCCCCACAAACTGGGTCCTCAATTTACCTACCTTAGAAAGGATGGAAGGCTGAGTCAACCTTGAGCCTGGTGAGATTCGAACTTACAGTAATATTCTGCTAACTCATTTGAAAACTGATCTTTCTGGCATTATCTAAAAATTGTTATTCCCATGCCATATAACTTTTGAAAACCCTTTTTCCTTGCTGCACAAAAGCTGCCAGATTAATATATCCACTCCAATACTGTTCTAAGCATTTATTTTGAAAGATTATGTTATTTATGGCTTGAAAAATATGGCTTGAAGCTTAACACCTCAAAAAAAAAAAAGATCATGGTTGCCAGCAAACAACCCATTAATTTACCACTGATAAATTAGGAAGGAATACCATTAGAAAAAGTTGAAAGGATCACGTACCTCGGTTTTAATTTACATGAAAGCTGGGACATGATCAGTGAAGTAAAGACAAGGATAGAGAAAGCTCAAACAGCATTCCTCAAAATGAAAAGGTCTTCTGCAGTCACGACATAAGTCTAAGACTGAAAATCAGGCTTGTCAGATGTTACATCTTTTCTATCCTGCTCTACGGAGTAGAGAGTTGGTCTCTGACAGAAAACCACTTGAAGAAACTAGAAGCATTTGAAATGTGGCTTTACAGATGACTGTTACGTATAAGCTGCGTTAACAAAATTACAAATGAGGTGATAAGCCACCTGGTAAAGCAAAGGGAAATAATCAAAGCCATTAAAAAACGAAAGTTAGAATATTTTGGAGATGTGATGCGACATCCAGAAAAATACAGTATCCTTCACTTAATTCTCCAAGGAAAGATTGAAGGCAAATGAGGTCCAGGCAGAAGAAGAACATCATGGCTTCAAAACCTAAGGGACTGGTTTGGACAAAACTCAGCAGCACTTTTTTATACGGTTGTTGACAAAAATAGGATTGCCAACATGATTGCCAACGTCTGATGACAGATATGGCACAAGAAGAAGAAGAAGAAGAATGTTATTTATATCCCTATTAAAAAGAACTTAATATTGCTTTCTTTGATAAATGGTGATTTCTATCATTTTGTTCAGCTTTACAATATTAATGGTTTAAGGCACAGTATTGAAAAAAGTACATGAAAAAGAATGCCATATTTTGAAATACCTATTTTTCAATGACAATGTTGTAATCTAGTTGATTTTTATAAAGCTGGCACAAGGGAAATTGCTCTGTTATCAGAAATATCTAACAAAAGATTTGTTAGTCTCTTATTGAAGAAGTTCCTTCAAACTTTTACTGCTGGACCAAAGATTCACAATTTAAATATTGTATCTTTCCATCAAATATCCACTGCTTTTAATAAATTAGCATATTGGCTGGTTACTGTATGCTGCTTATCTTTTAAAGCAGTGCATAAGCAGAGAGAGAGAGAGGCGGCTATATAAATTTGATTAATAAATAAAAAATAGATAGAATTGTGCAGTCCGAAAGTAAATTTCTTAAGTGAGGTTTCCCATCAGTGAGCTCTCTCAGGCTCTGAGCTCCACCCCAGGCTGCAGTAGTTGAAGGGTTGACAGGAGAAAGGAAGAATGTGGAGCGGGGTGAAATGCACTTACCTTCGCTACTGGATCACAAATGTGAGTGTGCGCACGTGCCTTCTGCACATGCGCAGAGGGTAAAAAATGGGATGTGATGATATCCGGGTGGGTGGGCGGAGCCTCCCACCTCCAGCCCTACCGGATTGCACGAGCCAGATAGATCCGGCTGGATTTCACCACTGATGCGGAGGATCACAAAGCTGTTTTTTCACCACTCCCAAGACGTTGAACACTGGGAAGAATTCAAGGCCTCTGAGGATTCAGTTGACTATTTTAACCCTTCCTTGATCCAGGACACTCAACTGATTATAGTAGGAAAGTGATCCGACTAATCAGAGGAGGAAAACTAGAATTTGATTGCTGACTATGGCAACAACCAAGCCGGGAACAATCGTTTTCCCCACTTCTCCACTATAACTGTTATTGGATAATCATGTGACCAGATTTGTTGACAGCTTCAAGATGGCTGTCTTCCTTGTTTTTTTTACTTTATACACCCAAATTGTTTCTTTATCTTCTAACTTGGTTGATTCACATTTGTTTTATTAATTTGGCTCTGATATAGGGTATTATCAAAGTCATGGAATAGGTTCCCGTGAAAATGATATTTATTCTTTGGAATGGTTACAGCTTGTATAGATAATTAAAATAGGATGAGCAACAAATATTTTTATCAGGATTGAAAAAGTGATTAGTATCAATGTTAAGAAAGCAAACTGTAATCTTATGGAATGAGACACGACCTGCTTAAATAATATACTAATGGTGAATCCCTGCAACCTTACATCATTATATATATTCTCTTTTCCTTTGTAGCTTTTAAGTATTCTTTCCTTCAGTTATGTACGTATTCCATCTGGGTGCCATTTTCATGGAACAATGCTACACTTTAATGTAAAGTTGATTGGAAAATTATCAAAGGCTACAACATTTATTTATTTGAAAGCCATGCTCACTTAGCCACATCTGTTTCCAAGGTCATTGAAATAAAGGTTAATGTTGCCCTAAAGATATAAAAATACTATTAAGTATGGCTTCTATTTGTAAGCACATTGTCTACAAGCTTTTATAAGATTTATGCATTAGAGCCAAACATTACAGACATAAAACAGAAGAATGCAATATGAAAGCAAAAATATTTGAGAAACAAACAAGGGAATAGGATATACTGGATTTTTTCTCTATACAATTGCAACAAATTCACTTTGATTTTATTAGATTATGATTAGTCTTATTTATATAATGCATGCTATCTCTATTCAAATAATTATTAACCACATCTTAGACAGAATATATCAACCAACAATTTACTCCATTTTGTAATCTCTAAAAGGTTCATCCATTTGATACACAACTTGGAAATTCTTGTATCTAGCATTTTTTATTAAGATTTCTAAATCCACAAATGAAAAGTTCATACATTGTTTGGAAAAATAATGCAAATAAATACATTCCAATTTTATACTTTTATAGATCATGGAGAGGTGGTAGTAAACTTTAAAAGCCAGTTAAACTGTACTATTTAAAGGCTCTTTGTTGTCTTATTAGGAAAATTGTACTATTTAGTATCATAACTGCTTAGAATGTAAGAAGAAAGAAAGAAAACCAGATGTTTGATCCTCTTGCTGGATAATGCATCACTTCCATATTTTGGAGTGTCTTGTCTATCCTTTTTTTAGATTGATCAGAGGAGAAAGATGAGCATTGCATAGAATTTGTGTATGTATTTATAACTTATACTGGACTGGAGGTTAAAATGTATGAAGAACTGCTGCAGGAACTGGATATGCCTAGTTCAATGAAAAGAAGGACTAGGGGTGACATGATAGCAGTGCTCCAATATCTCAGGGGCTGCTACAAAGAAGAGGGAGTCAAGCTATTCTCGAAAGCACCTGAGGGCAGGACAAGAAGCAATGGGTGGAAACTAATCAAGGAGAGAAGCAACCTAGAACTGAAGGAGAAATTTCCTGACAGTTAGAACAATTAATCAGTGGAACAACTTTCCTCCAGAAGTTGTGAATGCTCCAACACAGGAAGTTTTTAAGAAGTTATTGGATAACCATTTCTCTGAAGTGGTAGGGTTTGCTGCCTAAACAGCGGGTTGGATTAGAAGACCTCCAAGGTCCCTTCCAACTCTGTTATTCTGTTTTCTGTTTTTTCTATTATCTTCCATATGTGTGCTTGTGTCAGCTTAATGCAAAAATGTTGAATTTTGATGCTGGTAATTATAATTAGCAGTGACTACCAATCCCAGAGGCAGTCTGTAAAGCATTGGATTTGAACTCTGGAAGCGAGAATTATATGAAGTAGAGAGAAGAAGCTTTCTTTCCAAATAATTTGTCTATGTAGTATATGTCTGTCCCAGTTCTACAAATGCCTGTAGTCCAAGACAAGTAACTTAGCATTATTATAATGGTATAGCATTCAGTAAGGTTTTGTAACTATATTTTAAGAATGTAGATGCCTTCTCACTTGAAAACATCCAATCAAACACATATATCACTGCTATTTTGAAGTGCAAAATTTGAAACACGTACTCCCAAACCATAATCCAGAAATGAAATGATTAGTACGCTACCATGCCTGAAATATAAGAACAATATAGTCTTCCATCCAGTTATTAGTAACCAACTGCCTATATCCTTCTTGACTTGATAATTACTAGGATACAAGTATATTGTTGATGCCCAACATAAGTGCTTCCTTGTTTTAGTTGGGCATCTAAAATATTCCTTGAGTGATCTCCCTGAGAGTGTATACTAGTGTTTGCCCAAACTGTTTGGGCAAACCGGTAGCAGTGGTGGCGGGAGGGTTCCCCCTCCGCCCAGACATCATAAAAAACGCTCTGTGTATGCGCAAATTGAGCGCACACACCCACAGGCTCCCAATAGCGAAACGGTAGTGCCGGGATTTGAAACCCATTACTGGTGTACACTCTTGGCACACATTCCTGATGTTCTACACTATTCCTGTCAGGAAAATTCTCTGCCATTATGAACAGCCCAGCTGGACTGGATGGAGAGTATATTTATATAGGTGTTCATTTATAGCAGAAACATTACAACATGCTCACAAAGCAAAACTCACTGCTTTCATTTATAATAAGGTACCTTTTGTATAGCCATTGTTTATTAATAGGTTAGTTCTTACATTGTGAAAAGATATGTACCCTGTACTACGATTTATAAACTACAATTTCTCAGTTCAGTTTATTTTTATTTTTGAAAACAATTTTTGCATATATAATATATTATATAATATGTGAGCTTCTCATGTTTTATATTGACATGTTATTAAAATTATAATATTGATGTTTTAATGGATTGGATGATCTTATAAGTTGCTAAGAGTCATTTGTAACAAATCTAAAATAATAAACAGCAAAAAAAATCCACAAGAAGCAAGAACTAGTCACAGTGAGAGGCCTACAATTAGCACTGGTGTGACCAGCCTGGTCATGTGGAGAATATGAAGGGAATCAATTAACACTCAAGAGAAATAACATGCAAGGAGTGGAAATAAATGTCATCATCAGCTATTTCAACTTTGCTGCTTCTAGAAAAATAATCTTGCAAAAATAAAACACATTGCAAATATTGAAACCTCTATGGAAACCATCACTGCCAAATGAACTATAAAGCAAGTCTGAAAAAATTTCAGATGGCCAAAAGAAAAGAAAGTACATATTAAAATAACTTTCCAAAGTGGATCTAAAGTTTTGGGAATAGTCCTTACAAGCTCCACATATATACTTCTGCTGTAGTTACATAATACATTTGTTTATGCATTTTGGATTTAACTGTTCCAATCTGCCCATGAGATAACATACACTGTAAACAGTGTGTGCTTCTCTATGATTAAATTGCATTGCTGTTTATTTTTCAAACATATTTTGTGATTTTTTCCTAAGAAATATATGGTTAGTAATCTGATATCATTTGGACAGTGAACAGACTAGAAATACATAAATATTTCAGTGTTGAAATGTCTGCTGTAATCAAAAGGAAATAAAATGAAACCTACTGGACAAAAACAGTTTTATTAACGTATTTTATTTGCTACATTTATATCCTGCCTTTTTTCCAGAGATTCAAGGGAATCTTCTTTTATAGTATTTTATTCTCCAGATCTGTGACATAGATAGGATTACAGAGTGGTTCAAAGCCACTCAATAACTTTTCAAAGCTGAGGGAAACCTGGCTGTCTCTAATCTTACTCCAATGCATCCTAGGGATACCAATGAGTAAAAATGGTCATGTTACTCCATGCTATAGAATAACCTAAGGTCAAAATAGCATTTTTAGAACTAGATTTAAGAGTCTCCATCAGCACTCCTGCAAGTCAGGTAAAATAAAAACCTTATAGCAGAGTGAATATGTATATGTGGTAATGAGGTTGAAAACATCTCACATGTTTTATTACACTGAAAATGCTACAGGGTATTAGAACAATATATATCCTCAGAGCCAATAAAGAGAGTTCTAGGAAGACCAGGCAATTTTTAAGTTATCCATCTTCTGTATCACTTGAATCTCGCCATCAGTCATGCAGTATTGCGGTAACTAAATTTTGTATTGCTGCAGTAAAAATAAGCTAAATCCGATTAAAGAAATAATGACATTTATTTTTGTTAATATTTGTTCAGTTGTCATTTAGTAATTTTTGAAGGATATATTTTCTGGTGTCTTAATATGTTGGATTTATTAGTGTTTAGCTGAGCAAAATATGATATTGCTGTAATAGAGATGGTTAAAGTACTCTCTACTTGATTGGCTTGCATTAGCCAATATGAAGTTGTTTTCATCTGTTTCACTCTGATTCTGATTCTACTTGTTATCTTTTATTCCTTTTTGTCTGTTTTATGTTACTGGTCATTGACTGAATATATATTAATTTACATTTATAATGCTACCTGTGGTGAGAGTAAAAATCCTACTTGTCAGCAAATAACTATAAATTCATTGGGACTTCTGAAAAATACGGGAAAAAAGACAGAATTTTATTATGGATATAAATAAGGATCCCACTGAAATTTGCTGTGCTTTTATCTTTCCAAGTGTTGATAATGATAGTGAGCAAAGAGCTTTTCAATCTGGTCTCTAGGAAATTTTACAGTGATTTTGATAATATGTCTGGTTTTTCCATAGCATGCATATTAGCAATTAACCTGTATGATGCTGTGATCATCCTAATTGGATATGTTCAGTTAGAAACTGTTATCAGCAACCATTTGGAATGCTTTAGGTTTTTTTATTATTATTAAAGATAAACAAACAAAAACATACATACATACAATACACAACATAGACAAACTATACATTAAAATCAAGTCTTACAACTTGAACCTTAAGAAAAAAGAAAGTTACTTCGGTATTTTATGTAGATATATATATATATGTGTACATCCTTCATTATATAACGATATTTTAGGATTATTTCTTAATTTTTGTTTCCTTAGTGGGTATTCCCTTCCTGTCCTTTTGATTGTTTCTTATTTTGTTTTCCTTTTCTCTAGCCAATCGTACCATCGTTGCCAAACTAGATAGTACTCTGTGTCTTCCTTTTCCTGTATTTCTTTGGTAATCCTGTCCATCTCCGCACATTCCATTACTTTTTGTATTATTTTATCCTCTAATGGCGTATCTTCCAATTTCCACATTTGCGCAAACGTGATTCTTGCCGCTGTCAGAATATGGATTATCAAATATTGTATTTCTTTTTCATATTGATTTGTTAGTATTCCTAATAAGTATGTTTCTGGTCTTAATGGCACTCTCTGGGTGGTAATTTCTTTCAGCTGTTTTTCAATGCTTTAGTTTTTAATTCTTCTGCAGAATTAAATGTGTCATAATTCTACTGTTCTACCATTCTATGAATAAATGACAGTAGCTAGGTTAACAACATAATTCCTTCCTTCCTTCCTTCCTTCCTTCCTTCCTTCCTTCCTTCCTTCCTTCCTTCCTTCCTTCCTTCCTTTTGTATGTTACCTTTGTAATAGGGGCTCAGATTTATTTGTTAATGCAGGAATTTCAACCTAAATTTTATTTGAATTTGGAAGAAGCTGTTACTGGCAGCATTTTTTTGTTATTCTAAACCATGTGGCATGCCTAGTTTGAAATTTCCCACTTGTGATTCTTTTTGGCTTGGCTAGCAAACAACCCATTTGTGGTTTCTATATTGTCAGATGTGCCATCTAAATGCAGGATGGACGCTAATTGTATTAATATTTGCTAAAGAACCTATATAACCATAGGCAAATGCATTACAAAACATAGATCTGCTTAATTCTGGGATAAAGCAACCTGCATTTGTTCATAATAATCCAAACAACAGCTGGGTGGTTTGTTAACCATGCTACTTCCCATATGGTGGCGAAAGAAAAGAAAGTTCCATGCCACAAGTAGGTACATTGATGTTAGCCAGTCTTTAGGCTTCCAACGAGGTGAAAATGCAGCAAGTGGGACTAATGTAAAAAATAAAGCCTTAAAACTTTATTTTTACACACACACGCATATACACACGCACACATGCACCCAAACAAAAATAACACCAAATGTTAACTAACACCTAGCTTAAAGCTTTTTTACCCACATATGCTGTTTACCTACGTATGCTATTTAGTGAACATATTCCGAGGTCAGCTTTAATGGCAAAATTATCTTTAAAAATAAAATTATACACACCAGTAATTACAAATAGCAGAGGTTTGTGCCAAACCCAAAACAGAGAAGTAACAGGAAGAAAATAAATCCCTTTTGGATAGGGAATTTTGCATTCTATATGCGGCAGTGACAATTTATTTATTGTTAGTATTATTATATTACAATTACTATATCTTTTCCTGGAATTCAAGACAGCATAGGTGAGGGATCATCTCTTATTTTATCCTAATCTGACTGAAACGTTATGAGAGAGGTAGTATTCATGGTACTATTAATTAAAGTAGTCTTCATCAAATGATTTTCATATAATGTTTCAGGGTTGGTGAAAAATCTGGAACTTCATGAAGGGTTTGGTGAGTTAAGAGTTTGGGGAATAGGAGCAAATTTTTACAGTGATCCCCCTTAAGGAATGTATACCATGAGATTTCCACATGTACATTAAAGCTGGTCCTCTATCCGAATTTGCTTCAGGTTTTGCTTGGACAAATTATGTCCTTGCAGCATCCAGCTCTACATATGTAAGCATTTAGGCTGTATTCTGAGCTTTGTTTGAACAAGCTAGATGCCAGTTTATCTAAGCTGAGTGAGAGCAAGTTCTGATAGCAATCCAACTTGGACTGCACAAGCCAGAGCCCTGTCAAAATGCACTTTAGGCTTTGCATGGACAAGCCAGCTGCTGAATTGTTCAGACAGAGCAGGACCGATGGTTAATCTGTGCTGAGTGCTGTAGTCCTTGAAAAATTGGAAACCTCTCATCAAATTTGCTTACAATCCTCCTGGAAACTTTGAGAAACTGTTATTTTGGATATAATACAACTGTGCATATGTATGTACAACATACCTATATGCTCTTGCTTTTTAAGTCTTTATTGGATTCTATGCCAAACATTTTGAAAAAAAATATATGCAGGTTGAGGGAAGAAAACAAAATCAAGATTTGTATTAGCAATCTGGAAGTAGCACATGGTCAGAATGAAATATTTGCATTTCA